>NC_079154.1:110450610-110792276 GCF_947563725.1 Argiope bruennichi
GGATTTAATATGAAACATAATAATACGAGATCATATTTTTATATATTACAAGCTTATTTTTAACTCAGAGGTGTCACTTATATTTGAACTCGTTTTTGAAACAATTGTACTTAAAAAAACAAACGGTACACAGAAGTACTCATTTTTAAATACTTCATTTTTAACAGTGTGTAAAACAATCTGCTCTTTATTCCTTTCTTCCTACTTTGGCCGATCGTCCCAAGCCACTTCGCGAATTGGCCGGCCAAAGCCCGAAATCAAGAAAAGATCGGACATTGGCCGGCAAGTTAAAAGCAACGTTGGCCAGTTCTTGAACTATATATATATATATATATATATATATATATATATATATATATAACGAAATTTTTACAAACATTAACAGCTAAGGATCGTTGGATATTAAATTTGTAGTATACTGTCTAAATATTCAAATCAATAATAAAATTTATGCTCATTATCATCAAGTGATTGCGAAATCATGGGAAGAACGTTATTTCACCTGATTTCATTCCTTGAAAACTAGTGCCCACTCTAGTTTTAATTGATGGTGAAATCAACAAAATGGCCTCGACATACAATTGATCCACCACAATTGTAATAGACGAGGAGGAAAAAATTACGATTTTTTTATGTTGGAGCCGATTTTCGGGGAGTTCTGAATATGACTTTATGTTGGAACTTGTCTTATAGCAGTCAGTTTGTGGAAGAGGACTAATTAGCCCGCTTTTATTAGAGAGATTCATCAGAACGACTTTCTGTGTTCCAGCCGGAAAACGAGTTAATCATAATTAGTAAATGCAAATATCTAATTAAATTGGTTCGAACATCTCTGATAATTTTTTTTAAAAATATAAAAACTAGTAAACATTTATTCAAATATGTAGATTGCCTACTCTAATCATGACCAATTGTTTATTCTTAAACCGTTAGAGAAAGTCATGTAATTAAATTCTGAAGCATGTTTTAAATTGCATAAAATGTAGTATTTTACGTCATTGTCTGAATGCACTGCTAACCAAATTAATTTTTTTACATTCTTCCAGACACATTTAATAGATATTCTTAACAATTTAAACAAAATATTTCCATTTTTCATATTCTGCCGAGCTGCCAGCCAGTCAATAACCAATCAGCTTCTTTAAAGAATAACGTCTTCGAATATAATAAAATTGAAACATTCATAATTTGATTAGTTTTCACTTCAAAATATTTTTATTTAAATTGCCCAATATATTTTACTAAATATAAACAACATGATCAGTGGACATCATAAAAAGCGACACATAATTTTTTCTGCTATATGTTATATTGCAGCTATAATATAAAATATAATTTTCCACATCTTTTAAAGGAATTTTCTAAGTGGAAGCATTTGCCTGTCTCTTACGTTTAAAAATATTCTGGTAGATTACGATTAAAGCGGACCCTCTGTAAATTTATTTATTCCTCCTGCATAAGTCATTCCTTATCTCTTATCAATTATCATTGGATTTTTCGCAATTATAATTATTTCAAGCAATCGCCTTATTTTTAGATTCAATTTGAATACCTTGAATCATATGACATTTCGAATTTCGAATTATAATTATAGGAATGTATATATTTTCTATAAGAATTAATATATTTATTAATAGTTATTAATATATTCAAAACTATTCAGAAATATGTACTTAGAAGATTTTCTGAACAGACAAAAAATACATAAACAGGTATGTATTTCATTATATTCAAATTTAACTTTTAAATATTTCCTCACAAAGAAAAATAATCACATGCAATGGAATAAATTTTTGCTTCTCTTATTTTGTCTTCTGAATAAAAGAAATAAGTTTGGAATTTTATCTATCGCTAAAGAAATAAAATAATTTATTTCGTCTTAATTTGCATATCGTGTAAAAGTTTTGGAAAATTTCAAAATATTGAAAATGATGTGAATATGAGTTTTAACGAGTTAACAGTTTCAGATCTGAAACTTTTGTAGTGTATTAATAATGACTAACATAAAGACTATTTTAACCTTTTAAAGTAAAATCAAAAAGTCAGTAACTTTCTTTTTTTTTTCCCCTTTCAAATTAATTATATGTAAAATTTATATTGAAATATTTTCGCAAGAATAAGAATGGAAATTAAAAATAAAGAACAGATCAAATACCATTTCATTTATAATAATATTTTTCACTGGTATGTATTTTAAATTCATTATTTTATTCATAATTTTTCATTTTATAATGTCATATATTTATTCAGAAAAATACTTTTTTTAAGTATGTAATTTATAGGATGCTTTTAATTTTTTTTTTCAATATCTAAATAATGTTATTTCAAAATTTATTTTTGTAGCATTATTTAATTTTGTTATTTCACTGATGTGATAGTAGTAAAAGTATACCATTGCAAGACACCAAAATGTAGAGTATTCGCAATGAAAAATAATATTGAATAATTCATTTTATATGATTTTTTGAAGCTAAAGCATATAAAAAAAACATAAAAATAATCGGAGAAAATTTATAATTTTTTTTTTCAAGTTTTGATTTTTTTTACATTTATTTTGTTTAAAGAGAAAATATTAAAAAAAAAATGCTTACGCCGTCTTTAATGACCTTTATATGCGTTTATTGGTATCAAAAAATAATATTGAAAGGAATTATTTAATATTATTTTCATTGCAAATATCTGAATTTTTATCGCATAAGGATATTCATATAATACTATGAATTCCTCAGCAATTATTTTCCTGCCTTGATTAATATTTTAATTGCAATAAAGAATGCAATATTACTAATAAAAGTTCATACTTTCACATCATCTGGAGAGTGCGGCAGAAAAACCCGGATAAACAAATTTTAATATAATTTGATAAAAATAAATAAATTAACAAAATATAAAGAATAATAATAAGATTAGACATTTACTGATAAATAAATTTAATTGGTTTCAAAGTGGCCGGCTTTTGCAGCGATACAAAGGTGCAAAAGCTTATTGAAATTTTTAGCAATGAGTCGCAAATCTTCTTCCTTTAATTTATCCCAGCCCTGCAGAAGCCATTGCTTTAGAGAGTCCACACTTTTATGCTGTTTAGTGCAACCCTAGACCCAAAATGGATCATGCACTTTAATCATGGGATTGAGATTCCGCGAGTATTGTGCCCGTTCTCCAGATGATATCACGTCCAGAAATTTTCCTTCCAGCATTCTTCTGTCTTTTTAGCCTTGTAAACTGATTCAGAGTCTTGTTGAAACTCCCACTTTATAATGCCGAATTGCATTTTGGCCCACGGAAATACAAAAGCTTCTAAAATATCCCACTGGTACACTTTTTGAATTATTTTAGATCCCTCATCCACAAAAACCAGAGATGTTCTGCAGCTTTCGCAAATTCCGCCTCAGACACTGATCGACTGTGGATATTTGCAATGTTGGAAGTGCTTAGTGCGACTACATACCAGAACCTATAGTTCTAGGAATTTCGAGCTTTTGAACGGTAAAGAGCTTCTCCTTAGTGAAAAGGAATCTCTCTCAATGCTGATATGAGGCCCGTTTCAAAAGTCTTTGTATCCGTAAGAGTTTTGTTTTCTTCAATGAGAAGCTGAAATTTTTGGATCTTGTAAGGCTTCAATCGAACTCTGACTTTGCCATTCGTTGCACTGATCGGTCCCTTATTTACAGTTCACCAGCGATCTTTCTCATGGAAACCTTCGAAGGGCTTCTTGTAAGGCTTCGAATTCACCATACGTTTTAATTCACTTCCTGGACTTTGAACATCATTACCAAGCTCTTTGAAACGATAGATTATTTGAAACACTATTTGCTGAGGCACATTAAGCAAACGAACGACTTCATACCATTCGTTTTCTAACTTTAAAATAGTATATCCTTTGCTTGGCAATGTAAAAAGGCCAAACATCAGTACATTAAAAGATGCATTATAAAATATGATATAATTGAAGTGGTAGACAAAAAAAATGAACACAAATTAAAATGAATTGAATTAACTTTTATTCTATGATGTAATAACTTTGTCCGAGTTTTTGTGACGCACCCTGTATTTATGAAAATATATAGATTTAATGGGTTCTCGCTCTCAATAATAAAACAGGGTGCGAAGAGTTTAATTTTCGGTTGTTTTAATGCTTCACCGATGCTTTTTATTAAGAACAAAACATAAGAATTGTTTCAGCATAAAATAATAGGAGTTCATACGATTTTAAAAATGATAAATAGTATATGATAGAATTTAAGGTGAATTCATTGCACTAAAAATGCCTGTAGTGGGTTTTCCAAACATTTAATTCTTCTTTATCTATATTATCATCTACAATTGTATGGAAGAACTCTAGGTAATAGATTAAATAATTGATTTTCTAAACTATTTTGAAAGAAAATGCTTTAAACAATTCATTTTGGAAAATGTGATTTTATTTTTTGATACCCAATGCTAAAAAAATCCATATCAATCTGAGTTATTCGTTGACTTTTCAACAAATGAAAAAAGTAAATAGGAAGACATAAAAGTTTTGTCAAAAATAGAGGAAGATACTTGGAAAAATAAAGTGATGTCAAATTATTTGTCCTGATAAAGTTTCGATATCAAAAACATCTAAGTAAAAAAAAGTATGGTTTTTTTTTATAGGAATGAAAACAGCAAAACATAAAAACAATATCTCAGAAGAAGAAATTATTTGAAGCTTGAAATGAAAAAAAGTAAACATTCCAAGAAAATGTTTAAAAGCTAAAAGAAAAGTACTGAAATTTCGAAATGCTTTCTGATACTTCAATCAGAGATAAATGCAAGTTGAGATTTCAACATACAATTTTTTAGGCTACTCTTTCATTGTTTGTTTTCTGTACTTCCTCAAAATGAGTAATAGTATTTGGTATTTTTTTTCTATTTTTCACCAATATCAGACAAATGAAAAACACTATGATGAGCTTTGAGAAAAAAGCTAGAAGAGGAGTATTATTCTTTTTAAAGCCACTAATACTTTATTAAATTTTAGTCGCCATTGAAGAACAACTGCATCGCCGGGAATATGCATTGCGTATGACCAAATCACTTATAAATATCATTTGCAATCAATTCCCGCAGTGGAACACTTTTTAGCCTTACAATATGATAGATATTAAAGATGTATTATTTTAATAGCTTTTCGCCTGTTTAGTTTATTGTGTTTTTAAGGAAGTTGAGCCTCATGATATCATAGAGGTATTAAAAATTTTGAATTAATTTGTAATCTATTTCAATTTGCATGTTCGAACTCTTTTGCAATAAGGTAACGTCATTTACATTTTATCACATAAATTGCTAAATCAAAAAGAAATAATGATTAGAGAAATGCTTTAGAGAAATCTTTCTACACCGGTTCTCAGCAATCAAAAATATCTCGAGATTATATACATAGCGAAATAATGAAAATGTTTAGAACTTTGTTTTAAAAATGAAAAATATTGACTAAAACTTGGAAAAAAATATTTTTTCAAGAAATTATGAGCAATTAGAAAATTAACCGTCTAAAAATGGAGTTGATATTATTAAAAATTTGGATTTTAAAATATAATATTCATTTTTGTGAAAGAATACTTCCAAAAATTACTGAACCCAAGCATTTTTTTTTAAATATGAGTACTGAGAGCAGAGTCATTCAGCGTTTAAATCTTGTGTAAATAGAATAAATTTCATAATTTATGTAATATCTCAAGAATTATTCAACAACAATTTCTCAGATACATCATACAATTCAGTTTTTAGTTTTACTTTCAAAAGGATTAAATTGATGTAAATTACAATATTTTTTTTCGATCTATTAATATACTTCAAAAAATTATGAAGTCTAAATTTTATACTGTCTTTTGATCTTAAGGAATCATATTCTGAGTAAACTATTCTTGACGTAAACAATTAAAAAACGTTTCTATCTTCTGCTATCAAATCTGATAGATAGAATAAATAGTTTAGAATAGTTTTGAATAGAATAGATAGTTTAGAACAATCATTATTTTCATAATCTTAGTCCAATCAGTCTTGAGAAACCCCGTTTGCTATTTGGGGTATCAACTTTGAAGAAATCAAAGGAGTGTTCTAAAATCGCCCGTTTTTATTGAATAGTGTGTTCAAATTTTCCAAAATGAGTCAGTTTTAGTGACTCACTGAGTTGATTGGAGTGCAACTCCTTTTATTTAAAATATTTGTGTCTCAAGAATATTTTGTTAATTATAATTCACGGAGCAGAGGCTCCAGATAAAAGACATTCTTAAACATTCGTAATTTATTATAATATTTATTGACAAGTTATATAAAATATAATTATCTAAGTCATTTAGACCATTTTAACGCCTGTATTTCTATTATTAAGGGATTACAAATTAGCCGTTATGCCTTGAATTGAATGAATTTATATTAAATCATGTGTGCCTTAAATAAAACTGATTTATTGAATTAAGGGGGGGGAGAGGAATTGGGTGCAGCTTGAAAAAAAAAGGGAAAATGTCCAAATTTAACATTGGATGCGAGGAAAGAATTTCATGATAATGGTTCATTTCTTATTAGCTTCGATTGAGAGATCAGAGAGGATAACTTGTATATAGTAAACTATGCAGGCTTTAAATAAAACTGAATTAATTATATAGCTGTTTTAAGCACCACAGAAAACTTTTCTTTGCATTCATTTATTTTTTAAAAAATCTAACATTTGAGATTTATTTCATTTTATACAGATGCGTGCTGAAAATCAAGCTTTTCTAGGTTATTTTGCAGCAATATTTAACTTTTTTTTCAGCTTTTGTCAATCAGATGTTTATATGTTGATCAAAGCTAATTTTTTATAATGCACGCGTAATGCGCTCGTGTAGGTTAAATTTTATTTTTATTTGGCGAGAAAATTGTTGAAAAATAAAAAAATATGGTTAAAATATATATTTATTTTTAAATCATTAAAAATAGAAACTTTTTTACAGGTTACTACATTAGTATCCTTAAAAAGATAATTTTTTGAACTTTAACTTGATGCAAAAATCGTGTTTGTGCTATAATATGTTCGGAAGTTATAGCGAAAAAACACTAAAATTTCACTTAATTTTTAATTAATTAAAATATTAATTCAAAATTTAAAAAATAGCTCCAAGGTGCACAATCCCTACCTGCAAGGTATACACGTGCCAGATTTGGTATCTGTAGGTTAAACGGTATGGCCTATAGAGCGACAACACACATACACATTGAGCTTTATTATAAGTATAGATTCGAAACAGTCAACAATTCACTTAAATTTAGAATCCTTCTTTCACTTCAGTACATCTCATTTCATCTAACAGACTTCATATTAGAAAAAAAAATCTTTCAGACTTGCAACTCTGCTAAGATATATTTAAAGAATATAGATAAAAAAGAAAATATTTTTTTTCACTAAAGAATCTTCCAGGTTCAAACAATACTATTTATCTTCATTCCTCAGAGTTATTCATAATTAAAATATAGTTTTTCTGGTAAACTTTGTGGTACATATTATGTCGAAATAGTGTATCATGTCAAATTCACTACTAAGTTCTTCAGTGGAAAAATAAACAACTGTAACTCTCATATTCTTTTTAAATTAAAGAAATGGGTAACTGCATAAAGATATTAACAAATATATGTGAAATTAAATTTCCATTATAGGCTTCTCCGGTCACATAAAAATGACATTAGATTAATTCCCAAGCTGTTTATGGAATATGACAGTTAAAAGAAATCCGGGAATGAAAATTCTATTCCAATTACTGTGGGAAAATTTATTTAATAATGTTGATTTGTGTATAATGCAATTGATTGTAATGATTGCTTTATGGCATTCTACATTTTATTGTGCTTACCTCTAAAGGAATGCCTAAAAACATATAGCCAACGTACTAATGATTGGTCTTTGGAAATCGCCTTCAGAGTAGCATGAAAGATTCCAATTATTGACTAAAGTAAATACTTTACATAGAGATAAATAATAATCATTAGTAGTATAAGGTAATAAAAAATAAAGGATAATATAAAATCCAGGGTAATAAACAGTTTTACCACAAATTTCTCTGAGATTGGAACAGTAGTCACGAAAACTAGTCAAAGAGAATGCACGTTCTGAAACTTTCCCAGCATTGTATCGCATGCTAAAATTCATAATTTCTGAATGAAAGAAAACGAATGAAGTCGAATTTAATAACATTGAGCAGCTAAAAATTATTTTTCATTTGATACCTTCTAGAGGACAGGTGCTGTGGAAAAATACTTGAAACAAAAATCGATTGTTTTAATAAGACGATGATTCACCTAATTTAAATCATCTTTCAATCTTCAATATTAAAGGGATAACTGGTTAAATCCATATTCCTATCTTTAACCAATCTCCTTCCAGTTTACAAAGTTCTACTGGAATATTAGATGGGAATTCCATTTTTCCTACCTCATTCACTGTAAATTCCCTAATTAGTAATTTTTTGAAATTTAGTAATGTTTTCTACAACTATAATTCTGATTTAAGTCAATATAAATTAACATAATCAAACATAAGATTATCAAATCAGATATCTACAAAAATAACGAGTTAAAGTTTATATTCATTTAATCACTGTAATTATGTAATGAATTGTAGATATTTTCCTAATAAAGAATAAACAAAACAAACTACTATTTGTATTTCGTTTTATGATATGGATCTGTTACGTTAAAAGAGCGTTAAATTAGTTTACAGTGTCATATTATGCAATATGTTTCAAAGAAACAAAATACTGAATAAATAATAAGTCAATTAATTTTTTAACAAGAGTTTCTGTGACCAATTTTTCATGATTTTTTTTGAATAGATGATAAAAGGTAAGACTTAAAATGGAGCACTGTTAAAAATAATTATATATAATGTAGAAATTGTCCTTTTTTTGTGTATATATTTATACAATATTGTAAATTTTATATACTAATGACTAAAATATATAATAAAGAATTATTTCATAAGAAAAATAAGATAAGATTCGTATCTATATAGTTGTTAATTATTACATTGCTAGGTAAAATGTAAGATAATACATTGTTGATGTATTATCCAGTGCTTTCTTTGTTTAAGAAAAATATCGCATTGAATTTCCGAATTGATTATATAAGCAAATTTTTGAGACGCGAGGCCCATTATAAATCTATTTATATAATACATTTAATATATATAACCCCTGTTCACGGAATCATATTTGGTGGGGAAGGGCAAGAAAGTGGGTCCTAAGTTATAGCTTGTAAAACCATACTAAAATCCTTTGCTGTCTAACAGTCGCTTTATATGGAAAGTTTGGTTAAATCTCTTGAATATAGAACTACAACATTTTAGGCAGTAATTTGGTGGCTTGCTACCATACAACAGCAAAAAAATTTCTACTTCATCAATTCACAACAGCTGCAATTTTGAATGAAAGTCTAAGAAAGTTATAAAAAGTTATCAACTGATCTTTATCGGATACATTTAGAAAAGGCTTCAGATTCTAGAATTTTTTGAGTAATAGTAATCTATTAAAAGTTGTCCATTTGTGGAGAAGAGGACAGACTTTATTGAGACCGAGAAGAAGAGAAAAAAAAGGTAGGCATCGAATGACTTACTTCACGTTTCGAGACACAAAATAAGTAAATAAAAAATAAAACAAAAGAGAAAGAAGCCTAATGATTAAAGAAAAGGAAGAAGGCACTAAATAACTCAACAGAACTTCAGCAAAAGACTGAGTCCATGAAGGAATCGAAACAAAAGAAAGTACGGTGGGGTTGCGCGTCAAAGAAAGAAACAAAAAAAAAAGCGAAAAAGAAGAAGTGAGAGGCACGGGACTGTCGCGCAGTTCCAGAATAATCCCCGGACATAGACGAATGGAAAGGTGACAAACGACGTTTCCTATGGACAGATGACAGTGGAAAATGTCCCGTTTGGGGACTTATTCATCATCCTGAGGTGGGAGAAAAATGTTGTAGAACCCCTCTTAAGGTCGATGAAAGACAGCAAGCGCTGTTTCAATTACTAAGGATTCCGCTCTGTGGGAAAAAAAAAGAGTTATTTCTTCTATTATGTATCGATTTCGTCCCTGGAATCAAAATCTGTACTTTTTTTTTCTTGCACATATCTATATGCAAATGCTTGCAGTTAAAATAAGAAGTACAAATTGATCGATGAAAAAGATATGTGAAATAAATAAAAAATTGATAGGTATACGGTAAGACGAATCGTTTCTCTCTAAAACATAACATTAAGGCATATATAAAAGTACATCGAACATTAATGCTTATTAAACTAATAAGGTATGGTATTTATTCAATTATACTTGCATATTTCATGTAATATTTACTTTTTAATTTTTCTTTTTAATTCAAGGATCCATATGCATTATCACAGCGTATATGTAATGTCTTATTATTTTTGTCGCAAAAGATTCATTTTGTTAAGTTCAAATGTGTTAATTTCTGCAGTCCTTTTTGAAAAATTTGCTTTTACAAAATAATTTTTGTGGTTGCAAGATTAAATAAGATGGTCAGAAATATGAATCAAATTTATAATCAGTAGTTCAAAAATAAATGAATTTAAAATGATATTAATGAAGTAATGCAGATTTACATGAAATCAAGCTATATTTCAATGAGATCAAAATGCATCGGTAGCATATCTTGCAATTTAAACTAACTGATGATCATGCCATTGGCGGAGACTTCAAGGATGGATTTAGAAAACAGATTACTCTGCAGGTGACAACAGTTAAATTTGTTGTTGCCAATCGAAGCAACAAGTTCAAATATAGGGTCGACGTACAAGAGCAGGCCTGTCAGAAGACTGATGCATTGTAGCTGTTACTGAGGGCTAAGCATCCCGAAAAATTAAAGGACCTCTACAACATGCAATAACAATAGGCGCAAAACGGTCAGGACATATCATGTCTTTGGATTCAAGAGAAAGATCCAGCGTCTTCAGAAATATGTAGAACCCGAGGACTTGACATATGGCGCTGTTGTGTAATGGAATATCATCGGTCAATCACATGGAAACTTGTCAATGATATACAACTCAGCGATGGAAGTGTCACCTTTTCATATTTTGTGGAAATCAGTTAATGAATTGCGTACACATTTTTGTGATTGGTTTTTAAGAAAAAATCCTTTTGTCCTCTAGACCAATTCGGTTGTCTTGAGTAACACAAATTGATCTCCAGTTGATAATACAAATCCTTAAACAAAATTTTAATCAACATGAGAAATATCGAAAATATGGTTGCTAAAGTATGGTAGAAGCAAAAACAATATTGTTATTCATTAAAAACTCATGGTTAATCAAATTCATTGTTATTAATCTTTGCTCAATTTTATTTGCTCATGGTTAATCAAATTCATTGTTATTAATCATTGCTCAATTTTAAGAAAAATTCCTTTTTTCCTCTAGACCTTTTCGGTTGTCTTGAGTAACACAAATTAATCTCCAGGATTGGTAATACAAGGATTTAAGGATTGGTAATACAAATCCTTAAACAAAATATCAACCCACATGGGAAATTTCGAAAATATGATTCCCAAAGTATGGTAGAAGCAAAACCAATATTGTTATTCATTATTGTTAATTAAATTTATTGTTATTCATTATTGTTAATTAAATTTATTGTTATTCATTATTTTTAATTAAATTTATTGTTATTCATTATTGTTAATTAAATTTATTGTTATTTATTATTGTTAATTAAATTCATTGTTATTAATCATTGCTCTGTTTTATTTGTTCATTGTTAATCAAATTTATTGTTATTAATCATTGCTCAATTTTATTTAGGAAGGTTGTATTTCACATACTTATTTCTATAATAATATATAGAGTTACATACATCTTGTAAATGCTAATGTAATAGAAACGCCTTAAATTTCTGAAACAGGTCAACCTGAATTTCTATTAACTGTATCTAAAGTAATTTGAACGTTATATATATATATATTATTTCCTATATTTAAATGGAATTAAACATCTAAGCGCTTGAAAAATGAGTTTTCTTCAAATTCATCTTCCGCAAAATCGGATTTTTAAATATTAGATGAATATTAGTTTTGAAACTGAACCAATCTATGCTCACTCATCTTCATCTCCTTATGAGCTGGAATCGCCATTATTCATGTTGTTGTTTTTCCTTCGAAGTTATCATCTCCTGTCTAAGATTGTTGTCTTTCTTCTCGAAACAAAATCTAGTTTATCATCCGTGTTGGCAGCTGTCGGACTGTCCCATCTGATTCAGATATAATACACTTTTGAAGGAATGGCTTCGAGAACGATATTTCTTAAGATGATGACAAAGGCCATAATGATTTGTTTAAGAGACAGAACACAAAGGAATGGATAAAAGCTGAATGATTTTATAATGAGCTTTGAACCATGTAGAAGTCACTGAAGAATAGTCAGTTATAGTTATTTAAATAATAGCAATAAATTTAATTAGTTATGTAATAAATAGTTAAATCAATATTATTAATATAATTAACAATATTAATATAATTAATAATATTAGTAATAGTAAATTAATATTATTTAATAAATAGTTATTTAAATTCAGATTATTAATTTTTTATCAAGATTCAATATTTATACCCTCTAAAATTTAGATTTAAACATTTTTGGACACCAATTTTTCTTGCCTTATTTCGTGCTTCTGAGATGGAATATTGTAATCGGTTTTTATTTAATTTCTTGCGCATGAGAGTTCTGAAACTTTGTTCAATTAGAAGTTATGCTAATAAATTATTCTGGAATGCTTAGAATTTAATTCCTTTATTATTTTATTCCCCAGAATTTAATTCCTAGATTCTATTTAAATTGTTATTCATTATTTATAGCACTACTTGATAGTGAATTTGAGAGCAATAAATTTTAAGAATATTTAGTATTTATAATAATGAATTTCCAAATAATTTTCATAGAAATAAAAAAGAAAAAGATAAAGATTACAGTTAAAAAACTACCCCCCCCCCCGCCTTCCAGAAATAAGTTATACGAAAGAAAAATTATCTAATATCGCATAAAATTTTCAGAATGTTTTGTAATTTGTAAGTATCATAAAAATTTTAGTATGCGTAAGCTTAAAAGAAGGAAAGAATTTCTAATAAAATTATGTTGATATTATCAGTGAATTCGCTTATTTCGTGTTTAAAATAAACTACTCAGTTTCATGACATTTAATAACTATTTCTTTCAAATTTTCTTTCTATTGACATTTTTTAATAGGAGGGGCCTTTTTCTTCAAACTTAGTTGAGACATTTAAAATTGGTGGTGCAGAGAGCAAAATGAATTTACTACGATAATTTAGGTGCAATCATAATTACTTTTTAACATAAACACCATGAAGATTCTGGCATTAGTCATATCGTTCGATAAGTGCCTAAACTCCTCCACGCTCCCTCCAGTGTTGCAAAATGAAAACAAGCCCTTGAAGCTCCTCATTGTCTTGAAATTACTTGAATTTTTTTAAGGAAAGAATATGTAGCAAGAAAGCCTAAACATTCATTCCGCAAAGTCGCAATTTTGATATAATAGTCGGTCAACCCATTTCTTGGGATTTCAGCATTCTCCACTTCTTTGAAATGATTCTATGAACCTGTTTAGTAAGATCTTCTGTTGCAACAGTCTGTGCCTTTTTCTCCTTCATAGAGAATATATCTTAAATAGCGTTCACACGAGGCCAACCATTGTATGCAGTAGAAAGTAATGCCTACCTTTGAAAGATCATGTGACCGCAATGGGACATTGACATATAGGAGCCTCAATGAGACAACTGTTTGCCATTATCCCACTGGGGTCACATGATCATCCTGAGGTAGGTGTGGTCTGCTACTGTACGCAATCCTTTGCTTCGTGTGAACCCTGTTGCAGAGCCGAGAGCGTTTCGTCTCATTCATAATTGAAGAAAGGATAACTATGCAGATATAATAATTCCGTATAAATAAGGTGTTTTAAGGAAAAGTTAAGTGCCATCTTGCATTATTGGCGATGATAACTTTAAAAAAAAAAATTAGATAAAGAACTGCATCCATCGATAAGAAATTGCTCTAATTTACACAGCAATTATGCCAAAAAGAAACTATGAAATATAATGATATAATAAATGTATATAGATTTTGATAATAAATTATTATTTTTTCTTTACTCTTACATCAATTGTAGCCTATTGCAGTGGGGAAAAAACGATTGTGAAAAAAATTTGAAAGAAATTGTTATAGATTTTAATTACTCTATTAAAGAATTAAGAATTGCAAACTATAATATAAATAATAATATTGTAATTTAAAGTGTAATAATATTGGAATCTATTGTATTGTAATGTATAATAATCCTGTAAATACTATTTATAAGATTTTGAAGAATAGTTTACATTGCAACGAATCCTCATAACTATCTGTACGTGTTACACCGTCGTAGTAACAACCTGTGTCAAACACATATAATGTCCATTTGATTCAGTGCCGCACTGTATTAAATAAGGTATAACGATTTGAGAGATAAATGGTATAATTAGCTCAATGTCAGAGGTGATGCAGAGATCGGCTGGAACTGAGAATAGAGACACGGAGCGCAAACACGACCTTACGCACACTCACAGTTAATTCGACAACCCCCTCCCCCCCTTTAATCTCCATCCGGAATCCTTTCATCTTCTACACGGAAATCACATTCAGGTGATAAACAGTGGCTTAAGTTATGTAACTAAGCAAATTATTAAATAGGTGCTATTTATCTTAAAATGCTCTGCTTCTATTTAAACAACAGATTTTGCGAATATAGAGTTGGATAAACTTGGAGATGAAATTAAATAATTTCTAGAAGGTAGATTTAAATAATATAATGTAGAAAATCTTGGGGGTGATAATCGTTATGAAAAATGTAAAAGAATTTTCATGTTTTGATTTTAGAAATTATATTTGGAATGAAATTCAACTTTTATCTTTTGGGAATACTTATACCATGAACAATGTATAGATTTCATTAGATATTTTGTTCATTTGTTTTAGTTACCAATCTGATTAGTTCTAAATATATTTATGAAGTCACATAATATTAATAATAATGTAAATTCACTTTAATAGTTGTATTTTTATGCCCTACATCAGGGATGGCAAACCAATGGCACGCGACACAATATTTTGGGCCCTACGCCGATCAAAACGGTTGGCATTTTACGGTTTGCAAAACGGTTTCTAAACAGTTTACATGTGGCTTCATTTGATGAATGTAACTTGTCCCAATTCGATTGGTTGGAAATTGAAGAATTTGAAATGCAACTGATTGATTTCCAGTTCAATATGGATTCAAAAATTTATTGAAACACGGAAAAAGTTGGAATTGATTGAAACAGAAAGATTAACAAATACTATAAGTAAAATCCCAGTAACAAAATTTTGGAAACATGGAATTCGATTCCAGACACTTTTAATTGTTTGAAGAAGCTGGTTCATGCTATTTTAACCATATTTACATGTACCTATGTCATTTTCAGAGATGAACAACTTTAAATACCCGCTTAGAAGCCGCTTGGCAGATGACTCCAATTCAGCATGCATTCTGCTCAAAGTAACATCTTACAATTTTAATAAGTTATTTGTTCAATAAGATATAAGTCTAATTCAATAAGTTATTTGTCATCTAATCTGCAACAACAGAAGTCACACTGTTATTTTAATTTGAATTACACACATAACTGAAACATTTACTACTATACAGTGCAGAATGTATTTTTTTCGTAGTAAATAAAGACTTTTGAGTTGTTAATAAAGAGTTTGGTAGAGTGATTTGAGTAGTATAAAGAATTTAATAGAGTGATTTGAGTATTATAAAGTTTTTAATAGAGTGATTTGAGTTGTATAAAGAGTTTGAGTTGTATTAATTAATTTTATTATTTTTCCACCAGTCAAAATTATTTTCACAAGTCAAAATCATTTGACGTCACGTTTATACTTCATTAAACATTTCTTTAGAAAAAATGGCACGTTGATCCATAAAGATTCGCCCCCCCCGTCCTACACTATATCATACGGGAATAATATCAAATTCCATACATCAATTTTCATGTTTTTGTGTCTAATAAGTATTGCTTTAAAATAAATTTGGAAACTCTTTCCTATGTATTCTCAAATGTAACAGGATATTTATGAATTTACTATAAATAATAAGGAATGCATTTAGTACAAGTAGTTTTTACTCTCCGTTTTTTCAATTTTCCCAATATTTTGGTTTTAAAAACTGATTTACTACTTATAAATCTGAAATATCAAAAAATTCACAAATTGATCCAAAATTTTTCTTTTATTTGATTATTTTGAGTCTTTTATATAATGATCCTGCAGTGTTCATTATAAATGTGAAGCAATAATATTTTTAATATAATCTGACTTTAATGTTTCTAAACAAACAAACAAAAAATTCAACTAATTCTCAAATTAAATGAATCTTTCCAGTCCTTCAATTATTAATTCGGTTTTCAATAAAATGAATTTTGGGAAACTGAATTTGTACTTAAAATACACTTTTTACCAATAAGTAAAGAGACACCTGTGATAATCAGATAAACACAATTTATTCATATCCATTAGTTGGTGGATCCTCCATCTGAAATAATTATAGGATTAACTCTCTGGGGCATGCTTCCCACAAGTGTTTGGATGATGGGCATCGATATTTTCTTCCACTCGGCTTGGAGAAGACATGTAGATTCTTGCGCCGATTTTGGACGATTGCTGCACCCCTTAATTAGGCGATCCAATTCGTCCCAGAGGTTTCCTGTAGTATTCATGTCTGGACTCTGGGCAAGCCAGTCTAGTCGGTTCACTCCATTGTCATCATAGCAATCCATGGTGGGTGTCGCAAAATGACAAATGGCGTTACCATTTTGAAAATAACAATGATCCAACTAGTAAAACTGCCACATCCTAGGAAGCACATTGCTGTCTGGAATAGTGAAGTAGGAGTCGGCGTTGAGCTTACCATGAACTGGTATCAAGAGTCACAGTCCACACCACGAGAAATATCCTCAGACCATAAGTGCACCTCCGCCAAACTTTACTGTAGGGAAAATGCATTTTGACAATAGGCGTTTTTCATGCACATGTCAAACCCAGACTCTGCCAGCCAACTGGTTAGAGATTGAAGCTTGATTCGTCACTCCAGAAAACCCGTTTCCACTCATCTACGGTCCAGTTTTGATGTCCCTTGAACCATCTCAGCCTAACAACAAAATTATATTTTGTAATCAAAGATTTATGAGCGGCAGCATGAACATGGAAACCTAGCAAATGCGCTTCCTTGTGGATGGTATTTATCGAAACAACAGTCCCGGATGTTTGTTTGAACTCTTGTATTATGTGGGCCATCAGTTTGGTGCGGCTTTTTCCGAATTTCTTTGGATGACACTCGTCGATCTCTATTTTTTAGTTTCTGGGGTCTTCCTGGTCGAAGCATATTCCGACAATCACCACTCACATTTTACTTCTTAATCATAAAAGCCACTGTCGATTGTGGAATGTTTAACTCACTAGATATATTCCTTAAGGATGGACCATTTTTTATGATATTCGACAATTACGCCTTTCCCGAAGTCAGACAGCTCGAAACTTCGTGGCATCTTGCATGTAACTAATGCTAATGCTGTTTCCTACATGATATTTACGTAAAGAAGACATGACGTAGATCACTACCATATATATCCTTATTTACATGAGTGTCCAAATGCTTATTGGTAGATAATGTAATTATATTAGTAACAAAAATCAGTTTTAATAGGTGCGAAACTCTAATATTTAGAATAATCCTCAAATTTAATTAAAAGTTTGATTGCTATTGTTATTGCTTTCAGTTTTCTATATAAAAAATGTCTTTTAAACAATTCTGAATATCAGTATAAAGTAATACCATATTACTGACAAAATGTTTTAATATTCTAGAACACCTAACATGCAAATCATAACCAATAATTATCAAGACATTCACTATGTTACTTATTGTTATTAACTTTCGAAAAAAGAATATCTTCAGAGTAATTGTGGATATGCAGGCAAAGTGTGTGGACATAATCTCAATAAATGCAAAGATTATATTTTGTTTTCGGTTCAGGTGAAAGAATAATTGATTATGTCATGTTTTGATATTTTACTTATCACTCAATAAAATTTCATTAACAAATAAACAAACAAATATTCCTACGTAATTTGATTTCATATTGAGTTTTAAATGTCTATGTAGATCTGTAATGCATGAGTGTTCATTCTACGATTATATAAAGTAATGCAGAAGTTAATATCTGGAATCTAGGAATACTTTTTATTGAAACGACTATACACATTATGGGACAAAGAAACTGTCTATATATATTAGATCTCATTATCATCGGCTTTCAACTAATTTACAGAAGGAAAAAATAATAATCATGGCATTCTATAAAATCGTTACATTTTTACTGTTTGAATTTTATTATCGTAATTCTTAACATTTTTTTTTTTCAAATTGTTTCCTACATAATCAACATATTCATAAAATAAATTATTTTGAAAAGAAGTACAAAGTTACAAGAAGCATTCAAAATCGAATGTTAAGAAAATTATGCAAAAATTCGTTTGTACTTTTGACGAAAAACAATAATTTTATAAGAATCAATAAACAGAAGTTTTTTCTTAAAATGCAAAAATGGTATTTTAAAGATGAAAAATGCTTGGAATTTTAAAATTACAAAATAGTTCCGAGTCTGCTGCATATATTTACGAAAACAAAGTAAAGAAATACGAAGATTGTTTGTGCTTCACTTCACTCTAGTCGCAATAATAAAAATTCAAAGAATCTTCAGGTCCAAAGAACTTGAAGATTCTTTGTACCAACATATTTAAATTCGGGCTCTAGTCTAAGACATTTCTTAATACTGCAGCGTAATCTTTTAAGCGGTTCAACAAACAAAACTACATGACAAATCTAGTGTAAATTTTGTTACAGCAACTTGAATTTACTGAAGCAATAAAATTTATTTTGAAAAACACACATCGATTATTTCATATCAAAAGGAATATGAATGTATCTATGAATAGAAGAAATTGTGCCAGATTCAGATTTCTAGTAAATAATCAAAACTTAATTTTTTTAGTAAATAATCCTATCATAAATTACTTGAAATTAAATTTTGATCATTTTAACATAAAAAATATATTGATGAAAATATCCGTGTTTTATCTCCAAATCTGGCCCCTTGCAAATTGAGCAATTGTATAACTGACAATTATGAGAATTAATTACTTTTCATAGTCAATATGCTGAAGAAAAAATCACTTCTGGAATAGCAATTATGTTTATAAAAATTCTGAAATTCAAGCTATCTATTTAATGTAATTTTCATGTTTATTCAACTTAGATATTATTTGATTTTCCTATATCTTCTATGACTGTAGTGTAAAGAAGATTCAACTAGTGCATGGACCAATAAGTTCAACAGGTTGGATAACGAATATCTCTCTTCATTTCACAAAATAAAACACGAAACACAGGTAACAAAATACACCCGCAGCACATGCAAAGGCATCATTTGCAGAAATCAACGACATACACAAACAGTAATTAAAATGGGAGCAATAATATAATACCCCAAAGTTAGAATTGATACTCTTATGAATTCTCCTCCTTTCCATAGACTCTTCGAAGACTATGGAGTTTTTTAGAAGAAGCTTCATATCTCTTTTAGTAATAGAGACAGAGTGCAAATTCTTCACTTTCCAGAACTTTCATTTTTATCCTCAAACTAGTTACCAAGTTCGGAAGTAATTGAGCTGGCATCAAATCAGTTCACAAAGAATCCCTGGAATTCTCTCTTTCCATTAATGGTTCTACATGACAAAGAAAATATTTAAAAAGTCCGTAACTATAAGTAATTATATCTTGAGTATATAGGTAACAAATAAAAGTAAATTATATTGTTGCAGACATTATAATTGATTATAATAAGTCCAGAGAGAGCAGAAAGAGAAAAAGATAATCCATATTCAGCCTTTATTTCAAATACCTACAACTTCAGCCTGACAAGTTGCTGTAAAAAGTTTCCAAATTAGACTGGTAGAATAGTTGGTGATAAAAGAGGTTCGTATTATATATTTTAGCTACAGATGCACCCAGGTTGACGGGTATCACCTGATTATGCACTATTTCTTTAAATGGAAAAAGGAAGAGAAAAGCTGAGAATAAATGAACAATTTTAAATTGATCACGAATTGCTGGCGAAAATAAATATAATAAATATAAAAATAAATAATGATTTATTGATCACTATTTGTTTGGTCATTTCCTGACTTGTACGTATGAAGTTGCAATTTTAATTTAATTAATCAATTTTTTTTTTAATTTATCCTTTAGCCACTGGAATCGCAAACGGGAGCTCAATCGCTGAAGCCGGCAGTCTCTTTCGCAAGTGTCTCTCTAGGGCCAGAGTTTTTTTTTTTTGCTATTATGTGTTATTTATAAATATATTTACTATTATATAAATATATTTGGTATTATATAAATAATGTTTTATTGATCACTATTTGCTTGGTCATTTCCTGACTTGTATTTCCTGAGGTATGAAGTTGTAATTTTAATTTAATTAGTCAAAATGTTTTTACTTTAATCTTTAGCGACTGAGTGCGCAAACGCCAGCTCAATCGCTGAGGCCAGCAGTCTCTTTCGCAAGTGTCTCTCAAGGGCCGGATTTTTTTTTTTTTTTTTTTTGCTATTATGTCTAAATCCATGAAATTACATAAATATCAACGCGTTGTTTAATAATGTTCTATAATATATTAAAGCGTCTCTATCACTACTATCCGAATCTGTTTCAAAATCAATATCTGAAATATTTTTCATCATTTCTGCTATTTCAAGCTCAGTTAAATATTTTCGACTCTTCGACATTCAAACCGTAAAATGAGAATAAAATTGTCTACAAATCTAATTATCCACTAAAAACTGAACTGCAAACCGAAATACCCACCGCTATAGTGAAAATAAAACTCCTCTGCTTACTATGAACGAATGCCACGTGCGAATTTAAAGAGCCTTCATAAAGCATGCCATTCGGAAACATTCCTTTCCCCTTATATAATCAAAAACCACGAGTATGTGAGTCATACTACTCTCAGTTTGAGTAGGAGGTCAAATCTATATATATCTGAAACCATATTGACATATAATGCCATCTTGTGCCAAAAGTCATAGTTTTTAAAACGTTCAAGGACACTGGCACAGAAATGTTTGACTGCCGAGGGTTAACAAGAAAACGCTCTGGCACGCCAGCGTGTCGGCCGGAAAATGAATGCTTTTCTTGCTGACACGTATACGTGACAATCGGCGCGAAAGGGTTAATATTATGTTTATAATAAAATTAAATAAATTCTTTTGGTTGAGGAGGTACTAAAGTTTACCAACCATTCGAAAGAAACTTTAAGTCTGTGTCTTATGACTAATCCGATGTTATGTAGTAATGTCAGTTGAAAATCATACAATATTAGAAATGATTATTTATAACATTTAACACTGAGAAAAATTATATGAGTGTTTACTCTTTTTGCGTATTCTTTTGACTAAAAAAAATCCAACAATTTGCATTTTTTAAAAAAAGAGACCAAAAAGAGAGAGAAAGTTGAGAGAACAAGATATATTCATGTTGTTAATTAAAACAAAAATGAATATATCTTGCCTTATGCATATCTTCTTGGACATTTTTAAAGTTTTGTAACTACTTTATTTCGCAATATATAAACAAAACAAATGCCTAACCAAAGTAAAAGTCTGTCAAAATAATTTTATCTTTAAGGCAATCTAAACAAAACAGCCTTCTGTACAAGCACAACTTTGAACTAGTTAGGCAATTTTGCTGACGCAACTAAGAAAAAAATTCAGTTCAATTAATTTAACTTGATTTTTTCGCCTTTCACAGCGACTTTACATAACTTCGGTTTGCTTGTAGCCTTATCTTTTTTGTTGATAATACTGAATCTCTAAACAAAACTTCGCATCGTTAAACTTACACAGCCGTAAAATGCCTTATCTTTATGAAGCAACTTAATAGTTTTTACCACTAAATACACTCGAAGATAACATGAAAATTAATTACTAGTAAAATAAACATGGAGTTATTCTCCTGTTTACACTGCAAATAAGCCGCAGTGTAGTTTTTGCTGTAGCTTATATATCATTCTCAGTGCACATGCTCATTTTAGTCCAGTTGTTTATTCCTATCTTTTTAAATTTAGGTTCTATACGAATATAAAAATTGTCATTTCAGCTAACAAACAGATTTTTTCTAAAGGATTGTATAATTTGGTCGAGGTGAATGTAGTTCTTTCAGTTCTTCACAATAAGAACACTGGGAAAATACTGTAACAACTCAAAACCCACAATAAAATAATTCACATTTAAATCATATATACGATTCAAACTACATATTCAACTATAACATGAAGAAAGCATTTAAATTTGGTAATCATTTATAAAATTTAATATAATAAACTGTACTATAATGTCAAATTAACAAGAATGGAATGATTACATATTTCTCAAAATGAAAAGTGTCAAATTATTATGATTGTTTATATGCGATATTTCATAAAATGTAAAATCATTTCATTGAAGAACAGTAAGAAGAGAAGTATTTAGTTAGCTTACTATAAACGATAGTAAAATAAAATTTGAGGAAATATACATAGTTTCTACACATTTCAAATGTATTCGCTTTAAATCAGTTTTTTATTGTGATCAAAAACCAAAGCAGGTCTTCCTAACGGCCTCTGAGTCTCTAAGATAATTGAGAACGTATTTTAACGTACAAAAATAATTATGAATGTCACTGAAACTGATATTTATTGATTAATAAATTAATTTGAAAAGACATAATTTACTGTGTCCTATGCATTTGTAGTTTTATTCTTCCTTTAAGCTGTAATTTCTTCCTTAAGCTTCCTTTAAGCCATTTCTAGTTTTATTCTTCCTTTAAACCTTAAAATTTTACTCACACCAACAATTTCCTTTTTTTTAAGTTCCCTTTCAAAAGTAATATGGTTTCTATCTCATCACATTTTCCATTAATTATAGTTGTGGGTCTTTGAGGAGACCAATGGCTAGGCATTCTATCCATTGGTTCTCAATTCTTTCTTGAAGGATAATCACTAAATTCGAAAATTTTTATTAGAACTGTATTCAATTAATCTATCTAGTTCCAGTTTTGTTTTATCATGTTCATCGACAGACAAAATTAATTTTGAAAATCCCGTCAGAAATGTTCAACAACAACAAAATCTCAATATGAGATTCTTTTGTTGATTTCTACTCTTTCTTAATTTAAGTTACATGCACGCGAAAGTGAAAATATTGATGCACCACTCTATATATTTGTAATTAGTCTTCATAAATTATTTGGAGCTGGTATTGTTTGAAATACTACAAAAACCTTTCACTAAATTATATGTCAAACTGTCTTCAAAATCTCATAATCCACAAAAGATAAATCTAAGCACAAAAAAAAACTCTAAAACATATTTTCTACATAAAACCAATCTTAAAATTAGTTATAGGAATATGTAGAGAATTGTGCTGCTTGTAAGAGGCTGCGCATCATTGGCCTAAAATAATATTACAATTTGAGATTTTTAACATTATTAACAAAATGTTAAAACTGAGTTTGAAACTTCTAGCATTAGAACAATGCGTTATGTCATTCTCTTCTCCCCCACACTGAAGTCACTATATAAGGAAATACCAATACTCCAACATGTCTTCACTGAGAGACAATAATATAAAATCTATATATTCAGGGACAACCATATATACTATTACTTCATAAATCTCCCGCAACTCAAACCACGAACCGTCCTCGTATCAGGATGCTACTGAAGAAGTTCATTACTTTCAAGTGCCGGTACATCATCAACGTAGCAGTCCTTTTATAGTCTTCGCTTCAACTTGGAGAGTGGGGAGGGGTTGAAGAGATGAGCTTTCTTCAGCGATGGCATTTATGGCTCTATTTGTGGTTTTCGCGAAACTTGAGGTTGTTTCGAATACAGTGCTCTGACATAATGATAATGCTTCCGAATAAAAAAGGCAGAGGGGGTAGTGAATAAAATGGCTGCTGCCTAAGGATGAGGTGGGGAAGCTAGAGGAAAAGAAATGGTCTATTTGGGAGGTGCTGATCATGTGATTTGGAATCGGTTCGGATTCTGTCTTTCTGTTGTTGGATGGTATAATGGCATGCTCCGTTAAGAGTTTATCAATAAAGATCGATCGAAAAGAATTCTATTAGGTAATTTTTAGTTACTGTCTTCATTTTCTGTACTTGATTGTACCATTGTTTTAACTCAGAACTAGACATTTGTTGAAGTTATTACAAATAATATATAATAATAACGCTGTACTAAAATGATTTAAGAAATAAAGATAAATTTGTTTCACTTTGGGAACTTGTACTAATCCTTTATTTGATGTATGGGATTAGGTAAAATTTGGCATTTTGAAATATATATTTTGTATTTTCTTCCTTTTAGAATCTTATCACCAGCATTTTGCTCATTTATCAGATTCGAATAGAAGCATTTTTTTGTGTTTTACTCTTTAAATGGAAGAAATCTTTAAATAATCCTCTCTTTTACTGTCGGAGATTTCACAGCAAAACTGTGCGCCTTCCTCTCTAAGAATCTATTTCCACCCCACCATTCCAAATAATAAATCTGTCGGAGCATGATTTTGAGCATCCGCCTTGTGATTTTTCAACAGAGTTTGCATTTTACTCTCAGCCTAAGAATTTAAATTTATTTCATGTATTATGAATATTTTTGCTCACTGATTCTTCAAAAATAATTTTCTATTTTAAAATATTAGTTGAACTTTTTTAGTTTAATTTTTAAATAATTAATTTAATACCCTCTACTATTAAAAAAAATATCCTCTTTCTTCCTCCGAAAATATCGGTACCTAATAAAAGAAAATAATTTTTAAAATGAAATTTGGAAAGTTATCAACTATCGAAAATAGCATATTCTTCCGACATATTATTCTGAAAATCTTATATCAGCTAGGCTTTGCTTTTATTTTTTAAGTTAAAAAAAATCCTCTGGTTGATTTTAAGAAGATTTTTTTTTTATTTAAAACATTATTTTGATTATTCTACTATATAACTGAAAAAATATGCACACGAGTTGTTATATTCTATGCATATGTTTTGTTATAAATTATTGAAAATAAAAGCACGATAAATAATATCTCGTTCAAAATTCCTATTACATTCTAAAATTACTTTTTAATTTTCAAAATATTAATAAACATTCTTTTTACAAATATTTAATACACATATAAACATTTTATTTTTGTTTATTTATTTATTGATGAAGCATTGTTAAGATACGATGTACAATTTTTAGTGTTTCATTTAACTTTGAAGCAAGAAAATTGTAAAATAAAGTTAGAGAAAACACCATTATTCGAAAATATGTTCTTTTCATAGCTGTGTTAATTTTTGTTTCAATTAGATACAGAAAGGTCCATTTAAGAAATTTTATAAAGAAAATATCACATTTTATATATTCAGTAACAAAATAAAAAAGTCTTCAAATATATTTGACATATTGATTAAAAATCTTTTAATATTTACTTACATAAACAAAAATAATCTTTCTCATTACCTGATGAAATCGACTCATAAAAACTAATAAAGCGAAATTTCAAAATTCTTCCTATATACAGGATACAGAGCTAGATTACCAAAAACGCAAAGCATGCAATTGCCTAAGGTCTTGGAAATTGAAGAGTCCCAGAGGTCTTGAGATAATTTGCTGTATTTTCAGGGAACTGAAAAATGTGTGTCTTTATGATATTTAAAAGAATAATGTACTCGATCATATTCAAATTAAAATCAAACATTGTCTAAATTTCAGTGAATTATTCTAATGATTTTTTGTATGAATTCGAGTATTTAGAATATGCTTAAAAATTTTTAACTTTTTACGTGCAAATTTAATTTTTTTTAATTCGTTGGACACTTAAAACAATTCTCTGGAAGTTGCCTTAAATTAAATTACTATTTCAGCCTGCCGTAATTTTTATTACTTAAAATTGTCTATATACATATTAAATTAGAATCAAGAAAATTATTTTATTTTGGAAGGGAAAGAGGGGTCTTGAATATTACATTCCCAAAGGGACCCTATGGAATGTTATATTATCTAAACAAAGAATTCAATACAAAACTTTTACCGGTCCTGATAAGACAATATTCAAAAATGAATTTGATCAATAATGCTTGATGGTAAAATTAAATGCACGATCAAATAATTTTTAAATATTCATGAAACAAATGAAAAGCATGGTTGTGAATTTTAAAGGGATAAAAAAATTGAAAATTGGCTAAACGATAACTGCAATTGTAAATGGCCAATATTAATAATTTTAAAATGAACTAGTGACTTTAACTTTTTCTGAGTCTTAAGGATTTTAGCCTTATAATTATACAGATAATACACAATATATGTTTCTTCAAATACAGAAATATTGCAAAAATATGAATTCTTGTAGGCCAATTATGGGAATATTTAACAGTCAATATTCGCTGTTACTTTATAATTAATAGATTTCATATTCATGTGGAAATATGATAACTTTAGGCAAAGAATTACTAACAAATTTTACTTTCAACTTTTCTTCATAGTATGCATTGTTTTCTTGCAAACTTATTTGCCAAATGCAACAAAAAAATCGAAGAAGAGGCAATAAAAATAAACTTTTAAAAAGTATCTTTCTTTTTCGTAGAATTCGTCCCAAATTTTGACACAAATCCGAGTTCTGGCACCGTAATCACATTCTGAATGTGTGTTTTATTTATTACATATATATACACATGAATATACAAATTGATAGACATTCAACCCTCAGATAGATTAAATCTAAAATTTTATACTAATCTACCATTTTGGAGAAGAAAATCTTTAAACTACACCATTTACACATAATATTTTATTTCTGAATTATTGCATAGATAGAAAGGGAAACTCATGTATAGATAGAGAGGTGAACTTTATTTTCATATATTTTTTTCTAAAATTTTATACAATTCTACAATGTTAGTGTAATAGACATAAACCAATTTTCATTCATCTGGCTCCATTTTTTATTTAATCTTGTTGCCAAGCAGACGGGAAAGCAAGGAAATTTAATTTCAAAGGAGATTCCTTCGATCTTTAAGGGATTAAAAATGATTATATTCCTAAAATTATCGAGACACAATTTTAAAATATTTTTTTTTTTCTTTCTAAACGAGAAAGTAAAATGTAAAAGTTATTCGCCTCTTCAGAGTGGGATCCAGGTGGTTTTGAGAAGTGGAACAGTCGAAGGTGGTAAAGTCGGAACAGTAACCAATCAAATTTTGAATTACTCGATTTCAGACAAGATAGAGGTTTCAACGAAGCTTGATAGAAAAATTGATTTTGTAAAGTTATTGCCTTCTTCAAAGAAAAGAAATACAGATTGTGAAGAAAATTCAATATAGAAAAAAAAAAGAATCTAAAATAAATTGTAAGTACAAATGCCAATCAAACTAAATAAGAGAATCGTGGAATACTAGAAGTAAACCATGATATGATGAAAATGAAGTGAAACTTATGACCTCATTTTCAGAAATGTGTGGACTCATGAAGTTTTATTATTCATTTAAAACATTTTCTTAGCTATATTGTGAAATTTAATTTTTTTAAAATAATTTTTGTTACATTTTTTTAAGGAATATATAATTTTTTTTATGTTAACCAAGAATTGAATTTGAAAAATTCCAAAAGTTGAATCGAACAGAAGCTACGTTGCTATTAAAATAATTAAATAAATTAATATTAAGCATTTAAGGCACTTAATAAGAGATTTATTTAAAATAATTAATTATAAAACATGCATTTCGATGAAACGTTTCATTATAAAAGGCATTCTCCTGATTCTTAAATGATTTTTTTCTTTTATAATATTATTTTAATGCAAAAAATTAGGAAGCCTATTTTCATTAAAATGTGTTGGAAAAAGTATTGAAACACCCTGAAACAACTAAATAAGTTAGGTGTATAAGCGTTTAAAATTTTTTTTCATTTATTATTTTTTTTTAAATTATGATATATTCTTTTATGCTTTGAAATATTATGCTGGAAATCTGATGAAGTCAGATGGAATAATAATTAAATAATCACAGAAGCTAATTTCTGTTATTATAACTAAAAATAGCTAAAATAATTTTCTTTCCTAAGATCCTATAACTAAAACAGAAATAAAGTGTAAGAATCCTGAATTAAAGATTTGTTTCAGGAATAAAAGAGAGAAATGTACGAAATCCTATGCATAAATATGTTCTCACATATAAATTTATTAATATGAAAAAAAAAAACATAAATTTCTAAATAATATAAACTATATTTCTATAATTCTTCATTTTTATTAATATTTTAATATAATATTTAAATTATATTACATTTATTAAAACAAAAGTTTATTAACAATTGAAAAAAATGGTTCTTTATCACTAATATTACCTATTTTTCAATATTAAGCTATATATAGAGCAATTGTTATGAATTTTATGTAAGTTAACAAAATATATAGAATGTGTATTCGATGAATACACAATTCATTCAATATACTGTATGAATAAGCATTTGAGAGTGTGCCAATTCAGTGACATCTTGAAAGATATAAAACAATAGCAACATTTTTTTGTGTTAATAACATCAAAATTTGATAAGGTATTTATTGATTTCTAAAATTTGATAAGAAATTACTAAAGCGCAGAAAGTCTCGAAGGTTGCATTAAAATTCTTATTTTTATTTTTCCTTAGACATTTTCTTATACAATTACAGTTTTTATATTTTTCGTATTCATTTTTTTTATCCCAAAAGTTCTAAAGAGGAACACTTTGTGATAAATGTCCGCTGCTCTCAAGTGATAAGAGGCATTTGAAATAAATAAATGTCGTTATAAATGGATGATGAAAGAAAAAGAGAGAAATATTCTTTAGAAATGAAAAATAACAATAAATACTGAGCAGAAAAAAAAACACGAAGGAATCTTTCTCGTTATGATGAACAGTATAAAAAATGTCGGAAACATTTAGAGCTTTTAACTCGGAGAATTAAAAAAAAGAGAGATAAAAAGGCTTTCAAAAGAAATGTAAACTGGCGTAAGAAATTAAAGGCACCACAAGGGAAAAATAACCATATGGGAACTGCATATTTTGTAAAGCTGTTAGATGGCACCTTTTTTTTTTTTAATATTATAGAAAAACAGAGACATGTCTGTTATAAATGCAATGCATATAATGTGAATATTTTTTTATGGAAAAAGACTGAAAATAACTTCCTTAAAAGCATTATAAAAAAAAAAATTAGCAGAACAATGACAAATTTTTGTGGTATGTATTTCAGGAAATTAAAAAATGAATATTTTTTAATTAAATTTAATCCAAAGATTAGACCAACAGTTAATGCCTCAAATAAGTGTAGAAGATTTCTCAAATGATTTGTTTTCATTGATTATCTTAATCTGTAAATTGCATTCAAATATCTAATATCTAAAATACATTTATTTCAGTATAATATATATATATATATATATATATATATATATATATATATATATATATATATATATATATATATATATATATATATTATATATATATAAATATATATATATATATATATATATATATATATATATATATATATATATATATATATATATATATATATATATATATATATATATATATATATATATATATATATATATATATATATATATATATATATTTGTAAATAGAATATATTTGTAAAATAGAATATAAATTCCACATTTTTTTTTTTAAATTATTCACATCGAAAATATTATTTTTTCAGAAACCATTGTGGTATTTAAAATTATGCGAAGATGGAGTGCGCTGATTTTAGGAATTAATTCATTTCAATTAGAAGATCATTAATTATATAGAATTTATTTTTTTAATAAGCAATATCAATATTAGACATCTCAAAATTTGCAAATGAATAATAAAGAAAGATTTTAGACCTTAAGCTTTTTAAAAATATAAGTATTATAGTATTTGTTTTTTGCCGATATGTAAACGTTGTTGAAACTCTGTTTATATCCATTCCTTGAAAGTTCACAAAAATAGTGAAATAGCACAAATCAGTTGCAAATTATCGTCATTATTTTCATGGAAGAATTGTAAATATGTCCAATCAGTGGATTTATGTGACTTCCAATTCATGTCGCAAGGCAAATAAAGAAAATATCCACAAGGCGTGTTTTTTATAAATATTCAAAAAAAAAATAATAATAATTTTTTTCTGTCATTTAATAATTTTCTATGTTTTTGCCACTATGTATTCATTTTGTAAAAAGTTCCATGAAATCTTGAAATATTTTTTTTTCAAAATTAAAAAAAAAAAAAAAATTAAAAGATATTCTTTTTTAAATTAAAAAAGTATGTAATTACTTTATCAAAAATCATCAAGCAAGTTTAATTAATTTTAGTTTTATACCCATTATATAAATACACTTATAATGCAATCTTGATTATAAATTATTAGATTGCAGGATTAGAATTACAGTGTGTGTAAGTCACTATAAAAACTGATCAAATCTGCATCCTTTATATTCATTTCAATTTAATCCCTATTTTAAATATGGATCCAGATGATATACCTGAATAACGTTATGATATCTATGTACCCAAATTCATAACACTATTTTTTGCATTAATAAAGAAATTATGACTTTCACCACTGTAAACGATTTATATGATACTTATAGCCAGTTATGTTTCATATAAATCGGTCTTTCGGATATTATATATATTATATTTTCATAACAGAGAGGCTTTGAATAAACATTATTAGAACCTTATACCTGTGTATAAGAGCCATTTAGTTCTTCTGTTAATAACATGCAGCATATATAGCTTTAAATGAAAAATTGTTTTATGCATTTTAAAATTATGATTGTTGTTGTTGGTTTTGCCTAATTTAGCTATATTACCCATTTCTTAGGAAGAAACCGAGAGCTACTTTGGGACGCACCTAGTAATTTTGAACTCCGGTCAGATGACGAGGATAACATTTGAGTTGAAGTCGTCACTTGCAACTTCACACTAAACTAACTAGAATAAGATTGACCCTCCAACATCAGATATTGAGTGTACTAGGTTAATAAACTAGATGAATCTCAAGAGGAACAGTGTTTTGAACCTTGAGTACCTATTAAAGGTAAGTATCATAGGCGCCAAACTTTGGATCACTTGCGATGTTTCATTCCAGGGACTGCGTTATTGTGCTGTGAATTGTCATTTCAGTAAATATACGTTGTAAACTTCATATTGTGTAACCTACTTATTCACTTAAATCGCTGGTCAAGAACCCTATAGCAAATTTTACATTTAAATTTACGACTTCATTTTCTTTCGCAAAAGTTACTTGTTTTTGTCACGAATCCTTAAAAAGTTGTGAAAGACCTTTTAAGACATTTTGTATGAGAGTATTATGCAGATATTTTTATAATTTCGCTAGAGTTTTATCACTATTTTTATGGAGAAGCTATAAACAAGTGTTATAAAAAGGCTGGCTGCTTTGATAAACACTTAAATTCCCGAAGAATGTTATTTCTGATGAATATTTTTTAATTAAAAAAATGATTTTCTAAATCGTTTATAACTTTCAACTGTACAGTAATTCATCTGGTTCATTAGGAAAGCCACATTTTCATGAAAATGAAAAATATTGTTCAGTGTTGAATTTATTTTTTAAAATAACTTTCTTTTTATTCAGAAATGGGGAAAAAATATTTTCATCATGAGTTCAAAACTCCGGGAATAAATCGATCTATACCGTTTGAAAAGTAAATAAATTTCATTTATTACTAATTATTTAAAGCGAATTCAAATATTTTCATATTTTTCCTACTTGAATCTGAAAAAAAGTCACCGCAGATACTCGAAATGCATCAATAAAAACCAGGATTTAGCAAAAATTGTTTTCTCTAAATATTTGATCTATATTTCAGTAACACGAAATCAGTAATAATACAGTTCACACTTGTTAAAACATATATAGGTTAATCATAAGGAAATGGGAACTTAAAATGAACGTAGTTTTGTTACAATATTTTTAAAGTTTGCAAATTTTTACTACGTTTTTTTTTTAATTTGAAAAATCTACAGTGCTTGAAAATCTTGTTAAAAGGTGTGTATGAAATTACAGAAATGAATTTAGCTTCTATTTTTTATTCATGGACCTTGAATGAACGGAAATAGAACAAAAAAAGCTGATGACTCAACCATTGAAGGATTTGTATGAAAACGCTAAACTGATTTTTCCACTTGTGGTATATTTAATTTTAAGGAATAGAGATAAGTAGAACGAAAAAAAAAACCCAATTACAGTTGGGTTACACTCAGCCAATTATAAAATTCCAGTAAGTCACGTATGCATTGAAGGAAGTTTGCGCATGCGCTGAGAGAGCGGACAATAGCAAGCTATTGTCTCAATGGCACAAGCACTGGCTACTATACAGTCTCTGTGCATGCGTCAAGTAGGATGTTTGTAGCTGGTTCAGTTTAAGTCCACCTTAATTCCATCAGTCTATCAAAAATAAAAGCTTTTCTTTATGATATTCTTTAAACAAAAAGGCTTGAAAATTGCAATATCATATTAGCGCAATTAGAAAGAGAACAAGCGAAAGCTCAATCTACATTATCAGTTCCCTCAATCTACATTATCGGTTATATCTTCACATTCCATAAAGTGAAAAACAATTGTTGCCAACAAGAAATGTCAAAACAAAATTCAAATATGAAAATACTGGAATAAAATATCATGCGATCTGCAAGGAATATCCTTAGCTTTCTTCCATCTTTAACTTTATTCCCAAACATCTTGTTTATTCAAGATAAAAAAAAACACTTTATTGTATCTCACTAAAAATCATTTTAGTCTTCCTTTTCCAATATCCAGACACATTCTGAAGATAAATATCTCTCCTACACACATATCATTAGACACCCGAGGCAATATCCCTCCCTCCTAACGAAGTATTAACACTTGGGCTAATTCCCTGGCACCCTGCTATTGGCAAAGACCCAAGGACGCTTTTGTTACGAACAAACTGAAACGCAATGCGAGTAAAGCTCTTGTCATGCAACAGTCCCTGCCCCTGACAGGGCGAGGATCCGTTCGGCCAGTCAGAGACAGATGGCAGCCCCTTTCTTATTACGCTCGTTGGATCGCGCTCTTAATAAGAAGAACGATGAAAGCTGTTCACTGTCCGGATAATTAATAACTAATCTGAACGTCACAACAAACTATTACTACAAGGGTAGCATTACTTGGAGATTTTGGAGGGATGTCAAGAATAAAAAGTTTTAGGAGATGATTGAAATTTAAGGGAATAAAACAATATGTATGATTTATCGTTTCTTGGTAGGTGAGATATTTGGGGGTATTTTGTGCTTTAGAAAGAAAGGGGCGTTTAAACCGAATAGAAAATACAGACTCACGTGAAAATACATTTAGAAAGAAATAGTTAAATATATTTAAAGGTGTTTTGCAATAAATTTTACCAACTTTAAGCAATTACGTTTATCGGAACATAAATGGATATAACTTAGAATTCTATATTTCCAAAAAGATCTTCATAGTCAAGACAATTATAAAATTAAGCTAACATTTATTGAAATCTAGTGTAATTTTCATCCATGATGATGTCGTGTCACCACGGAAAGCTGGTGCAGTAGCTTCTGAGGGTAAAGACCCCTGAGCACCCGAGGGCAGAAGTCTAATTTCTAGCTCATATGAAGACGAAAATCACACATTCGCTTGCACAACCCCTTTTTACCGGAGGGCACATTCACACACCTCACAGATAGAATACAAATGAAGAACAACCATGCCCGAACCGGGATTCGAACCCGGGACGCCCAGATCACGAGGAAGATAATTTTCATTCATCAGATTGTCAATTCATTTAGTTAATGAGTTATTTGGATTTATAAAATTATGACCAGATACAACTAAGTAGAGAAAAACACATATTGTAATATAAAAGAATCACAAGATATTATATTATATTAGTATTTATCTGCTTATTAGCTTCTATCTGCTTATTGTCTATATTTGTATTTATTACGCACCTTCAATTAATTTAATAATTAATTAAAATTTCATAAATTGCATTTAGAGTATCATTAGGATATGTTAATTGTAAAGAAATATTATAAGCAAAACTGGAACACAGCCAATATTATCACACTTACAAGTTTCAAATATATTAATATAATAAGTATATATTAATATAATAAGTCATAAATATTTCCGATATTAAAAGATACGTTTTTTATATGTAAAATTTCCTTTGTTTCTTTAACATAATTAAGAAGCTTGAAAATACTTGCATATTTTTGTCATCATGTAAAACAATTTAGAGGATGCAAAATCCTTACGATTGCATTAATTATTTTTTTTTTATTTAAAACAATTGAAAGAATAGAATTTTGCTCAGAAATGAAAATGATATCATTGAAATGGTAAAATTTTGAATTTTCAGTTGACATTAAAGTATTCTGTCTCATTTTCTTTAAAATTACTGAAGTAAGAAGTCAAAATATCAGCCAATTTCTAAATAATTGTAAATTAAATTACTAGATGTAGAATCAAAAGCTGACAACATTTGTTCTTTTCTTTTAAATAATAAGTGTGCAAAATGTCGTCGAAATAAGCCAAATAATTTAAAACGATGTGGAGTATTAAACAAATTTACATACATGCATAGCCGCAAAATTTTATGACATAAGATGAAAATATATTAACTATAAATAATTGATATAAGAAGAAAGTAGTCTTAATTCACGTTATCAACGTTCAAGAAAAAAAGTTTAAAATTTATTATTGCAAAACAAAGTCATAAATATATCCGATATTAGACAACAAGATATTTGGATATGAAATTATCTTTGTTTCTTTAGCGTAAATCAGATGCTTAAAAATATTTCCCTATTTCTGTTATGATTGAAAAAAAAATTGAGGATATTGAATTCATAAGATTCTTAGAGATTTCTTCAATAATGAAGATATTTTCTACCATAGTTATTTTCTTACTAGACACTTTTTCCACCTACTTTCTAGTAAATGTAAAGTAAGTACGTAATAACAAATGACTTGCGAAAATCATGGATAATTTTTTTATTAATATACATTTTTATCTTGAAAATAATTACTTTTAAGTCAATATAAATTTATTCCTAAATCGTTTTCATTAATTTTTTCCCTAAAATATTTTAATGAAATCCTTTTTTTTAAAACCAGTATTCGTATAACAAATCACATTTTGTTTTTTTCATTTTTCTTATGTTTTCAAAATTAAATCGAAATTTTCTTGTGCAATAAATATACCTTTTTAAGAATAACTTCTGATTTTGATCCGTTGATATAGTTTTTATCTCAGCTAAGGACAGTCGATAAATATTTTTAAGAATTGCTAATGAATTCTGAAAGATTTATTAAAATTTATTTCTATCGTTTTTCTTTAATTCTGCAATAATTTAGTAAACGTCCTTTTAAACTATATTACGAGATTTTATATGATTGAACTATTTTATATGATTGAAAATAAAAGAACATGCAACATTTTTTGTACAAAAATACTGAATACATGATCGCTAGAATTAAATTGCACGTATTCATTGCATTATAGAAATAAATGTATGGGCGTAAGACCGATCTTACCGATGCCGATGTAGAATTGCAGGTTCTTCAATTCTGTGATTTTTCACATACCCACATTACTATTTTGGGAACTTGTGGCTTTGTCAATGCGAATATTTAATAATAATAAAAAAAATCTTTAAGATATGCTTTCCAAAAAAATATTAAAACAAATAATGTAAAAAGGAAATAAATCCAGATGAAATAAAGTATCATGTTAAAATAACAGCATTTTAATATCTGAATTAAAATACTCCAGAAAAACCAATTAGTCATAACATATTACATGTAATAAAAAATACCGTCAGATATCCATTGTTTTTTTAATTTTGCAATATATATTAAAAATTGATTTTGCTTAACTAGTAAAAAATATTTCCTTTAGACTTTTTCAGCTGTCATGTAAACCTTATGATAATTCCGGATAAGTATAAAACCAGATATATTCATTACTATTTCCAAAAAAAGCAGTTTTTCTGTTTCCTTAAAATTTGGAAATGTTGGTGCATGAATGCTAAAATTTCGTTGCTTATCAAAAAGAAAAAAAAAAGTTTTTCTTAAAAATCGTATAGCTGAATTCTTTTGTAGTTATATTTGAATGATAATTACTTTTGAACTCGCCGAATTTAAATACACTGAATGGCAACGAAATTTTTTAAAAAAATATATATCTGCAAGGATTAGAATTAAATGAGTATGTAGATCGGAATATTTATTTAAACATAAAAAATAAATTTGAATTTGGCTACTCTATGCAAATGCATTAAAAGGATACAAAGAGTTGCATATTTATGTCAGTTTTAGTATTTATTTCATCTGCACATCACTCAAAGCATATAATTAATATGTCTATTAAGTACGAACAAATAATTAAACTCAGATGACTTAGTTATTTTTATATTTTAATTTTTTTTATTTATTTTTCCTAATTGCTCTTTTTTTGTTTGGTATTCAATTTAAACAAATGCTAACCGACTTACTCATTTTTATTGCTATTGCTTTTTTCTACAGCAACTTGAGAAAGGATATTTTAATTTTTATATCTGAGTATATATAAAATTCTTTCATTAACGTGATTTATTTTCTACAATTAATTCAAAATTCCGAACTAGTCACTACTGTCTTATAATTACGCTTTAATCCATTGTATTGAAAAAATATAAGCTAAAAATGAGATGAATAAATTTCTTTTTTCAAATTTCTCTACTTATTCTTCAGGCATATTCTTCTATAATTCTCCACCTTTTATCAAATATGAAAAAGACATTTTGTCAAAATCACCACACATGCCTCAATTCTCTGTTTCAAGATACAGAACTGAAACGTTAATGCATACGCACAGAAACAAGTTCCGCAAACCATCTGTTATTCACTCCCTTCTGCCCCACATCCGGCACCTGTATTCCCGCGGACTGAATTTTTATTTGTTTTTCCTTTTCCCACTTTGCATTTTTCCTGTTTCTGGGAGAATGATATACCAAGAAAGAGCTCTATATTCCACTCCGAAAGTCATACGCGTATACATACATGTCCTCTGTCTTTTCCTTAATTGTTCGCCATTTCTGTCACATTGTATGTAGTATTGTTATTTGATTCAAGTAAATTTACTATTGAAATTATTGATTTCAAAAGGAGGCATCACTAGCGAAATTTGAAAATTTGGTTTTTAATTTGGATTAATTATCCAGGCATAAGAACTTATTTTGTGTCTCGGATTAGACCAAATCTTAGATGGAGATTTGTTTTTATTTTAAAATATTTTTTTTAGAATTAGTTAATGTTTAAATTCATCAAATAAATTTCTTTATATTAAAAAAATTTCTTAATTTCATATATAATAAATTTTGCATTTATTTATTTTTAACAAATTATTAAAGTGCAGCTTTTAGATTCCAGTCTAAAACATCATCAAAAAATCGAACATATCCGCTTACTGAATAACCTCATCAAAATGTTAGAGTCTAAAGACAGATTATTCGACGAGTATTAATCAAGGTTTAATTTAATTATATTAACGTCCCTTTTTAAAGCAACGCTAGAGTTATTTGGGTACGGACCTCGTAATTTTGAGCCGCGGTCTGATGACGAGAACAACACCTGAACTGGCACCCCTTCACACCACACCAGCGGGGGAACGCTTGGCCCCCTTACACGACGGTTCTTCGGTGGAATCCGGACTCGAACCTTAAACCCTACGGCTCACAAGCCGAGACCTTACCACCAGGCCACAGCAGCAATATATTAAGAAAGGTGTAATAAAGTTTAATTTTTAAAGTCACTTGAAAAGGGACATTTGATACAACATCCTTAACACAGAGTTCACATAACATTTGTAACGAAACCAAACTGTAATCCCAAAGCAGAAAACATAACCTTAGGTTATCATGGTCCTTTATATAAAATTGAAAATAATGTTCATTAAAAGAAAAAAAATCGGATTTGAATGAGGAACAATATTTTCTAGATGATTTGAAAATATTCGACAAATAAATAGATGAGCATCTGACAGGAAGTGTGAAGGAGTAATGAAAGGCTGAATTTTAATTTCCATTAAATTTTTAACTACTAAAATAAATATATAAATATTTATATTTAGTGAAAATTGCTAAACTTTATCAATCGAATTTATTTAATTATTGTTTTTATTAGCGACAATCTTTTAATTTTGAAGAGCCGATAATGTTACTCTTAGATAGAAACACAGCAATATACTTTTCCGTTTGGTTACTCTCAATTTATCGAAGATACGTTGACTTCATGTCAACATTAAGAGAAATGTGACTCGAATCCAAGGACAAAGTGTCGTGTTTGTGATTCCTGAGATACAAATACATCCCAGGATGATTCCAAATGTCCGTCGTTTGATGAAGTTGAAGCGTTCGAAGAAGGAGTGTCATCTTTTCTTTTCCTGGGATGTATCCGAAGTATCATTCGTGTTGCTCAAAATGTGAGGTGTCTGTTCAACTAGAAATGCACTAAAATTACTGAAATACCAAATCTTTATAGTTCAACATTTTTCCCTTGCAAGTAACGGCGTTATATATAATAATGTTGCAGAACATTGGCCATGGAACATCATGCGAACAGATGTAGCCCATTTTTTTTTTCTGAATGGGAATGCCAACATCCATAACCATTTAGTGATTTTAGAAGAACATGAGGGAAATGGGTGGATAACATAAGAATTTCCTTGGCCGAAATCCAGCAAACACAGATGTTGCCATTCTGATTTAGAATCCTGAGAATCATTGAAAATCTTTGAAATAAATATTATTAATTCTAAAAATTTTCCATGACCAATATTCATTTGTTTAAAGTATCTTTAATCGCAGGTGGTAAACTTTTCCACTTTTTTTTGCAAAAATTAAAATTCCATGTTTCCCTGTAAATTATTATAAGCTTAAATAACATTTTGTCCAATAGTTTTCTCCTTATTCCTATTTCAAGATTAAACTTCGATGATAACGAATTTATATTTCATTGATTTTGTACAATGATTTCAAGTAATTTTTAAGCTTCATTTGGACAAAAATCGTATCTATTTTGACCAAGTTTACCGACAGGAATTCTGGCCATTTGAAGAATATAAATAATTTATTTTTCTGTCTTCTTGGAGTTTATGCCTTATTTTGAAACATTTTTCAATTATTAGTAATGTACAAAAAAATTAATTAGAAAAAAATGCATACAAAACTGTTTTATGTCATATTGGTGATTTCTTTCAGGATTCTTTCTTTTTCGACTAAAGCAAAGAAAAAAAAATAAAAACTGACTAATAAGACTTTAAAATGACATCTTTAAAAAAATATATCAGTCAGATAAACAATCACATTCTGTATCTGCGCAAATAAATCTACGCAAAAAATCTGCTTTTCATGTAGAAAACGGTTGTATTTAACTAATAATTTAGAAAACAAAATCAAAATTAACATTATTGTTCTTCTTGCATGGAATTCTAAGATTTAAAAACAATCTACTATTTATGTAAAAAATTAACTGATTTTGAAGAAAAAGCTAGGAAAAAAATTCAAAATAAGAAACATCACATTCTTCTATATGACATTTTAATAATTAAAAAAATCTGATGAAAGTGGGGCGAAAAAAAAAAGCGATTTCAAATAAAATGTTGAAACACAATTCAAAATGGGAGCCTTCTCGTTTTTTGCATAAAATGTTAAATACATTTATTGCTATACATTTATATTTCTAACAAAGAAATCTCTGTAAAATTTAGCACAAAAATTATTGAAATTTATCTGCGAACTATATATATTTTTAAAACAATCAGTAAAAATGTCTTTTTGCAGACTATTAGAACAAAAAATAAAATCCAACGATCAAATAAAAAAACGTATTCTGTTAAAGTGAATTTTTTCCAATGGTGAATGCTTTAAAGTTATTCTATGAGAAAACGGATTTTCTTGACAGGAACTAAATAATGTGCATCATTTTCTTTAGAACTATGGCTATTTTATAAAATGGCACCAGATCATGCAGCATTTGGTATAACCCCAAAGAAACTTTATATTGCAAAAAAGTTGTATTGTGCTATTTTCGCATTGAAAATTATAAAGATATTAGAATACAATGTATGTTTTAATAGAATTGTATGTTTTAAGTGAAAAAAATAAACAACATCATATACAATAGAATATTATTTTCATTCTTATATGTAATTATGAAAAAAGTCTGTATATATTTTATGATTAAGAAAAGGCAGTGTTTCTGAAATTTCATAAAGATCCATGCATTTGGTTTGCCTATTTTTTTAGAAAATGTAAAATTTTATAAAATTTTCTAAAATAACTCTTTTTTTTATTGTTAAGTACTACAAAATCCTAATGTCTTTCAGATTTCCTATAAGAATATCTTTTATCAACTGTAAACAAATACTACCAGTTTGTCATCATTTGAATCAATCTCTTAGCTTCAGCCACAGACATCTGTTTAATTAGTGAATCGAAACCATATTAAATATGTCTCATTAGCAGAAGCAAATGATATATAAATGTATTAAATCGAGTAAAATTTAGTAACAAAATTTATCTAAATAGAAAAGAAAACAACTAAATTACCAGATTTATATCATCCAGTAATAGGAAACTGTTGATAAGAAATAAGAGAAAGATTTTGAATCAAGCAAGTTTGTATATATAGAGTTATTCAAAACAATTTCAGCTCCAACCAAAAAGTTATAATTATAATATAACTTTTTATAGTTATAAATAAAGATTGTAAGATAAAATTTATATACTAAAGAAGGATAAAATTTTTTTGTCTGTTCTAAGTTATAACTGAACAGTGGGTTTTCACAAAGTCAGAATGGCAATACCTCTGACCTCTAGGTGAAATATTTTTTTTTTCACAATCCTTCAATTTGTTCGCCATGATGCATAATGGATGTATAAAAGTCATAGATTACAAATATCACAATAAAACGAAAATAGGAAGCATAATTTCAGAAGATTTATACATCCATATGGTGGAAATACATTTTGAAAAAGAGCGCGAATAAATGCCTATGAGTATGTTTCACAGTATCTGGCTCTAAAAAGATTATACCATACATGTTCTCCTTCTGACAAAAAGAAATAAAATACTGCTCTTAGTACGCAAAGAAACTATGCATCCCTCTGTATATAATTCTTATTAATTATTCTTATTAATTCCTTATTCTTATTAATCAGGGAGATATAGCCATATATAATAGGTGCAGTTGCTTTCATTAATCCTTGCACTCTTAAAAAATTGTAAAAAATCACCCAGTTTTGTTGATATTTGTGATAGTAAACATAATGTTTTAAATGATTACTCATATTTCATTTCCAGTTGTAATAATTTAGATATTAAAACAACATTATACTCATTATTAATTGTCTTAGAATTATTTACTCCTTGGAACACTTTTTTGACAATAAGACCTAATCCATTGAAAAATCACATCTCGTAATGCAGTATTTTACAATCAACTCTGTTTCAGTATAGCCTTAGTAAAGAAGCATAATTTATTTCAGATTACGTTGTAGCAAATTCGTAAACAACTTTTCAAAATGGAGATTGTATCGAAGAAATTAAAAAAAAATTACTTTTCTCTCGCTGCAGAATTACATAGTAAAATATCTGAAATCCTCTTTAAAGGCCTATAGATATTAATAAGTTACAAATAAATCAAACCACCATCCATAAAGAGATACAGAAAGAAAAGATTGAAATTGGAGGACAGACAGATTATCTCAATAATGAAATAGGAAAAACTAAAGGCTCATCTGAGCATTATTTCTCAAAAACTCGTACACTGGGAAAATAGGTTCATTGTGCAGCCTATATACGATCAAGAAATGAAAAGATTGTCTAAAAGAAGTTAAATAATTTGAACCATTCTTTTTAAAGTTACAACCTGTATTATATTTATTTTAAAAAGTAGATGGTTTGTTTCATTGTTTCTGCTTTTAATTCATATTTCCTTAAAATTGTGAAAGATTCATATCTAATACATTTTTGATTCAATAATAAGTCCTGCTAATTTATAAAATAAAAAATTTATTTAGATCAATCTATCGATTGATAATTAAATTTTGGAAATATTTAAATAGCAAAAACAGATTTATGAAAGGTAGCTGCAATTTTTTTAAAAATCTTAATGCAAAAGAAAATAAGTATATTCCCATTAAAAAACCTATCTTAATTAAATTTAAATAAAAGTTTTCCATAAGTAAAACCACTATTCATTATAAATGAAATGTATCAATTATTATGTTCCATTTTTAATTCCATTTTCCTAAGAATCTTCAGTTTCAAATTTTAACAATCGCGATTTACAAGTTCCATAAAAACATACTCTTTTTACGTTACAAAACTAAGAAAGAAATGAAGATAAATACAAATCCTAAAACAAGCATCCTAGATAATGGTCCAAACCATCGCTTTCAGAGAAGGATAATCGATAAATTATGCAATTCCATCCTCGGAACTTGTGGAATTATCATACCATCAGTGAATCAAAGAAGATAACATTCAGTAAGAAAGATCTTCTTCCTTTAAATAGCGAGAACATTTCAAAATTGTATGTTACCAATTTTAAAGTGAGGCTTTTACAGCCTCATATTTCAAACCGCAATGGAATCCACGTTGCACCTGGAGTAATTTATCGTTATGATCAGTAAACTGGTTGAATTCGCCATTATCAGTACGATTTCTAAATTTGATTAATATGCCTTTTGTTTCGCTTCTTTCAGAGGATCCCATTGATTTTGATATTAAGGCCGAGAGATTGGACCCCACGATCAATGATTCATTATGGTAAAAGATTAACTTATTTTTAAATCTCGAGTTCGTTATCTTTTGAGCCAATAATTGCTGAAAAGGTTTCCCGATTTTATGCAAATCAGATTGTCAAGGAAATTGGAAAGGATGTATTCCAGAACCTTTCGCTGTTATTTCAGATATTTTCATTATCTTTCTTTCTTTTATTTTAGCGCTTCATCTTTTCAAAGGATTTGTTGATATTTTATTTTAGAATATATGTGACTCATTATTCGAGGAAATGGCAATTTGTCGCTTGATTTGTTTCTATATTCATTGTATTTCAGACATAAAAAAATATAAAAAAGACAGTTTCAAGGAGCAATTTTTTGTTTCATAGAGACTATTTATTATGAGAAATAGCTGGAATAAGGCCAAATTGATAGAAATACAACAGGGTTTTAATTAAATGTTGACATCTTAAAAAAAAACCTTCAAATATGTTCGAAATTAAGTAATTTAGTAAAATATCCATTAGTCACGCATTAAAGAAGTTTTGGCTTGGCAATTTACATTTCCAAGTGATCGATTTTATCTGTAATTCATTTAATAATTACTCAAATATAATATTCAGATTACAGAATATATTTGTCTATGTAAGGTTTGATTTGGAAAAACCACTGTATTCTAATTATTTAAGATCATTTTTCTATCATATTTTAAAGAAATTAAATTTATTTCCAATGCAGTTGTATAAAGGATTATGTAGGAAACAAAGGATATACATTAGGGAGGAATTTATTGAATTTTTAATATATATTGAAGAGATAATTGTGAGAGTATAAACTTCATACTATGGAATCAAGATTTCAAATAATATATATATATATATATATATATATATATATATATATATATATATATATATATATATATATATATATATATATATATATATATATATATATATATATATATATATATATATGTATGTATATGTGTGTGTGTGTGTGTGTGTGTGTGTGTGTGTGTGTGTTATCCTTTATTATTGGTACATATACGAACCTCCCTTTCTTTATTAATGGCAGAGAAAATACTTGATTAATAGATTGCGCAGTTAAAAATTCATAAAACAAATAATATTTAATGTTATTTATATCTCTATTAATGATAAAGTTGAGTGTGTATGCGCATGCGTATGCACTCTAGCTGCCAGAGTGTTTGATCTAAAGAAAACAAATCTATAAACAAAATCCATGTATATTTTGAAAAGTGAGAAATGTGGGAATATCAGAACAACATTTTTTTTAATTAATTAATCGAACATTAAATAAATTTTTTTTGTTAATTCCCAAAAACATCTGAAAATGTTATAGAGGAAAATTAATTTTTTCATCAACTAAAAAAATTAGAAAAAATATTCTTTTCAATAGTAACAATTATTTAAAATTTATTTTTGTAATGATGTCTAAATTCAGAACTATGTTATAGAGAGAAAATGTTTAAAGTGTATCCATTTTTCATTCTATTCTTCTTTTCTGTTATGTAATTGTATACAGAGAAACATGGACATATTTTTAGGGAAATTTTTATAATTCAATAAACAAAATACTTTTAAGACTTCAAAAATAATATTAGACATGCCACTATCAAAATTAGAATTTTAATAATATTTGATTAGAAAATCATTGAGCCAAATTAATCAAAGCTTTTAGCATTTAAATTCATAGAAACAAGTAGCAGTCAATGGAAACTGGCAATTAATTAAATTATTATAAAAATCATTGCAATTAAAAGTAAATATTATGATAGAAAACCTAACTATTCAGTTGCTGTACCTTCACCGCATCTTGTCAACTTTGATAATCGTTCTTTATTTATGAAGATTCAGTAACTCCTTCATTTGCGACACTTCAAACAAAAGATTGTTTATAATTCAGGGTTATAATTGATTCCGAATCAGAGTAACTTACTCGATTCATTTCAAAGTTTCGCCAAATTGCAATTCCACACTTCATAGTTTCTTTACATAAATGCATCCTAGGAGAATGGATGATTCCTAATCAAAGAGGTGTTTGTGCTCTCTCGAGGAACATTCAAAGAGGACAAATAGACAGAACTGCCATTAGAGGAGGACCGAGGAATAATGCAAGAGGATGGGAAAGTGGGATAATGGATATTCGTATTCAATTGTTGGTATCTGCATTGGATGCTAGCTGCGGCTACTCGGAAACCAAAACATGTTTCTTTATATTTTGTTTTGGAATTTTTATTGAGGTATTGATCATAATTATCAAACTTGAATGAATGCAGGTTAAAATTTCTGTATTTTTAAATATCCTAGATTTTTAAAAAGCGTAAAAGTAAAGGATTACAGAGCCTGGCATTTCTCGTTGAATGGTGTTTTTAACAAGTTTACAGACAAGAATTGTTTAGAACTTTTTCTTTCTTCCTCTCTCTCTCTCTCTCTCTCTCTCTTTTTTTTTTTTTTTTGTAATGCAGTTTGACGTAAAATTCTATTTAAATATTTGAATGGATATTAAATAGAATTTTGTGATATATAGATAAAGTATTTGGAGATTTGGAATGGCATTGAAAATGACATCTGTAAAATGCGTTTGACTCGTTGTTGTTATGGAGTGGCAAAAATTTGAAAATTATAATGTGATCCCCACTACTATTTACTTCGATTTGTACACTCAGCTTATCGCTAAGGATCCCTTCAGTTATTCCGTACGAAGCATCATGGAGGTGTCATTTCTTTCTGGTTACTTATTTTTTGTATTTTGAGAATAATATAAACTACAAAATATTCTGATATAATAAAATACATTTTCAATAAGATTTTTGACCGATGAGATAATCTGACCAGATAGGACTCTTTAATATTCTTGAATTGTGAAATAGTACACTTGATGCATGAATTACATCCATTAAATTATGATGAAATAAAGTCCATATTGTTCGAAGAAGTGAAAAATTTATAAATTACACTTTTATTTTTTTTAAAAAATTAATAAATAACAAAAACAATGTAATATTTGTAGTTTTTATATAGTGAACTGTAGAGACAATCTTAGTTTTTTAGAAAACTCAGTTTAAAATAAATAATCATAGTTGGTAGAAATTTTTGAAATAGAGGTTAGTACCTATTTGAGTATCAACTACAACAATCACATAATATTGTCGTTGAACAAAGATTATTCATTAATCGAAATAATGAATATCTTTAAAATGGCAAATGCAGTAACCAACCAGAAGGGATTTCGTTGATGATTTAATTTTTCTTTTCAGGACTTTCAATAAAGCTAATGGTCTAATAATAGACTATTGTCAAAAAGTTAAGCATATTTTGTAAAATGAAAAATCATGTGAGTAAATGTAGAGTAATTTATTCGAAATGACTTGAGAAGAATCCTGGAATAAAAGTGAAAATTTATCTTTATGTAAAACTTTTCAGTCGAAATGTTTATTTTCAAAACACCTACGCATGTCTGAAAATTGAAAATCGACTTAAACGGCAAAAACAATACAGAAAGATAATGTGCTATTCAAATGCGAAGAAAATGTTGTTAAGAATTAAACCACCTTCCCTCCAATATTTTTTTGGGCAAGAAGTGATGGTATAAAGGCGACAAATGAATATATTTATTAAAAGAACGGTCTTTGAAAACCTTGGATGCCAACGGTCACAAATCGAAGTCGATTTCGGATTGTGCTTCAAAGTGTGGTGTTAGTATTGCAGGAAAGATTTCAAAATTTCTGAAATCGAAAATTTATGATCAGTACCATTATCGGTAAGTCGACAAAGAGTCAAAACCGTTTATGAAGACGAATATCTGATAGTAAATGCAAAAAGTCAGAAGGACAGCCGAAAAGATTCTCATATCTTTAAGATGGAATGTCTGACCACTAAAAGCTGCGAAAATGAATGCTCTACATACGCGAGTTCGCAAATTGTACAGACTAAGTCTATGGCAAAGGATACCGACGTGCTCTGATTGGTTTAAGCCTTGGCATCCTTTTGGCAATGTTTTGCACTCATAATAGAGTAGTTTTCGCTTATTTGGCTCAAACCTTGTACCTTTCATTAGTTTTATGAAAGATACGAGTGAATATCAACACGATTCAATTTTTATTAAAATAATTGTTTTCTCTAAATATTACTTGTAATACTACTAATACTAATTAATAATAATAATAATAAATATTACTAATAATACTAGTAATACAAGTAACTAATGTTGTTTATGCACAGAAGTAGAAAAACTAAATGAAAGTAATGACTCAACATATGATGCAGCAATTAAATAATTCTTATTTTTCTATGATTTTCGTGCCTTTATTAGATAATTTATGCAGTCATTGAAACTTGTTGCTGAACGTTTGTTACTTTCCCATCAACTACATATGGGGGGATGATTACTTAATGCCCAAAACGTATAAATATGTAAGCTTTAACGGAATATGCGATTTCGTAGCTAATTTATTTAGTTATATCAAAATAATATTAAGAAGAAATACACACACAAAATATTTTTAATAAATTGCAATTCTTTTATTTCCTGAATTTAGGTTTCAGGATTTGATCTTTTCTGCTGTATATATGTTCCAGATTAATATGACATATAAACCGTAAAAAATAGGAGGGAAGATAAATTCAAAAATTTTATTTATTTTTATATAAATATATTTCTGTATGGCATCTTTTTGGCAAAACATTGGCAAAAAGATGCCAAATCTTAAAGCAATCAGAGCACGTCGGTATCCTTTGCCATAGACTTAGTCTGTACAATTTGCGAACTCTCTCTACATACACCAGATTTTTGTTTTAAGGAGCTGTCAGTTCATGACTTCAAATTCATAGAGGGAAACGCTGCTTGCGTCTTTTGAGCATGATCAACGGCTTCTTTGAGAGAGAAAGTATCTCTCACATTCAGAGGCCCTTTCACTTAATCGTAATGAATCCTGTCAAAAATGTGTGGCTGGACAGCATATACTCTTCAGCATCAGCAAAATTCCTTTCCAGAATGGAGAAGAGTTCTTCGTTCCGGTTGCAACTCTTTGGTAACATAACCCATCCACAATATTTGGCCTGTTTCAAAGGGCTGTTGGACTTGATTTCAAATTTTTGAATGATAATGTGGCATCTATACTCTGATCCTGGAAGACGTATATCTATTCTTTGAGATGAAAAATATCCAACGCAGGCCATGGCTCTTTTACTTACTAATCCTATCAAGAATGTGTGGGATATGCTCGGGAGACAACTTACGCTTTTCTGAAACAATCAATCACCTTTCCAGAAGATTTATTCGTGAGGTTTGAATCCCTTGATTTCGCGATTCATCCAAAATCTCATAGGAAATCATTGTACTCGTGATTGGAGGCCAGAGATGAATGGATTTGTTTTAATCAAAAGTATGAACTAGTTGCATATTCAGTTTTCTTTCAAACCGTTTCTTTGGGCAATCAGAGTAATTATTATTTTTATTTGATGTTGTTTTCTTATTTTATAAACATTTTATACGCTCATACAATCTTCCGTCCCAATTCAACATGTATTCCACCCATTACTCACAAAAATAGTAATAGCTTGGCTTTTGAACTTCAATGTACAATCTTTACATTTTGGAGTGACTATTCTTTTGATACCTGAAATGAAATATTGTCTTAGTCAACTGAGCCTAAAACGTTTTATCATCGTAAGTAGATGTATGTTAAGTGTTTTTGTATAAAGTTTTTCTAAAAGAATTGAAATTGCGAAAAACTAAACATTGAAAATGATAATAAGAATTTATTGTTTTAACAATTAATAATTTATAGCATTCATTCAAGAGCTTTATTAGCCCAATAAAAATTTTAAGATATGCATACGGTCAGAACACGAAATGAAATTACTTTAATGAAACTAATGGAATTACTCGAATAACAGTCTGAATAATAACTATTGTTTTATTCAGTGATGCTTTCTTATCTTACAAATATAAGAGGACAATTGTTATAGAACTTCACCAAGATGATATATTTTTAATAATTCAGCAAAGAAACTTCTGAATTTTACGGTACTATAAGTATATAAAAAGCACTTCAATGTAGTTTTTTGATTCTAAAGCGATAATGAAATCCATAATGTAAATATATTACAAATTATGTGTTTAAAATCATGGAACTTTTCATCTCATTCCACTTGTAAAGTTCTTTTATTCCTTCTTTTACATCAATATATCATATGGTTGTTATCGTGATTTCTATTGGTTCTACTTTGTAAATTGTAACTTTGAGAAATCAAACATACAAATAATTTAATTAAAAAATAAAATATGTATATATAAATAATGACAAAAATTTTCAATAAAGAAATCTGTTACATTTTTAAAATTATTTTTAACCAGCATAAATGCAGAACAATTATTTTAACCGACATAAATTTTATCTTATTAATCTTGATCATTTACTTTCAATACATTAACAGGAAAACAACGAAGTAAAAAAAATTAGTTCATTAATTTTAAATAACAACGCATAGAAAAAGGAAGAAAGACAAGGCATTATTATTTCAGAAGCTGTAAATAAAGTTTATTGTAAAAGATAATAATAAGATTGTTTGATAATTCAAAAAAAGTTTTTAATGCTTTTAAGTTTAATTTGTAGACTTATTTACTTAAAAAATAATACAATAATTCTATTCCGAAGTTTGACTATATGATTTAAGTCGTGTGAATTATAAATAATAAACTCTTCAGATAAGAGATAAAGAAATACGATAATTAAATAAAAAAAAATTAATGCAAGAAAAATAAATTCAATATTTCATACAAATAAATAACGACTTCTCGATATTTAAGAACAGAATAATTAAAAATAATGACATTGATTTGAAAATAAGTGCAGTGATTGTTTATAAATCTTATAAATTTTTTCAACTCATTTTACTGAGTTTCATAACTAGCATAATTTTTATTAGCTAACAAAAAATGGGGCATAAAATAATATGCATTTTGTTGGAATCCGCGCAAAGATATCTTAAAAAATATGCAATATCTTAAATATCTAAATACAATACCTTAAAAAATATACCAATTTGGCTTAAATTGTTGAACATATTTTTGCGATAATATAGCAAATGCATATGTAAACTTTTTAATATTACTTATAAATCTATACCAGTGAGGTTAAATGTAGATTTGTCTTGAGACTGGTAGTGCATTTTTTAAGTAATAAAAATTTCATTTTGATTTGCACTGTAATGTATCGTGTCCTTTTGTGAACAATAACAAATTTGTCTCGACTATCTGGTTTGCAAAACAATGGTATCCTATATCACTGCCTCTCAGTTTTCAATTTGCATGCATATAAAGATGATAACACAAATCCGCAACAATATGTGATCTTTATAGAGATTTCGATATGTGATCTTATTCTAAAATTATAGCTCAATATCATATTTTAGTATAGATCGGACTACAAAAAGATTTTGTAAGACATACTCGTTTTTCTATAATATATTATAAAGCACAAAACACTCAAATTAGACTCATAAAATAAAAATCTAGGCAATCGTAGCAAGCATTTCTCAAGGTTATGTTGGGAGAAAAGAATGATAAGTCCTTCTTAAGAGAGTATGAAAAAATAGCCTGGAAGATCACTTTTGCTTGTTTACTTATCTCATTAGGGCAGGGGGGGGGGGATCTCGAAATGAGGAAAAGATGATTCCGGCATAGTAATTGTATCTCATCACCCTGGATGGGGCAGGAAAAGTTGTGGGTCTCGCTCCTTCCATCGAAGACGGAACGTTCTTCCTTAGGGAATTGCTGTACCGTGACCGGTGATGGACCTTAGGACTGAACCATAGTTCCCGCCAGTGTTGCTGTTGCGGCAGTCAGATCATGCTGTATTTATTATATTATACTGTATACTCTATACTGTATTTATTGTGCCTTTGGGAGGGTAGGAGAGTCAGTGATATGACATAATAAACTTTTTTCTCTGTCCACACGTTAAAAGAAAGCCGATGCTAGATTTCCTTTTAGATGTGTAAAAATCTCTGTACTTGAAGACAACCATTCTTTTTTCTGATATATATATATATATAAATATATATATATATATATATATATATATATATATATATATATATATATATATATATATATATATATATATATATATATATATATACACAATAGCTCAAACAGTTTGCCTTATATATTAATTAAACGTTCTTCAATGGCAGATGCAATTATTTCTCATTTAATTTTCATCATTAGTAATTTTTATTTCATATTCACTTCCATTTCTTAAAGCATCAATATTTTTAGTAACAAATTAACAGCAGCAGTAGTAAAACAAATCTTTTCAAATTTTGGTGACGGTGCATAGTATTAATGAATCCACAGGAATATTCGTCAAAAAAACCTCTTGTGAATATTTATTATATTAATTGTTTGATGTTTAGGTACTTTATCTGGGAAAGTCATTTGAATACACATAATGCAACTATATATCTTTTCTTTAACCGATTTGTCCTGAATTTGACAAAGCGATTTCCAATTTATTTATGAAGAACACGGATATTTTTTATTTTATTTTTCAAATATGCTTTATATACTTTATTACATTTCACATTTATGTGCACATGGAAAGATCAACAAAAAGAATATCTGCTTCTTAAGGAAAATGTTTCAAATCCGAAACCAACTTTGTATTACGTTTTATATATACAATTTTTTACTATAAGAATCATAAACTAGATTTTAGACGTCTAAGTCTCCGCTTTTAAATTGTCGTCTTTATAGAGTTAGATATAATTATGAAAAAATTAATGGGGATACAAAAATGTTTAAATTCATCGAAATCTATGTGTAAAATCTTAAATAAATTACTATATTCTACTTAATTATGTTTCGTACTCAAATTCTAGAACGAAAATGAAGCTACTAAGCAATGTTCTACATTAACATATTATATATATGATTCGTGTTTGTATACAGCACATGCTTCTGATTTGCGTATTTTCATGTAAATATCTTAATATTTTTTATATTAAATTCATCGTCAAATTTTATTTAAATTCTTGCTCAAATTTTTTAATACATTTTATAAAATTCCCTAAAATATATGTTTTGTAAGAAGCAATGCTTAAAATTATCCATGAGAATACGTAGCGATTTCTAATCTTTGAATATTGTTGATTTATGAATTGATGAAAAATGATAAATATAGCTAATGATGATAAGAGGATAAACATCAGTGGTCTAAAATAAAGTTAAAAGTTTGACAAGAGTAGTGAAAAGAGTAATTAATACTGAAAGAATAATTCTCTCTTTCTGTCAAAACACACACTACTAATGCCCGAGCGCATCTTCGCTGCAACACTTTAAAAATTATCTATATATTTGTGGATAACTATTTATATTATTACATCATAAATCTGCCACAGCTCAACCCATGAACTTTCCTCGTATCGGAAGCCATTGAAGAAGTCTATTACTTTCAAGTGTCGGCATTTTCAACGTGGCGGCCCTTTTATAGTCCTAGCTTCAACAACTGAGGGGGGGGGATGAGCTTTTTCTTTTTTTAGAGATGGCATTTACGACTCTATTTGTGGGTTTGGCGAAACTTGAGGGTGCTTCCAACACTGTGCTCTAGCATAATGATAATACCCTCGAACAAAAAAAGGAAGGAAGAGATAGTCAATAAAATGATTGCTGGGTGGTGAGTTCAAGGAAAAGGAATGGGTTGTTTGGAAGGTGCTGATCATGTGATTTGGAATCGGTCGGGATTCACTTCCCGTTACTGGAGGGTATAATGGAATGTTTCGCTAATGGTTGATCAATACAGATCGAATGGGAAGAACAAAGTTTGATCTTCTACTTAGTGATTGCCTTCGTGTGCAGGTCTTGATTGCACCATTGTTATAACTCAGAGTCAAAGATTTGTTGAAGTAATTATGGATAGACCGTAATGTGATAGGACATGGCAAAATGAAAAAAAAAAATCGTTTTGTTTGCAGAAATATATCGATCTTTCGCTTGATGTACGGATGGATGGTATAAGATAAATTAAGAATTTCGGTATATTTTTTTGTTTACTAAATATTAAGAATATAGTTTTTTTTTTGTAATGTTTAGTTATCTCCATGTGTATGAAATCAAAAGTTATTTCAATTAATTGATAACTTCTGAAAATATTTAAATAACTTCATTATAACTTAATGAAATAGTTGAAAGTAAATATCAAAATCTTAGTCTACCAAAAAGGATAAGTAGTATTTATTACACAATTATATATTTTTAACAAGCAATAATCATTTTTAATAAAAATATGTAAACATAAATAAAAAAAATCGATAGGTAAAAGTAATTAATATTTATTCTCTATATACAGGAATTAAATTAGCATTTCAGTCTTCCAGTTTAGCATTAATCCATTAAATTTTAATCTATAAAAAATTGCCATCATATCCTCAACTTGAACATGGATCATTATTATATGGACTGGATAAAATTGAGGTAAAGTAAATTCTTCTTTCAAGAATCGAAAAAATAACATTAGATTTACACTGCAATTGAATTACAAATTTTAAATTTGGATTAAGATGATATTAAAAAAAACGATAACACTACGATATTTTTGCCCTGATTTGATTATATCATGCTCTATATTACAAAGAGATGTGACTTAGACCACGCTAACTGTAACTTTTCCGTGTGCTGTTTATTACGGATCGAATACTAAATCACAGGGATTAGTAATTATTTTTCCATATACACATTTCTCGAGCATTTATCGTCATTTATCTCAATATGGAGGGAGAGACAAATAAAGAAAATATATTTTTCTTATTTTTGTTCTTTTCCTTTATGATGCTTTGAATAAGGACTATTGAATAAGGATTATTATATGTGAAAGGGAAATAGAACAAAGGAAAATTTCCATCGAATGTTGTAAATTAATATATATTACTTCAAACAGAAAATCCTTTCTACAATTAATTTATTCCTTCGCTGTTTTGTAGTTGATTCTGCACAAATCTTGTAATTATATTGTTCCTGCGATTAGATTACTTTACTGTAAATGGTAATGCGTTCAATCTCTATCTTTTGTTCCTGTTTTGGCAGAATTCATCTAACAAAGAGCGCTCCATAGCGGCCAAACTATGAACTTCCTACTACTGACTCTATTGCAATAAATTACTTATTTTTCTGTGTCTATCCTGCCATTAATTGTTTCTTTGTTTTCATAAATATCCTGTATGTCACTTATTGCTTCAAAGAAAAAAATGGAATCATATGTTATCAAAAGAATTAACGAATTAATGTTCCAACGAATAACTTGAAATACCGAATGCCATTAATTTCAATAATCATTCTGTTTTTAAATATGTGTTATGCTCAGTCGTTTAAAGCATATAAACTCTAAAAAAATTCAATTGGAAAATTTCATCTACCCTAAAACATAAAGAAACAAGTGATTATGAAATTTCATGCAAAAATATTGTTAATCTATGAGTTAAGATTAAAACTATCACATTCGAAATCTCACACTTATTCCAATAGATCAACAAATAAATAATGTTCATGTACTGGTATTTAATTTATTAAGCGAATTCATGCATTATATTAAGCGAATTCAAACATTTTTCCATATTGAGTTCCTTTAGTTTTTTTTTTTTTTTTTTTTTTTTTTTTTTTTTTTTTAAACCTTCATTTACTTTCTATCTAACATGGCTTTAATAAAAGTTTTCCGTTTCCAGAGTTTATTGAAATTTAAATATAAGGAAATAGTAAGCACGAGATAGAAATTGAGGTTAAAACAGACTAAAGCAACTACTTACTTACTATAAGACTTTTATAACAAGTATTTTTGTTATAGTTTTTTAATTCATTCCATGATCTAATAAAATGCTTCGCAACACGAAATTCATCGAATCGTGTTTGTAAAACTGCAGAAGTAAATTAAATTTCTATTTTCAATTAATGAATCTGTGTAAAAACATTTTTAAATTAACGATTACTTTGAATCCGAGCAACACAGCTTTAAGATATGTAGTTAAACATAAGGAAACATATCTAGTAGTTGCACGAGTAAAATAAGGTCAACAACTTTATTAGCTTTAACAGAGAATTGAAAAAAGAGCTAGTAAACATAAAAATCAGCCAGCTGCCATTTAAAAAAGTGTTAGCGAATTAAATTATATATTTCTTTCTGACCACTAAATATCATATTGTTACTTCCTATTATGTAAAGTGAAAGATAACAAATATAAACACGGAAATAAGAATATTTGCATAGAGCGTTATACACCTAGAATAAAATACACGCTTTCTTGTACCATTTTCACTTTATTCTCAAACAGCGTTCTTGTTATGATAAAAAAAAATACTTTTTTATTCATCACAAAATAATTAATTTATTCTCCTTTTCCCAATGTCCAGAGATGCTCTGAAAATGAATATCTCTTCGACCCTAATATCAACAGACACATGGCAATATCCCTTCCTTCTAACGAGGCATTAACACTTGGGCTGATTCCCTGGCACCCTGCTATTGGCAAAGACCCAATGACGCTTTTGTTACGAACACGCTGAAACACAATACTGTTAGAGCTCGTGACATGCAACAGTCCCTGCGCCTGACAGGGCGAGGTATCCGTTCGGCCAGTCAGAGACAGATGGCAGCCCCTTTCTTATTACGCCCGTTCGAGCACACTCTTAATAAGAACGAAGAAGGCTTTTCGCATTCTGGATAATTAATAACTAATCCGGAAATCACAGTAAATTACTACTACAAGGGTAGCATTTTGGGGAAATTCTGGAACGATGTCAAATGGAAAAAGTTTTAGGTTAAAATTGAAATTTAGGAGGATGAAATAACGTGTAGGATTTATGGCACCTCGGAAAATGGGATATTTGAGATAGCTTGAAATTTAGAAAGAATGGGAGCATTTGGATAGAAGAGAAAGTATGGATTTAAACATTTTCGTTTGAAACTAAATGTAGAAAGCAATCCTTGAAATATTTTTAAAGGAGTTTTGAAAACGAATTCCATTTAATTAATTTTATCAGTCATAAAAAGATATACTTTCGAATTCATTTTTGTATTTGGAAAGAGAATTTCACATACATAAATTAAGAAAATTAAGAAGGGGTTAATTAAGAAATTCAGCTAATATTTACTGAAATCGAGTAGAATCTTCAATTCTTCATATTGTCGATTCATTGATTTAGTGAGTTTGTTCTATTTATAAAAATAGAGTCGGATACGGCGATGTAGAAAAAAACACATATTGCACATTGAAAGAATCATAAAAAAATATATTATATCATTATTTATAAAGACATCAAAAACAATTTGTTTTATTATTATTTATAAAGACATCAAAAACCATTTATTTTGATTTAATCTATCTCAGTTTTAAATAAAATTTTATTTAAAGTTGAATATAAAAATTTCGATTACATTTCATGTGTAAAAATGTTGTATTAATGGGCAATGGTCGTAGAACATATAACTTTCTACCACAGCAAGTGGTGATGATGATATGGTTTCATCTCAGGCATCTCATTCCCGAGTTTTTAACTTAAACATTTTTCTCAGAGGCAAATCCAAGTGTGTTGCAATAAACTGACATTTCTTTTGAAACGAATTAAGTTTCAAATATATATAATGATATCAAAAGATCAATTACTGATACTTTAATCTATTGAATTTTTAAATATATATATATATATATATATATATATATATATATATACATACAGCTGTATTTACACTCGAATTTGAGAATTTCCAATTTGCATTCATGAGAGATAAATCAGCTCACAGTGATACTAAGGACAAAATATACTATCTCCCGCAAGGCCAGTAGTGGCCTCAACACAAAGGAGTAAGCACAGCGAAATGATTTCCAAATCGAATGTAAGGTGAAAATTGAAATGACTTTAAATGCTCTTAAATAACAATAATTAAAGCTTTATAATCGAGATATTTTTATACAAAAAGGGAAATTTTCTGTTCAAAATGGTAGAATTCCGATGATATTTATACACTAAAATTAATAAGACCTAGAGATTTCATGCAAATGTCGAATTTATAATATTCTTAATATTACTTCTATTGACACAGACAACATAAAACATAATTAAAGTATCATTTAAAGCATTTTGTAAGAATATGCCTATTTGTATATATATGTAATGATTTAGAAGTTAGCTATTATGCTGTGATCAGAGTATACTTAATCGTAGCATAATTATATTCCTCCATTTTAATTATCTGAGGAAACACTTCTCTTCTTCTGTGGGATCAAGAAGCTTTGCTTTCAGAGTCCCAATTTTGAAAACTTCCTTTTTCTTGACCGAATTCAACTGGTATATGCAGTAAATGTTGTTCAGATGCATTTTAAAGTATCTTTACTTCATCCGATTGGACTGAATTGGTTCATGGGTTAACGAAATAGGGTTAAATCTGTCATTCATATAAATTTCGAGGTCTGCATTCAGATTGCCTTTTTATAGTTCAATGTTCGCGGTAATCTGGAGGTAACGTGTTGGCTTCGGAATGCGATTTCATCAAAAACGCCTCAGTGTAAGTTCTCTTGCGCATGTTAAATCCATCAGTTGCAAATGTCTGTATGAGGTGCGGTGCGGACGTTTAAAGGTAAAGTTGAAACTCAAATGCCGTCCTCATCATCTGACTAAGTTTCAAAAGATACGTCCTAAAATAAACCTATTATCGTCTTAAAACGGAAAATTAATATGACAAAGCAAATAAAAAAACTCTGTATATTCCAAATTGGGAGTTTATACAATAAATAAAATATCCATCAACTTTAGAGCAAAGCAAAAACATTGCTGAATCACATCACAGTTTACTATCTTTAGCTTCCGCTTAAAAATTAAATTTTTCATATTCAACTTCCAATTTTTTATAACTAAAATTTTTCCTTATTAAAATTTTTATGTTCCCATTTTATCCCATTATTGAAGATAACTTCTGCTCTAATACTTCTGTTTCATTTTCGCTTATTAATTATATTTGCATTTATTATAGCAAATAAGTGCATTAAATACATAATTTAAAACTTCATAAATCACATTTAGAGTATAATGAGAATATATTAACAATAAGGAAATATAATAAGCAAAATAAAGTCGAATTCCGAATAATCACACTTCAAGAAAATAAATTTATTAATATAAGATAATGGCATAATTATTTCCGACATTATAGATTTTATAGATTATAAATTTTAGATAAAAAATTATTTAATAGAATTCGGATTCATGAATGCATTCGTTTATTTTTGCTATTATTAAAATCTGTTTACAGAATTTTGAAACTATGCAATTATACTAATTTAAAAATTTTTAATTTAAATTATGAAAAAAAAGTTCTTTTATAGAAATGAAACTGATAACATTGAAATGGTAAAATTTTGAATTTTCAGATCGTAAGAAATTATTATTTATATAATTATTTACTTAAAATTATTACAGTAAAACAGGAAAATCCAGATCAATTCTAAATAATTTAACATTAAATCAATTTTTTAATTATTTTAAAACTGACAGCTTTCTTTTTCTCATTTTCAAGAATGTGAGCATAATTTACGTTGAAATCAGTCCTGCCGCTTAGAAGATGTTGATCACGCATGCATAAACGCAAAGATTTTTACTCATATATGATAAAAATATTTAACTATAAGAAAATGTTTTTAGAAAAAAAGAGGGCACAATTCGAGTTATCACTGTTCCAGAAAAGAAATTTAATATTTATTATTACAAAACAAAGTCGTAAATATTTTCAATTTCAGTCAAGAAGAATTTTTGGTATAAATTTTTGTTTGCTTCTTTCACATATTTCAGATGAAAAAAAGATTTTTTTTTTTATTTCTGTTTTGATTTAAAATATATTTAGATGATATTGAATCCAAAAGAATGTAATTTTTAGAAATGTCTTCGTTAACTAAGGTTTTTTTCATAGTTATTTTTCTTTATAAATATTTTTCATCTACTTTCCAGTAAATTCAAGATAGTCCTACAAAAGCAACTGAAAAAAAAAAAAAAAAAAAAAAAAACAAGCCTGAGTAAATATATTTAGCGATACACTTTCATCACGAACATTTCTTTCTGATAAATGTAAAAAATTGCTTTAAAAATTCTTTTTGTACATTCTTAAATCGTTCAGTTTCATTTGCTTTTCTAAAATATTTTAACACAAGCATTTCTTTAAAACCTATAGTAATATAATGAGCTGTAATTTTTTTATTGTTTTGTATGTTTTCAGAGCTCACTTACACACAATATGACAGATTTATTTGTTCTTATGTAATAACTTATCTTCTCAAAAAGAATTTTTATGGTCAACTAAGAGCAATTCAACAAGAAATTCTAAAGAATTGCTAATGAATTTCGATTGATTTATTAAGATTAATATGTATCGTTTTTCTTTGATTCTGCAATTTTTACTAAGCTTTCTTATAAAGTATAAAAGAAAATATGTGTAAAACATTTCTTTACTAAAAATAATTGTTTGGAATTACTGAAAATAGATGAATAAAATTAAAAAAATTTTGAATTAAATTGTTAAGATTAAATTAGCTTGTATATGTAAGAATCCAATTTTGGCGACGCCAGTGTGGATTGACAAGTTCTTGAATTCAAAATTTCTTCGCTTCTCCATATTGCTATTATTGGGGGGAAAAAATGGCTCGGTCAATACAATTACTTAATGACAAAAACAAATGAAAACATGCCTTTCGAAATGTATTTAAACAAATGACGGTAAAAGAATATACATATAAAAGAACTGAAGTATCATTTAAAAATAAAAGCATTTTAACATCTGCATTAAAATATTTAAAAAAAAAATCAAATAGTGATTACATACAATCATTTAAAAACATAACCACATATCTTATATTTTTGAATTTTTCAATAGATATTAAAACTTTTAATTTTAACATATAAAGAATTTTTTTTGTTGCAGCGTGGACTTAATTCCAGAAAAGTATGAAATCAAAAATATTTGTTATTAATTTCAAAAAATACATTTTTTTTTTCATTTTTCCTGTGAAATTTGGGAACTATTCTGTTGTTTAATAAAGGATGACACATTATTGTTCATATTAAAAAAAGAATTGCATTGATAAAATTTTTGAATCATGAATAATAAATACTTGAGTGTTCATAGAGCTTAAATTTAGTGAAAAGCAGAGAAGTTTATGATAAAGAGTTTTCTCGAAGGTTTAGAATCAGATGGGTACTTAAAAAGGAAGAATTTTTCAAACGTAAAAGAAATGTAGAATATATTAAACTTATATATGCATTGAAGGAATACAGACAGACAAATATTTTTGGCAATTATTAGCCTTCATTGCCTGCCACTCATAATCATTAATCAATATGGTTCTTAACTAAGAACAAATCTTTAAATTCAGATGATTTACTTATTTTTTATATTGAAACTGTTCAATTATTTCTTTTAATTGCTCATTATTTGTTTTAAAAAATATTATCAAGATTTCGGATTTTTATCGTTATTGCTTTTTTCTACAACACCTTGACAAATAATGTTTTAAATTTCATCGTTCATAAAATGCTTCCACTAATATGACTTATTCTCTGCAATATGTTGAAACATGAGAATGACTCAAATCTGTCTTTGAATTATACTTTAATCCGTTGTATTGAAAAAAATATAAGGGGAGGGGAATGAAATAACTATTAGTTTTTGAAATTTCTTTATTTACAAACATATACATTTTTGATTCTTCATTTTTTGGAATTTCGGAAAAAAAATTTCTCAAAATCTCCATACATACCTAAATTCAAGCGACTGAGTTAAAATGTTAATGCTTCCGAGCAGAAATAAGTTCCACAAACCATCTGTTACTCACTCTCGTCTGTCCCACTTCGGGCAACTGTATTCCTGCAGACTGAATATTTATTTGCTTTTTCTTTCTCCACTTTTCCTTTTTCCTCTTTACGAGAATGCGACAACAGGAAAGATTTCTGAGTTGCACTCCGAAAATCAGACGCGCATCCTTGTCTTTAAAAAAAAAAAAAAAAACTTATTTCTTCATTATTTCTAGAGCTCTAAATGCAGTGCTGTTATTTGATTCAAATAAATTTATGAAGGATATTGAAGAAGAAATATAAAAAAATACAATATAAATTTAAGTAAGCGACATTACTAGCCAATTGTGAATGTTTAGTTTTTATTTGAATCAATTATAGACGATTAAGATTAATTTGTGTCTTGTAGTAAACTTAATCATTCATGGGTTGTTTAAAATATGAGTGAATATTCGATCATGCCCTCTTATTTAATTCCCTATTTAAAAATTTATCAGTTTAAAATAGATATTCAGATCGTTTGAAGAGACGACGAGTATTAACCAATATGTTGAAAAGATTAATTTTTTTGTAATTTGTAATGCTTTAAATGATTGTTAGAGCAATTTTTTAAGGTGGTCATTTGTAAAACAACATTTACTATTACATCTCTAACACCGGACACACACAACTTCTATAGCGAAACTGGATTGTGGTATCGAAGCTGAAATCATAATATATGACTTCCACGGCCCTTCGAGTAAAAATGTAAATAACATCCATGAAAAGAAAAAAAATTCTGATCTGAATAGATCTGATTAGAGAATCTTAGTTTCAGATAATGCGAAAGTATTAGACAAATTCGTAGATGGACATACAGCAAAAAAAGAGAGGAAGCAATGAAGAGCTGAATTTTAAATTCCTTTAACATTATTCCTAATGAAAGTAAAAAATAATTAATTCATATTAAAAATTGCATCACCGTCATCAATAGATTCTATTTTATTCTTTTTTATTATTTCAAACTTTTAAATTTAAACAGCCGATAACTTTACTCTAAGACAAAAACGCAGCATAACATGTTTACATTTGGTCGTTTATAATTCACCGGAGATATTCTGATATCTTAGCAACGTCTTGCTTTGAGAATTCACACATGAATCCACTGAAAATCCGTCGTGTATATGATCCTTGAGATACAAATGCAGTCGTGGAATGTATTTGCCTTTAGATGAGAGGGAGGCGTTCAAAGATGCAGTGTCATCTTTTTTCACCCTGAGGTGCATCCGAAATGGCACTCATTTTGCATAAAAGATGGTGTGTTTATCCAACAAAAATTAACTTTCCTAAGATACTGAAACACAGAGTTTTTATAATTAAAGCTCTAAAACCCATCACTTGCTGGTGTTGACATTGTATGCAGTATTGTTATTTATTGAAAATTGGCCAAGGCAATTCCTGTAAATGTATGAGTCACATATTATCTGATTGGGAATTTCAATACCCATAACCGTTTGGGGAATTTAAAAGAATTCAATGGAACTGAATGGAGGCACAAGGATTTGTTTGGCCCAAATCCGGAAAATATACATTTTGACATTTTTAATTAGGTAAAAATTGGCCTCGTTCATCCATACGATTTAAAAATTCACTAAGGATCGCTAACAAAATCGCGTACGTGCCTTTACGCGCCATTAATTTTAAAGCTTCTTTGGCGGAAAATAAATTTATCGCTTTCTCCTGTAATTTAATACACGCTTTTATAAGATTTTGACAATACTTTCCTTCTATGGTCATTTAAACTTGAAACTTTAACTATAAACACTTCAAGCTTAATTGATTTTGTACAATGATTGCAAATAATCTCTTAAGCTTTATCCAGACAAAAACCGAATCTATTTTCACTATTGAGCTTGCGGGTAGGAATTCCTGCCATTTTTAAAACGAACGAAAAATTATTCATTTACCTTTTAAATGGTGATGCTTTGTTTAGAAATGTTTTCCAGTTACCGTAATTAAAAAAAATAAAGATCAAAATTACAAAAGAATAGGTACATAATTATTCTATGTCATGAAGATGTAGTGAAAGCTTATAAGCCAGTCACGCTACCCTATCAATTCTTTTTTTTTGTATTGTGGTTATGTTACTGGGCTGCGAACCACAAGGTCCCAGGTTCTATCCTCGCTCATCACAAACCGCTACAAAGATTAACTATTTCGGGCGGGATATTTTTTTTTTTCTGATATGAAAAAAAAATAATAATAAGATTTTGAAATGCGATCTTTATGACATGCATCATGCAATGACGCAATCTCTTACGGTATCTGCGCAAATAATATTTGAAACAATACTATTATAAGAAAATACATAAAATGTATAGAAATCTGAAACGCGCATAACTGTTATTAAAGGAAAAGAAATTGCAGCAACTCATAACTTTTTGAGTAGCTCGTAACTTAACTTGCAAATCTCCTCCAAACAGCTTCATTTTAAAGGTGAAACCTTTAAATAAATTCATTATTCGTCTAGAAATTGGTGGAATTTAACTAAATATTATTAAATAAATTCAAAGTAAACACCTTTTTTCAACATGGAATTTTAAGAATTAAAGATATCGATTACTCATAAAGAAAATAGTTGAATTCAAATAAAAGTTAGGTTAGGAAAAGAATTCAAAATTCGGAAAATTTCATTTTTCAAAATGAAATTTTTGGAATCAAAAGATCTACTGAGCAGATAGATGGTGGTTAATTTCCCAAAAAAAAAAAAAAAAAAAAAAAAAAAACTTTTTTTTTGTATGCACCTTTAAACACTTCAGAAGTTTACAAAATATTTATAGTAATAAATTCATTGTACAACTGTTGAGTAGAAAAAAAAGTTTGAAATCTGCCTACAAAACATATTTCTAATATATTTTTTTAACACTATTCCGTCAAGTGATACCTCGTTGGTGTCATTCGAAAACTATCGGTCTAATGCCAATGGTGTCAAACGAATTTTTATTTATCAAACAAATTTTACATTAAATTATTTACATTATAAAATTATTATTATTGTAACCAATAAGTTTTATATTTTATTAAATGAGAAACACTATCTTCCGAAAAGCTGGAAAATTCCTAGAGCGACAGAAGTCCTATCGGCGCCATACAAAATTATTCCGATCAGACATGCGGACGGCATAGTGTTAAAACAATCTATAAAAAATTCCGCTCGCTGTCTGTCAGAAGAAAGAAAAAAAAATCAAGATAGGAAGTTCGGTTAAAGTGGATTTTTCCCACAGTGAATGCCTTAATGTTACTCTATGATAAAACGGATTTTCTTGGCAGGAACTAAATAATATGCATCATTTTCTGTAGATCTATGGTTACTTTATGAAATGGCATTTGATCATGCACAATCAGCAGAGTGCAGAATGAAAAGTTACGCTTCAAGAAAAGTTGGATTGTGCAATTTTCACCCTGGGAATCATAAAGATAGTAGAATGGAACGTACTTTTTTTTTTTTTTTTTTTTTTTTTGGACAGAACAACATGTTTTAAAGGAGAATCGAAGCAATACCATATACAATACAGCTGCCTATTTTTGGTAAATTTTATTATTTACTAATTATGTTTGAATGATCTGAAGCTGTGGAATATTATTTAGGCTTTTCTGCTTGAACCATTTAGTCCTTCTCCACTTTTTTATTTTCTCCTTTGGCTGTTTTTAGCTTTGATAGCTATTCAAATTTTATCTTTTTATTTTAATTATGAACTCTTTACTGGTGCAACTCCACTTTTGACAAACACCTAATCATCATCAGAATACAATAGAGCATCCTTTTCATTCTCATAGATTAAAGGAATATATTAAAAGGGAATATATTTTAAAGGAAGATATTTTATATATATATTTTCCAATTATATTGCAAAAATTTTGCAATAAAAAAAAGTAGTTGTTTTGAGATTCTATAAACATCTATGCATTTGCTGTTCAATTTTTAAGGAATTGGAATATTTTAAGAACATTTTATAAAATAAATACTTACTTCTAATCTTGAAAATAGCGAAATTCTAATATATCCCTGACTTATTATAAGAGCACCCATTAGTAATTTGAAATAAATTTTCTCGTGTTTGTTCATTATTTGAATATATTACTTAACTTCAGCCGCAGACGTCTATATAATCAATAAATCAAATGAAAACTTAAATATTATATGCGCACCATTTCTGAAAAGCCGGTATACAGAGAAAATAAGTTAATTAGGCTGTATTTTTATAAACCAGAAATGAATTAGTGGTCTAATAAAATAAATTGAGTTAATTTTTAAATAGCATCTGTGTTATTTTTTAAATTATATAGTTTGTTTAGTTATATCAACTTTTGTCTTTAATTCAAATGTCGTTATTTTATAGATTTTGGACTATCGTCAACAAATACTTTTTTAATTCGCTTATAAATGCTAACACTTTATGGAATTAAATTTCTTCAGATCAATTGATTAATAAATAATTCAATTTTAGAAGAATTAAAATACGTTTATAAAAAGTAAGTGTACAAGATTTAAAAGTAGATGAAATTAGTAGATTAAGTTAAATTAGTAATTAAGTCAAATTAGTAGATTCCCACGAAAAATCACATATTAATCAAAAGGAAATAAAAGTGAATCGATTAAAGCAAATATTACTTTCAGTACGTGAAACCACTATTCATAATAAATGCAATCATCAATTATTATTCACCATTCTTAAGTTGTTTTTCTGAGATTCTTTAATTTAGAATTTTAAGAATTGCGATTTACGAGTTTCAAATAAACCTGCTCTTTTAATTTTACAAAACTGAGAAAGAAATAAAGATAAAAAAAAGGTACTAAAACAAGCATCCTAGATAATGGTCCATACCATCCCTAGTGGAGAAAATTAATCGATAAATTATACAATACCATCCTCGAACTTTGTGGAATTATCATACCATCAGTGAATCAAAGAAGATAACATTCAGTAAGAAAGATCTTCCTTTAAATAGCGAGAACATTTCAAAATTGCATGTTACCAATTTTAAAGTAAGGCCTTTTACAGCCTCATATTTCAAACCGCAATGGAGTCCATGCTGCACCTGGAGTAATTTATCTTTATGATCAGTAAACTGGTTGAATTCGCCATTATCAGTACGATTTTTAAATTTGATTAATATGCCTTTTTTTTCGCTTCTTTCAGAGAATCCCATTGATTTTGATATTAAGGCTGAGAGATTGAACCCCACGATCACTGATTCATTATGGTAAAAGATTAACTTATTTTTAAATCTCGAGTTCGTTATCTTTTGAGCCAATAATTGCTGAAGAGGTTTCCTAATTCTATGCAAATCAGATTGTCAAGGAAATTGGAAAGGATGTATTCCAGAATCTTTCGCATGTTATTTCGGATATTGTCATTCATTTTTGTCTGTTTTGTTTTTTGCTCTTCGTAAGACATGTTGATGTTTTATATCAAAATATCGGTAGCTCATTATTCGAATAAATTGCAGTTTCTCGCTTGATTTCTTAAATGGTCATTACTGCTTTAATAAAAGAAAAAGAAACAAGAAGTAATATCTGAAGACGATTTCTGTTTCTTTGAGACTATTTATTGTAAGAAATGACTTAAATAAGTACAAAATGCTAGATATATAACTGGTTTTTCTGTTAACGGTGAAATCATAAAATTATTTTTTTTTTAAATATGCTCGAAATTAAGTCATTTAGTTATCTTTAAAAACCTTCATTTTCCACGCATTGAATATTATTTTCTTTGTCAAAGTGTGCTTGCACGTCATGGATTTTATCTGTACTAATTCACTCAAAAATGTAATATTCATATTAAAGAAAATAATTATTTATGTAAAATCAGCTTTGAAAATATAATTATATTCGAATTATTTCTGTTCATTTTTTTTCCCATTGAAATTTAAAGAAATTATTTTTTTTTCAAGTCCATAGTGTGAAAAATTGGTTGTAAAGTAAAAAAATATATACTTTTTTTTAAAATCCAGGTATTTAATGACTATTGGAGGAATAATTTTCAATTTATAAACCTCATACTATGAAAAGAAGGTTCCATCGACTATATTTTTGTAATTTGCATCAATTTCTATCATCACAAGGTGCAGACTCTTCTGGCAACTGTAAGTATTTGAACAGCATCATTATATCATTTTCTTAACTTAAACCTGTATAAAAATGAATAGGGTGTAAATACATTGCATTTATTACCTTATATTTATATCAATCTTGCCTACTTCTTGTAGCATATTGGTTAATCAAGAATAATGTATTGTTTAATATCAAATAAGCACATTTTGTACTTCTTTAATATAAGTGTTTCTCCCATAAAATGCATTTATAAGCGTCAAAATGTACTAAACAATAAAATAATTTTTACCAATACAAACTTGTCCTATATATTGTACAATAGAGATTCCCTAAAGGAATCTAGTCTTTTGATATCAAAATTCCGTAAAATACATTTTAGTCCAGATAATCTACAATCGAATCTCATGCAGTAATTGGAGTTCTATAACAGCACATTCCTATTCCTCATGTAGACTTCACCTATAAGTACCAAAACAGTTTTTTTGCTCTCATAAATAGAAGAAAATCACTTTAAATTACTTTACTCAATATTTGATGAAGCATTAAAAGCCTGGTTGAATGTCATTTGAATAATAAAATATATTGTTAAAAATTACAGTGCAATTCCTTTTTTTAAATTTAAAAATTTAAAAAAATACTTTAAAATATATTACTATCAATAAAATGATATGCCTTTGAATTTCAAAACGTTGTGGAAATCGCTTTTGTGCAATTGAAATTTTAGAAGCTAGCCTGAAAGATGGCATAATTACGATAACTTCGCAATAAATTAAAATATCATCAGTGAAAAATAGTAGCAAAATACAAATCTCCAACCTCTCTTTTTCTATCGAATGTCATCATGTATACGAGCACACAGACACATATATGTTCTCCTTTATTAAAGGTACACATATGGAGGTATTCTACGTTATTAATGCCAGATAAATTTCTTGTACAATTAATAATTCATTAAATTAAGCTATATTTCATGTTATTTCTATCTCTATTAATGCGTATGCACTAAAGCTGCCAGAGAGTTTGATCTAAAGCAACCAAATATCTTCCACATACATTTTAAAATTTAGGAAATGAGGGAATGTCAGAGCAATTTTTTAAAAATTAACTTAAAGTTAATTAATTAAAAATTCAAAAATTTTGCTGTTCGTTCCCCACAACATTTGAAAAGGCTACAACGCAAATTTAATTTTTACTTCAACTTAAAATTTAAAAAAAAAAAAAAAATTCTATGATATTAGTTATATTAGAATATATTCTTATAATTAGGTTTCACTTCTAAACTAAACTCAGATGAAAATATTTTAAAGTGCATTTTTAAATCAATGGTCGCTTATTGTGATATAATTGAATATAGAGAAATATAGCCAGACATTTAGAGAAATACATAATTCAGCAAATGAAGTGCTTTTAAGGCTTCAAAAATAATATTAGGCATATGGTTCTAAAAATTTTAATTTGAATAATATTTGAAGAAAAGATGACTAAACCAAATTATTCAAAATGTTTTATTAAAATTTATAGTAATAATTAAACTCATCGAAACGAACTGTTAGTCAATGAAGATTTCTAATAAATTAAACTATTGCAAAAAACACTGTAATTAAAAAAATAATATTATGACTGAAAAAAACAATATTTATTTGCTATGCGATCACAGAGTTTTGTCAAATTTGATAAAACATTGTTTTTTGTGAAGACTCAATACCTCCTTGATTTGCGAGGTTTCAAGCGAATATTTGTTTAGGAAACACTTTTATAATTTACCCCAATCAGAGTAACATATTCAATTCATTTCAGAGTTTCGCCAAATTGCAATTCTACACTTCATAGTTTCCGAGGAGAATCCGAGGAGAATGGGTGATTCCTAATCTAAGAGGTGTTTGTGCTCTCTCGAGGGACATTCAAAGAGGACAAATACTTAGATGGCCCTACCATTAGTGTAAGACCGGGGATAATGCAAAGGGATGGACTAAGGTACATGAAATAATGGAAATTCGTCTTCAATTTCTGGTTTCTGTAGAGGATTGAGATTGATCGGGAATCAAAACATGTTTCTTCAAATTTTGCTTTGGAATTTTCTTTGTGTTAGAAATCCTATCTATAAAATTTGAATGAGATTTAAATTTCTGTATTCTTTCAATATCCATGATTAGAAAAACATAAAAATAAAGGATCACAAAACCTGATATATCTATTTGAGAGATGTGTTTAACTTAGTTAAAAATAAAAATACTATGTTTTTTTTTTTTTTTTTTTTTTTTTTTTTTTTTTTTGTAATTTAGAATGACACGAATGCTAAATCCTAATTGATATTTTGAATCATAATGAAAATGATTGCTAAAAGATCTGTGTCATTATGCACCACAATGAAAATCAATTCTAATAAATTACTTTATCGCTTTTTAAACTTTCGATATATTTATAATTTTTTTTAAGACACTATTTTTTCAAACTACTAATTTTAAAATACTAATTTTTTCAAACTACTCAATCAAACACTTAACTATTGTCCTCTGGTGGTTAAAATTTGAACTACTTTTTTATTGCAGAAAACTTTTTCCCATTGGCTCATATAAAGTGTATATCAGTAGTATAAAGTAGTGTAGTTTCATCTAGATTCTAGGGGGGTCTGAAGAGGGCCACTTTAATTATAACCATCCAGTATAAAACACAAACATTAGACGTCTCTTTGAAGGGGCGCCCAGACTTCAGAAATTCTTTGTGAAAATTGGAACATTTTGATCTGACAACTAAACCAACATGTCATTGAGGAAATCGTTGTACAACATGATTGGCTGCCAAAAGTGAATAAACGTCTTATAAAATTCCACACTATATTTTTATTTCATTTGTTTTACACAAAAGTGTGAATTCATTGTATATGCAGTTGTCTTTCTTGTAAATAATGTTAATTATTATCGTTATTTTGAATTTTTCACTTATATAACCAATTTACACTCGCACACCGCTTTCCCTCTCAATTCAACAGGCATTTCCACCGTTATTCATATAATTAGTAACAAAATTTAACTTTTGAACATCTGTGTACATTTCCAATACTTTTCCGTATTGGAAATGATTGCACTTTTTATTTTTATTTTGTAGTGTTTTCATAGCTGAAATGATATTTGTTTAGGTTAACAGAGCCTAAGACTCTCTATCATCATTAGCAGATTTATTTTTAATTATATCTTAAGTGTTTTGCAATCAACTTTTAAAGCGAATGAAAGTATGAAAAACTAAACATCAAAAATGATAATAAGGACCCACCATTTTAACAATTAATATTTTATTGCATTCCATGAAAGTTTTTATAAAAAAGATTAAAAAACATTTAGTATATCTGAAGGACAGAATGCGAAACATTAAAGTAATGAAATTTCTTGAATAACAGTGAGAAAAATATATATTGTTTTATTCAGTAATGGTACCTTATCTTAAAAATGTAAGCGAAACAATATAATAGAATTTCAGTATTATTTATTACTAATAATTCAACAAAGAAACTTTTGTATTGTACAGTAATATATAAGTATATAAACATTTCAAAGTAATATCCGGATTCTAAAGCGATAATGAAAACTATAATGTAAAATATATTACTAATTTTGTATTTAAAGTCGTGGAATTTTTTATCTTATATAGTGTAAAGTTGTTTCTTTTCTTCATTTACATCAATATATCATATGGTTATTACAGCGATTTTTATTTTTTTACTCAGTAAAATTATTACCTTCAGATAGCATACATAAAATGTTTTAATTAAAAAGGAATATATATATATATATATACATAATAGGAAAAAAATCTATAAAGAAAAACAGGTTAAATATTTAAATTATTTTAAGCTTACGTAAATAATGACGGATCTCGAAATTGAATATTATCAGTCTAAACTATAGCCATTGTTTAGAACCCTGATATTATGTAATTTGATTAATGTTCTAAACTTCAATTTATCTGAAACCAGATATGGGCAAAATTTTTATTTGAGCTGCTACGAACAATACGCTTTTGTATTTATTTTATATTTAAAACACGCCTGTGAGAGGCAGTTTTGTAGTTTTTCTGATATACATCACTAGTACATATTTTTATCTCATTAATCACGATCCTTTACTTTCACTGCATTAACAGGAAAGCAAAGATTTTAAAAAGTAGAGTTCATTAATTTTAAGTAACGTACAGAAGAAGGAAGAAAGACAAGGCTCCATTGTTTCAAAAATTGTAAGGTAATTTGAATGAAAATAGTTACAAAACTCAACAAAATGTTAATGCATTTCAGATAAGTTTGCAGAAGATTTATGCTATTGATAAAAATTATGAAATCTTTTTACTTTGACGGGGGTTCGTCTAATTTAAACTAATAACTGCATGTCTATAAACATAGATAAATAATAGACAACTCAGATGGCAGAGATGGTAATTTAACATATACCAATTCAGGAACAATACACTAAACATTTGATAAAAATAAATAACGACTTCCCTCAATTTACAAAGATTAATTTAAAACAATGATATTCATTTTAAGTCAAAGATGAATAATTGCTTATTAGTAACGCAAATATTTCATCTTAGTTCACGAAAATGTATAAATAATTTCATTTTGAAAAGATAGCAACAGATAAGGGTTCAAATCTATTAGAAGTAATACATAGTTTGTTGGAATCTGTAGTCCTCCATGATGTTCTACGATCTTTAAAAAATATAAAAATATCGGCTTATTATTTTGACTTTATTTTTACTGACATTATAGATGATGCGTTAGTAAACTTTTTAATTCTGATAACGAATCAGTATCGATAAAGTAAATGTAAATTTGTCTAGCAATTGGTACATTCTTCACATAATGAAGAAATCTGAATTTCACTCTTTTGATCTATGATGTATTGTATTCCTTAGTGACGATTATCTTCCGTATGTAAAAATGTTAACAATATTGAAACTATAACGTAACGATCTATAATAATGTACTCTATATTTATAAATCCTACATACAATACACTACTATTTGTATTTTCATATTATTTCTTTTGAAATACCTTAACAATTGTTTCAAGAATACTGCATTACACATGAAACTCTCTTTAACATTTTGACAATCATACAAATATAATGAAATTTGCTTTAAAAAAATCCTACATTTTTTACAAACAATAGGGTTGAGAATATGTAGCGATTTCGGTTCTTTATAAAAGAATGCGCATCAATGGCTAAAATAAACTTAAAAGTTTTAGAAGAGTTGCGTCAAGACACTCTCTTTTCTCTTCCTATCAAGTCACACACTATCAAAATTGCGATACAGGAGTGCATCTTCCTGCAACACATTAAAAAATAATCTATGCATTCGTGGATAACCATTTATATTATTACACCATAAATCTGCCGCAGCTCAACCCGCAAACCGTTCTCGTATCGGATGCCATTGAAGAAGTCTATTACTTTCAAGTGCCGGCATCTTCAACGCTCGGCTCTTTTATAGTCTTTGCTGCAAGTTGGAGGGGGGAGGGGAGGGGATTCTTCAGCGATGACATTTACGACTCTATTTGCGGGTTTCGCGAAACTTGAGGGTGCTTCGAGCATTGTGCTCTGGCATAATGATAATGCCCTCGAACAAAAAAAAGAAGGAAGAGGTAGTCAATAAAGTGGTGCTGGCTGCGGATCGGGTGGGGGAGTTTGCGGAAAAGAAATGAGTTGTTTGGAAGGTGCTGATCATGTGATTTGGAATCGGTTGGGATTCACTTCCCGTTACTGGAGGGTATAATGGAATGTTTCGCTAATGGTTGATCAATACAGATCGAAGGGTAAGAACAAAGTTTGATGGTCTACTTAGTGATTGCCTTCGTTTGCAGGTCTTGATTGCACCATTGTTATATCTCGGAGCCTGAGATTTGTTGAAGTAATTATGGACACACCGTAATGTGATAGGGTATGGCAAAGTGATAAAGCCCATTTCGTTTTGTTTGCAGAAATGTATTGATCATTTCCTTGATGTATGGATGGATAGTATAAGATGAGTCTGGAACTTCGTTCTTTGTCTTTGTCTGTACTTTTTCTCTTGTTTAAGTATAACATTTATCTCATTTCTCGATTAGGATATTATTTTTAATAAGAAGTGCAACTAATCACCACATGCAAATGAAGCAACTAAATTAATTTCACTAATTAATATTGCTTTGTCATTTAATTATATTTGACTCAAAAATTTGATATAAAATTATTACAATTATAATTGTGGCGATTTCAAAAACTGTTAATTAATTGGGTAAATAAAAAAATTTTTCTTGCCTACCGTTATATTACGATTGATGCTCAAACAAATTTCTTTATGAAAACAGTTTGCAAATATCAACACTATTTTTCTTACTTTTTAACAGTTTAAAATTTCATTCAAACTCAAAAACAAAGGACATCTAACAGAAGAAAATGATAGTGAAAAATTTAAAACGATAAGAAAAAGGAAACATTACTTACACAATTCAATGGATTTTCCTATTTTATGTTTTTACCATTTTTTTTCTTTCGCATTAAACCAGTTTAGTTTTTAACAATAGTTTCTGCTCTAATGCGGTAACTGACAATTTTGAATCTTAATGAAAAATATGACTGATTTTTATACATTAGATTGAAAAACTGTTTTGTAACATCATTTTTACACATAAGATTGAATTTTATTTAAAAATAAATGTTCAAAAATTGAAAAGAAAACCTGAAAAGTAGATGATACAAAAGTGAGATCAATCGCATCTGTAATTTATCATTTTAATGAATTATATAAGATCACTTCGTTTAAAATGAATTATAAACTACCGTTCCAACAATTAATGGTGGACATATTACACAGATATATTGCAGAGATACGAATGCTTGCATGCTAATTGTGAAAGTATTTAATAGTCAGTATTCGTTATAACTTTAGAAATAAAAATTTTCATATTGAAAAAGAAAATCTGAGCAATGAAGGTATTAAAATGTAAAAATCATCATCATTTTATTTCCGATTTTTAATCATAATATGTACTGTTTGCTTGTAAACACCTTTAAGAAATCTAGAAAATCGAAGATAAAATACCTTTTTACCCCCTAGAATCTCTCCTACTTTCTGAGTTAAGATCACAAATATTATTACAACGATTTTGGGCCGGGATAGCCTGGTTGGTAGAGCGTCGGATTCGCGTCCCTTAGGTTGCGAGTTCGAACCCCGCCGACCGAAGATTCCCCGCGTGCTTGGTGGCTGACGCGCGTTAAATCTGTCGTGGTCACAAAGTCCTTCATGTCCAGAGTAATACCGCTGGGGGTACAGGATCAGGGGTGATCGTTCTCTGATTCAGGTCTAAATTACGATCTGTGTTTGTGTGAATGAAATGCGTGAATGAAGTCCGCCCCGTAAAAAGGGTTGTGACGTGTGTGTAGCTAAGTTGTCCTCTTGGCCCTAGATGGCGCTACTAGAGAAACAAGAGGCGCTCCCCCCCCCAGGCTCTTCGAACAGCGGGCTTGCCTATCTAAAGTGCCATAAGGAACAATAACACAATGATTAATGTGAATGACATCTCAATGTATTTGCGTATTTGTTTATTTATTCTTATATATCCTCAAGCAAAACTATTCGATTGATATCGATATATCATTTTGTAGAGAAAATTCTTTAATCTGCTACCAATTATCAGCATTTTGCATTGCATTTCCGAGGCAGTGTATTTAAAAATAGATGTGCCGAGAGACAAATAATATTTAATTTTGTGTATTTTGTCTAAAATTTTATATAGTTCTGCAGTTTTGGTGCGATGATCAAATACCAAATTTTATCCATTTCACTTTCTACATTTTTGTCTAACCATATTCCCATTTCATGTAACTAGTAAGCATTAAAACTGAATTATGAAAATAACTTTCGAACTTTTTGAAATTTAAAATTATAGAGATTGAGCTTTGCAATGATTTGTTTCTTTCTAGACGAGAAAGTGGAAAGTTCAGAAAGAATTCCAGATAACGTTAATTTAAAGTGGGTTCCAGGTGGTTCAACAAAATCAGAGCAACAACCAATCAGATTTAGAATTGCTCAATTTCTGAGCAAGATAGAGAAATCAGCGACTCGAGAGAGAAAAATTGTTTTTGAAAAGTTCCTGAATTCTTCAAAGAAAGGAAGTACATGTGGAGAAAATGTAATAATGGAAAATATATAAAAATAAATAAATAAAAAAAAGAGAAGAAAACGAAAAATAGGAAATTTAGAATCTAGTCACACGAATGAGTCTGTTTCCACTATTAGGTCTAAAATATCCTACAATTAAAGCAGAAATATAACTAAGAAATTGTAAAATAATATTATTTTTATTTTAGAAAAGGAAATACATGAAACCACTATTTTGGATATTTACTTAAATATTAATCCATTAATATATGTACATATAATACTGATGTTATTAACCCTTATCGTGCCAAAATTGCTTTTTTGAAGAAAAGCAAAAAAAAAAATGTATATAGGTAGCTTCTTTACAGATAATTATGAGAGATAAACTACTATTTTTATTTTTGAAGTATAAATAAACGTCTAGAAATGTCATGTGTTTAATAAAACTAAGTTAAAAATTGTTTTATAGTGGTAGTATATTTTTATAAAGTTGTATGTATGGTATACTATACAAAATGAACATAAGGGTTAAATTGTATAATCTATATTTGTATCACTAATATTTTTAATTATTTGATATAAATAAATTTTATATCACATTTTTGATTTAAATAAAGCATCGTTATTAACTGAAAGTATTCTTTAAATCTATAATTCTTAATATTTTCATCTTAGTGGAAGTGATAAGTTTGAACTTTGCGTAGATAAGCAAATTATTTAGAATTTGTACTCATTATATGTAAAATGTTTTAAATTGGTAGTTTAATGGCATTCAGGATGACATTGGACGATAAAGATATTTTTTCTTATAAAATCAAAACACGAATTATATGCTTATTTAAAACCATCATCTCATTTTTTTTTTCAAATAGAAAAGCCATTTCGTGATAGATTATTATCAAGGATTTGCTGAAACCCGAAAACACCCTGAAGGTTGCATTAACATTAAATTTTTGCTCATGTTTTTCTACAGTTATTTTCTCATACTATTTCGATCTTTACAATTTCGAACTTTTTTTTTTTATCTTAAAAGATCTGAATGACTTAGTTTTTTTCTAATAAAATCCACCTGCTCGCAACTTACAAGAGACATCTAAAAATAAACAACTTTAGAAATGCATGTTAAAATGGAAAGTGAAAAAAAAATCTCAAAAAAAATGAAAGAATAGTGGCAATTAATAATTTAAAATATTAAACAAAAAAAAAATGAAAATATAATTTTTTTAAAGGCAAGTGTATATAAAAACATTTGAGAAGTACTTAAATTCTTTTTTTTACCTCTGAGAAAAAATAAATAAATAAAAGCGATAAAAAAATGTTCAATAGAAATGTAAAATGATATAAACACTTTTTTAAAACACCGCAAGGGAAAATTAACAACAATGGCAAATGCTTGTGCTAAAATGTTTTTGCAAAGCTATTTGAATATGACCTTTTTTTATTATAAAATACCTGAGACTGAAAATAATAAAAATGTATTTGTTAAATACATTGAAAAAATGCAACTTTAAAATTAAGGCATTGAATTAAAATGTAATTACAGTCCAAAATGTTTAAGAAATACTTAATAAATAGTATATAACTATCCATGGAAAAGTGTATTTCATGATTAAGATGCTCGGCAGTATTTTTCAATTAAATAAATTGTTTTAATATATTTAGCAAAATTACATGACAGAAGAAAATTTCAAATCTTTTCCGTAGTATAACAATGAAAAAAACCCTTGTTTTATTTCTCCAACTGGAGTTTATTTTACTGCCTTAGGTTTACTGAATTTACTGCTATCGTCTAGTGATTTTCAGTCTCAACTGTGTAAGCTATTAGTGACACCTGTGGATTTTTAACCACCCGTAGTGAGAGGAAAAGACAGGTCAATCTATTCCAGACTGCCATTAGAAAAAAAATATCCATATATAACTGAACTCAAATTTAAACTACCTTTAGGAACTAGAGGATTAAAGCATTTTACTCTAAAGTAAAGCAACTGAGAAAATTCACTCATTCTGAAACGTAAACAAATAGGTAGTTATTAAAAGCTATGTTTTAAATAATTTTCTTTTCTTCTATAAATTTCTGAATTCTATATACCTGAGTTTAATATTTCACGATTATGATGATCAGATTCTGCTATCAATTCGATTATTATAATGCCATATCAATCTCGACATTACTCAGGAAATATCGACATCTCAATCTCATATCTATATTTCGATAAACAAATAATTTTCGTTCACGGTTAGTTATTTTGAGTGAATCCAGGATTTAGCAATGGTTTCTTGGCCTTTATTTTATTGATGTTTGAATATAACAAAACCGTAAAGGCAAGGCAAAAAAAAAAAAAAAAAAAAAAAAAAATGCTGCTGAAACAGACTGAAGTTTATATTGGATTATTATAAGATTTCAATTAAAAGTATTTTTCGTATATTTATGTTTCAAAAAAATCTAGTTCTATGTTCGTGAAGCGGTAGAATTGAATTGATATATTTTCTATTCATAGATATACATAAAAAAAATCAATTTAATTCTTTTTTCTTCTTATCTTTAATTATCTTTAAAATATCTTTAATTCTGCTCGACTCAGCTTTAAAAATATGTTAAACATAAGGAAAGAGATATAATTTGCTATACCAGAAAAATCAAGAGCAACAGCTTTATTATTATTTATTTTATATTACTGCATATTAAAAAATCTATGCAAATTAAAAATAGAGCAAGTAAAAGTAAACATTTGGCATCTTTCCTTTAAAAAAGAATTTGTGAATTAATTTATATATTTTTTTTGCCCACGAATTATCATGTTGTTTCTCCCTATAGTGTGAAGTGAAAGCCAACTGTCAAGCCGGAAATGTCAACATGGAAATTTGAAAGTTAAAATTTTCTCATAAAACATCATATGATCATAAGAGTATTCGCTTTCTTGTACCTCTTTAAATTCATTCCAAACATTTTCCTTGTCATGACGAAAAATACTTTATTATTCCTCTCTAAAAATCAATTTAGTCTTATTTCTCCAATCTCTAGGGAACCTTAAAAATGAATATCTCTCTAGCAAAAATATCATTAGAGTCCCACGGCAATATCCCTCCCTCCTAACGAGACATTAACACTTGGGCTAATTCCCTGCACCCTGCTATTGGCAAAGACCCAAGGACACTTCTGTTACGAACAAACTGAAACACAATGCTATTAAAGCTCTTGTCATGCAACAGTCCCTGCCCCTGACAGGGCGAGGATCCGTTCAGCCAGTCAGAGACAGATGGCAGCCCCTTTCTTATTACGCTCGTTCGAGCGCGCTCTTAATAAGAAGAACGATGGAAACTGTTCACTGTCCGGATAATTAATAACTAATCCGGACGTCACAGTACAAGGGCAGTATTATTTGGTGATTTTGGAGAAGTGTCAAGAGTAAAAAGTTTTAAGGGAGGATTGAAATTTAGGAGGATAAAACAACGTATAGGATTTATGGTATCTTGAAAATGAAATTTTTCAGATATTCTGCGTTTTAGAAATAAAGGGAGTGTTTTAATTCCATAAAAAAATAAAGGTATGAAAATTCTCAGGAAAGAACAATCAAAATGAAATAGTTTAAATATATGTGATGGAATTTTACAATAAAATGAACAACTTTGTGGATTCTCTATGAATAGTGCATCAATGAATGTACTTTTTAATTGGAGTCTATATTTTGAATTGGAGTTTTATATTAGAATTAAGAAATTTGATTTATCTTTAATGAAATTAGTTTGATTCTTCATTTATGAAATTTTCTCAACATTGCATTGCTGATTGGTTCAGCTTATTTGAATATGGCCCGATGTGTATATGTGGCTTTAAATACATATTGCATTTTGAAAGAAATACAAGATATAAATTTATAAAGATAAAATGATTTTTTAAAGTAGATAAAAAAGTAATTATAATCGAATATAGAAACTCTCATTATGTATTTCATTTTAATATAAATATAGTCATTCCTATATATATGCATATGTATGTATACAATATGCATAAATGTCCCACATTTCTTCCTAAACGTATGGACCAATTTCAATTTATTGTTGCATATTTATTCTTTTAAATAACAGAAAGAACAGTAATTTATCAAAAGAGCAGAAATTAATTAGACATTCAATTATTATAAACTAATAAAAATCTTGCAGTTTTTCTGCAATAATTTCAGAACAAATAATCTCCGAATTCGGTTCAATATTCTTCTAAAATCAATTCGATTTTAGAACAATATTTCCTTCAAATGATGCATTAATAAAAATTATTGTTATCTTTGAACTATTTTACTAACATTTATTTTTAATCTTATTGAATATAATTTTACCAATTTTTCATTTGCTTCAAATCAATTTTTTCTAAAAGCAAGTAAAAATCAATAGTGGGTAAAAAAAATAAGCGAAGTGAGTAGATGAAGCTGATGTAGATGCACTGCAGCAACTTCAGGCTAAGTGAAATTTAACCGTGTTTCACCATTTATACCACATGAACTGCAAAGGAAATTAATCCGAAAAAAATTGCTCTATCATAAAATTAAAGATATTGGTTTTTTTTTTTTTTATTGGCTCAAATTTTATTTTTGTTCCTTTTTTTTTTCTTTCAACTGTTGTTAATACTTTAGAAATTATAACGCTGATCATTTTAAAATAAGGGACTTTGTAGGTTCTTCTTTGCTGGACATCGTTAAGACTAACTAATCTACCAACATTTTTTTTTAAATTCTCTTTTATTTCTTACATATTTTTTGCTATTATTTTTAATATCGTTGAATTAGGGATTTAATTATATCTAAAAGCAAACTAAATCAATCACGTAACAGAGGCAAAAAATAAATTAATAAAGCAATTGAAAACAAATGAAACAGATGTTTAACGACAGCATAGGCTTCAGTTTATTAGAAATAACATAAATCTTGCTTGCTTTGTATAGTAACTTCCAATTTTCTGTAATAATTTCAGATCAAAAAATCTTATAAGAAACTTTTTAGTACCGTCTTTAAAAAAACATCATTTTACTATTTCAAAGATATCAATTTTGCTTTTTTTCAACTGCTTTTCATTTAAAAAAAATATTAAATGCGTAAAAGTTAATATTAACTTTGAAGTACAATTTCAAAAATATAACCGAAATTTTAAAAGATTTTTTTTTGCCTGGTTTTTACTGGTTTCAACGTACTGGTTGAGCAATTCATAAAAATCCAGTATATCTCATATCTCAGTCGCTAAAACGGAGAAAAGAAATATTATACCCTTACGAGAAAATGAACTAAGTATACGCCGAAAGTAACTCAAAACTATTATTTAACTAATTAATAAAATTAATATTTATAATAATTCAGAAAAATTTAGGAGGAAATAAATCCGAAACAAATTTATATCATCATAAAATCAAAATATTTCAATGATAAATACTTTCAACGATACCTATTTTATTTTTGTATGTATTTTTTCAATTGTTATTAATTCTTCTTCAATAAAATTTAATTCTGATGATTTTGAAATAAAAAAATTTGCGTTTAGGTGTTCCGTCAAAATTTTGAAATAGGCTATCACTAATTTTTATTTCCTTTTAATACAAACATCTTGAAAACGGTCTTTCATATTATAGTTATTGTTGTTGTTTCATATGGCACTTGCCATGGACAAGCCCGCTGTTTCGAAGACAGCGGTTTTAAGCCGGTGGGGGAGCGTCTCTTGTTTTTATAGTAGCGCTATCTAGGGCCAAGTGAACGACTTACCTACACACAAGTCACGATCAGTTTTACGGTGCGGTCTTCATTCACGCATTTCATTCACTCAACCACAGATCGTAATTTAGACTTGAATCAGAGAACGATCACCCCTGATCCATTACCCCCAGTGGTATTACTCTTGAAATGGAGGACTTTGTGACCACGACAGATTTATACGCGCGTCAGCCACCAAGCACGAGGGAATCTTCGGCCGGCGGGGTTCGAACTCGCAACCAAATCCAACGCGAATCCAACGCTCTACCAACCAGGCTATCCAAAAACAGTTTTTATGTTAAAAAATTGTACATGTAAAGATTTTAATCATGCCAATGCCGGGTATATCAGCCAGTGAGTAAAGAAGTCTCTTTAAATAGCGAAGAATATGTCATGTTATGGAGACAGAACTTCTGGCGCAGCTGAGTGCTGAGGAAAATATCTCTTGAGGCATCTCTTTCCTGAAACTTTCAAACTGAAAATATATTTTGATATAATTAACTATAATTAGTTGGTTACTGCCAATGCGGTAAAAAATATTAATCGTGACATGAACCACTCCGTTTTCTCATGTCCCCTACTGGAATACATCAAAAGTAATAAACAAAATGGAAATGACTCTCTCAAAAGCTACAGTAAAAAAGAACTGATAAACAGAATCCAGTGATTGCTAGCTTATGTAAGCGTTGATCAGACTTATTTTCCAAAGTTATAATTAAGCTCTCTTTGCTAGACCTATTAATTTATGATCATTCCTTGGTGTATTTATTTTTTACTCTTTAGTTACTTTCTATTTTAGTTTATTTACATCTGTGTTTACCCCAACCGGGAGGCATCTCAGAAATAAGAACGAGAAGCTTCCTGTATAGTGGTTGGCTCTCGTCACACTGATGGGTATAGAAATGGTGTGGATCAGTTACCTCCTTTCGATGGCGGAACCTGCTTCTCACAGTATGGATTGTACCATGGTTGGTGATGGCCCTTAGAATGCAGCATTAGTTTCCGCTTGCTGTCGAGGCTGTTTGATCAACCAGATTTAATCCGAATGCTTTTAATTGGTATGTGCGGAGAGCCTGTGTATTTGCATCTTTAATTTATTATTAATTTCTTTATCCATTACATTATTTTCATTTCATTTTTTTCAAAATTTTTAGTTTTGTATAACATGTGATGGAAGCTGTACTACATGCGTCTTTTTACACTTTTTAAAAAATCGTCAGATAATCAACAAAATATAATAATTGGTTGTGTATAATAGAATATAAGTCAGATGCGGCTGTGTTGAATTAAATAACAGTGAATAACTGAATTAAATAACTATTGCAGTTTTCAAATTTATAATAATATCTATCCGAGGCAACTTCATATGATTTTAATTTACCTGATTTTTAGAAAAGAAATGATACAATTCGGTTTACCATCGAATATAAAATTTCCTATTGTGAATCCGATGAATCATTTGGTACCGTTATGAAGTACTGGGCCAAATTATATGACTTAAGCCCGAGACAGGTGCTGAGAATATTCTGCTCAATGAGCAAAGCAGCCCATTGAGGTGTGAATCTCCATCAAGGCAATGAAATAGTTTAAAATAATCTAAAACAATGCTATTCAAATCTTTATAACTGGTTCTGTTTCAGAGGGAGAAGTATGAATCTTCCTCTGTTTAAAATGTCAGCATTTCTAAATATTTTGCATATTATTGTAATGTCCTGATCCAGACTGATCAAACAACGAAGCAGAATTTCCAGACAATTCTTTATTTCACAGCCCTATATATGCAAAGTACAACTTGTTCTAATCTTGGTTAAATAAATAGTTATTTACACCTGTAGTAGGAGATACAACAGTCAAAGTCGAAGGGTTTCTTGAAACTGAGTTGGTTCACGGAATCCGAATTCGTGGGCATAATCCAACAGTCTCCTGCAATTCGTTTCTTCTCTCCTCCTAAAAAAGAAATCTCCGCACTTTATTTCGGTGACAATCTCCGCCTCTTAATTTATATTGGTCATTTGAGCTCTCTTTCGGTTTATTGGGGTTCAGCAATATGCTCACGACCGTCAATCGTGGGAAGGTCCTTTCACAAAGAGAAACATCTAGCATCCAGATGTTTGGACACCCCTTTCTCTTTGAAGATATTATCAATACCTCTTGGACGAGGAATTCCACATGTGGCCTTTCACTGTAGTCGCTAATGAACAGATGCGAGATCACCCAGGTGAAAAGATCCACCATCTGGCTATCTTGAGGAGTTTAATATTTAACAGCGTCGACACAGCTGGCTGTAAATGTCTTATCAGTACTGGGAAACGGGGAATGTTACATTATGACTATTAGGATCAAAGAACTGTATCAAACTAAAAACTTTTCCTAATTTTCTCAACAATATATATTAATAGATAAACATAATGCACATTTGCTGAAATCATTTAAAGCATTTTTTTTTCTTTTGGAAGCCCTCTTTTTGTTTGTTTAGTTTTTTCCTTTTGTTTGATTGCATGTATATGTAACGGTTTAGAAACTAAGCTATAGTACTAGTAGATAAGAGCAGTTGTCCTCTAAATAGATTGCAGAGCAGATTATTAGAGTAGACGTTCTCTAAATAGATTGGTGAGTAGACTATTAGAATAGACGTCCTTTAAATAGATTGCAAAGTAGACTATTAGAGTAAACGTCCTCAAAATAAACTGCATCAAATTATCAAATTTTCCGTCACGTTTCCAATTTCAAAAAGTTAAAGAAACGTATCAATCTTAACTGTTTTATTTTCCATTTGAAAATCAAAATTTTTCTTCTCACATTTCTCCAATTAAATCAATATCAAATGTAACTTCTGGTTAAATATTTTTATTTTATATCCACCTATTTTTTATTTTTGAATTTATTTTACAACCTAATTTGATTTATCTCACTTAGAGTATAATGAGAATATATTAAATGTAAGAAAATTCTATAAGAAAAAGTAGGGCACAGTTAGAATTATCATATTTTAAGAAAAGGAATTTTTAATTTATTACTACAAAACAAAGTCGTAAATATTTCCTATATTAGAATACAAGAATTTTAAATATAAAATATCCTTTGTTTTTTAAGCATAATTTCTACGCATAAAACTTTTCGCATATTTCTCTATGATTTAACATAATAACATGATATTGGGTTCTCTAATCTTCAGAGATTTCTTCTATAACGAAGTTATTTATCCCTCATAGTTGTTTTCTTTTATAAATTTGTTTTCATCAACTTGCCAGCAAATATACATTCAACTCACAAAACCAAATGAAATATGAAAAACAAGCGTAAACCGAAAAAAATGTCAAACGATAAAGTTTAAAGAAATAATTATTTCTTGTAAGAATAAATTATTGTTTATGAAATTCTTTCCTTAAATTCCCAAAAGATTCTCGTTAAGTTGTTTTTCAAAAATATTTTAACGCAAGCATTTCTTTAAGGGATAATAAATCACAATTTTTTATAGTTTTTATATGTTTTTTTTTTTTTAATTTTATTTTCAAGCAAGGCAGCAAATGGAAATGTCGGCAAGTAATAAGTTAATCTTAGAAAAGAATACCTTTTGATTTTCATCACTAAAAAAAACGTTGATTCTCATCTGAGAATTGTAGAAATAAAATATTCTAAGAAACTGCTGTTGTAAGCTGAATGATTTATCAAAATCCTTTATTATTGAGTTTTGTAATTTTAGAAAATATTTCTAAGCTTTCTTATAAGGGACAATGCGGCACATTTAGAAGACAACAACTTTTTTCACTTAAAATAATTTTAGAAAGTATTGATAATTATTGAATATTTCGTGAATGCATAATTTTTTGTACAAAAAGGCTGAAATGTATGCTTATTAGAATGAAATTACACGTCTTTATGTCATTACAGGAATACATTTTTGGGCTTAAGAACCAAATTTTACCAATACTGATGTGGATTGAAACTTCTTGAAAACATAAAATCTTCAATTACTGGCATTGTTATTATTTATAAATAGTAACATTAAAAATACAATTACTTTATTTTACAATTTTTTAAAAATGAAATCTCCAAGATAAGCTTTTCCGAATATGTGGCTGGGGGGATTACACAAAAAGCAAAGAAATGAACCACATATTAAAATATTTTTTCATATCTACATTAAAACATTTTTTTTCAAATCTGTATTAAAATATTTCAGAAAATATTATTAGTAATTACATACCATCATTAAAAACATAATTACATATCATTATTGAAACACACAACTACCTATCTCAAACTGCCAAATTTTAAAACATGCATTTTACTGTAGTGAATATTTCTTACCAGTAAGAAATATTCATTTTTCCCCACATGTCATATAAACATGAAGCTTTATAAACCTACCAGATAACTTATAAATAAGAGCTTAAGTGTATTAAAAGGTAGAATGAAGTCTTAATGAAATTTGAATTATCAAACAATTAAAATCCGGCAGATTAGCTACATTGTACATCGCTTAATATCATAAATATGTTATGGTTTACCTTATATGTTTTAATGGAATATATTCTGAATCTGACTATTTCTGACAGTTTTACGTTTTATTATATCTATTCATCATTTGCAATTCATGATTAATATGCCAGTTGATTAAGAATGAATCATTATGCTCCGATGATTTAATAAGCTGATACTACGGATTATACATCTATTTTTTTCTTATTATTAATTTCTTATAAAGTATGAGATTCTTTTTATCATATTTCTAGACTCATACCATCCAGATTTCATATCTACTCCGATAAAAGAGATAATTTAATTTTCACCTTCGCATATCCATTAAAGATTTTCACTAAAGTAAGCCTATCCTTCTACTAGAATGAAACATTAAGGTTTTCCAACTATATATTAATCCGTGGTATTGGAAAAGTTAAGAAATGTAATGAACTAATTATTTCTTTCCGAAATTTCTCCAGCCATTGGCATATTCAGCTGTGATTCTCTGTCTTCTCTGGAAACAGAAAAGTGTCAAAATCTCCACTCATGCTTCAGTTCTTCATCACAAGGGATCAAGGTAAAATGCCAATACATATGCATAGAAACAAATTCCGCAAACCATCTGTTACACATTCCTGTCTGCCAGCATCGGACAACTGCACTCCTGCAGACTGCATTTTCATTTGTTTTGCTCTTTTCCCGCTTTGCCTTTTTCCTGTTTCTGGGAGAATGCCAGATCTATGTTCCACTGCGACAGTATTGCGCGTGTTTCTGTCTCTTATTTTTTTCTTATCAGTTCGTTATTTCCAGAACTTTTAATGTTGTGCTGTTATTTGATTCAAATAAATCTATAAATCGGAATATTGATTATAGAAAGCAATACTAATAGTCAAAGTTGAAAAGTTAGTAGTTGAATTCAATCAATTATTCGAATTAAGAAACTTACTTTGTGTCTCGAAGAAGAGTTCATCTTTCATAGATAAACCTTTTCTTTGTTTTTTATATTTAAAGATCACTTATCATACTTAAGTAATTAGCGTTTAAATTAATTGCATTAAATAATTTCTTAATATTAGAAATATCTTGTTTTCATTCATAAAATATTTTCCAATTATTATTTTTAACAAATTTGTAAAATGTAGTTTTTAGATTACTTGTTTGAAACAGGGTCGAATAATCGATCAGGCCGGTTTAATGAAAAAATTAGATTCTAAAAATAAATTATTCAATATTACTAGGCGTAATAATCAGTGTGTAGTAAAGCTGAGGTTTGAGCAATATTTGAAGAACGGCATTTGAGATACCATTCCTAACATAAGGCCCATATAACATTTCTAATGAAATCGAATTGTAGTACCGAAGCTGAAATCATAATTTCAGGTTACCATGATCCTTCGTATCAAAATGAAAATATTGTCCATGAAAAGAAAAAATTCAGATACGAATGAGAGAGAAAAATGTACTAAATAATGTATTTTTTTTTAAAATCAATGATTAGTTTCAATGTAATTTTATTCATAGCACCTTAAATATTTTTCTTATTTTCATGTTTAGTAAATTTGTCCTTATTTATTTGTATCAAAATTTTAATTTATTGTATTCATATTTATTGTTTGAAGCATTACAAAATATTCGATGATGCATGTGCATTCAACCAAACTCAATCAAAACTCAACTTTATTCAATCAAAAATTTCACTCAAACTCAATCCAAAATTTCAAGTTTGAAGATGGGTATTCAGTTTTAAGATTAATATTGATTAGTATATAATTCAATTTAGAGAAGTTTCTCTTTGAAGAACGCAATGACTATGTTTTAAATTAAGGCTGTAATGTTGAAAAGTGTTCAGATAACGAGGAAACTTTTAAGTGGAATCTCAACTTCAACTCGTTCGTGAGCAGCCTACACCTAAAGCATTTGATCTTAATTTTAGATTTAATGTGACCAGTTGTTGTTATTGTTTCTTATGGCACTTGCCAAGGACAAGCCCGCTGTTCGAAGACAGCCGATTTAAGCCTAATGGGGAGCGCTTCTTGTTTTTATCGTAGAGTCAACTAGGGCCAAGAGTACGACTTGACTACTCACGCATCATTCATTCGCTTGCACAACCCCTTTTTACAGGGGGCACATTCACACACCTCACAGATAGAACACAAACGAAGAACAACCATGCCCGAATCGGGACGCCCAGATCACGGGGAAGACGCTCTACCCCTATGCTAGGACGCCGGAGATGTGATTAGTCTTACACATATGTCTTTGACAGAATCGGATTTCGAAAATAGAATTATCTAGGTTAAGACCAGAAATCTTTGCCAATGACTCCAATATAAAATGTAAATAGTGTTCATGTAAAGAAAATAAAATTGGATATAAACCGTAAAGGAATATGTTTGAGATAGGATCGAAATATAACGATTTCAGTTACTAACAGCTAATGGCAGGGTTCGAATATGGTCACATCGAAGTCAGGGACCTAAGTTGTCAACAAAGCACTGTGCGAGCTGGTGGTGGCTCCGTAATGGCGTTGGCTGTTTTCAAGTGGAATGGACTGGATCCTCGGATCCAACTGAACCAGTTATTAACTGTAAATGGTTATGTTCAGCTAACTGGAAATCATTTGCAGCCATTCATGGACTTCATGTATTTAAATTACGAAGGGATTTTGATGGATGATAATGTGCCTTCTCACTGGGCTACAATAGTTCGAGATTGGTTTAAAGAGCATTCTGGAACTTTTCAGGGAATGATTTGGACATATATATCGCCAGACAGGAATCTGATAGAGATTTATGGAATAAAATCGAGAAGTTAGTTCGTGCGCAGGATGCTACACATGCAACACTTTCGAAAATATGGGCTCTGTAGAGTCAGCATGGCTCAACATTTCAGCATAAGATTGCAACGACTTATTGAAAGCATGCCATGGAGGTTCAACACGTTATTAGGAGATATCTGTACCATCTTGAAAGGTAAGGCTATTTTAATAAAAGTTAAATATATTTAATTACACTTTTAATATTTCTCTAAAAAGTAGATATTTTATTTTGTTATATTTGCTCTTTAAAATGTATTAAAAATTTTATCCTCAAATCAATTTTTTTTTAAATCGCGATTAAATTCTACTACGTATTTAGAAAGAAAACTCAATTAAATTAATCGGTTATCTGAACTAACCAGAATATCAAATTAATTAAAAAAATCAAATAAAGAATATAAAAGTGAAAAAAATGTATAACATTATGAAATGAGTGGAATGTCCATTCAAAAATTCCATTGTTACATACGTAAAATGAACTAAATAAAAATATATAACAAATGCAACCTGAATTCACCAACAATAAGCAATACTAATAATTAATTTTTTATTTTTATTTTTTAAATATATTTTTTTTACATCTGTTTTATGTTACAATATTAAAATAGTCCGATAGCGTAGTAAAATAAGAATCTAGATAATGGTCTAAATTTCTCCTTGTGGAAAAGATGATCGATAAATTATACAATATCATCCTTGAAACTGGTGAAATTATCATTCCATCAGTAAATAAAGAGAAGACAACGTTGTGTAAGTAAGATCTTCCACTTCCTTTTAAATAGTGAATACATTTCAAAGCTGCATGTATCTCAAACCGCAATGGATCTCACATTCTTCCTGGAGTAATTTATCGTTGTGATCAGGAAAACTGTTAAATTCGCCATTATCAGTACGATTTCTAAATTTGATTAATATGTTTGTTTCGCTTTGGTCAACAGATCCCCATTGATTTTAATATTAAGAATGATTGTTTGAATCCCACAATCGATGATTCATTATGATAAAAGATTAACTTATTTCTAAATCCCGAGTTCTTTATTTTTATTCGAGTTAATAATTGATGAAAAGGTTTCTCGATTCTATGCAAATCAGAATGCTAAGAAAATTGGAACATATATTTCCCAGAATCTTTAGTTGTTATTTCAAATGTTTTCATATTTTTTTCTTTCCTTTATTTTTGCTCTTTATCTTTTCAGAGGATCTATTCATATTTTATTTTGAAATATTTGTTGCTTATTACACGAAAAAAAAATGCAATATTTTGCTTGATTTGTCATTAAGCATAACAAATCAGAAAAAGAAACAGAATATAATTTCTGCAAATGATTTGTTTCTCTGAGATATTTATCTTGAGAAATGATTCAAATTAGTTCCAAAATATTATAAATATGTCATCTGGATTTAAATGTGGAATCTTAAAATTGTTCATGAAATATGCATAGTATCAAGTCAGTAATTAACTTTGAAAATCTTCTTAAACCAAACATCGAATAAGTTTGATTGTAGATGTATGCATACTTGGCATCGACTTTATCTTCACTGGCTTATTTAAAGATCAAATCGGAGAGTTACCTTGAAAAAAAATGAATATTCGATGTGTTTGTGCTCATCTTTCTCTCTTATATTAAAGACTCTATTTTTCTTTTAAAACGAATTGTTTGAAATAAGCGGTAAATAACAAAAAGAGTATAGAGACTTTTATTTTAAATAACCGATGAAAACTAACAGCTTCTGAAATTATTTATCTTTTAGAAAAAAATTTCATCAATTTTATTTAAAACTCTGAATTAATTCCTTCCTTCCTTTGGTTGAAACTTGCCTGGCAATCGCTAAAATTTGAACCGAACCTTTAAATAATCTTCAGAAGTTTGGCGTTAAGCAAAACGAATTGAGTATAACTATGTTAAATTTATATATATACTAGCCGCCTTTGGCGACCAGCCGGTTCGCCAATCTTAATGTTCGTTTAAATTTTAATAATTAAATAGGTTTAACTGGAGTTTAACCCCCTTCTTCGCCAAGTTGCGATAACGCACCAAAGCTGGCAATCTTTATTATGCACTATAATTGAACATCTGCTTCTTTGCTTTTGAACATTTCGCAAGGCCGTTGTTTGCGATTTTTAAAAATTTCGCCAAGCAGGGGATAAAACTTCGGTCGTACCATTAAACATTTTACGCAATTCCAACTTTAATAGATTCTTCAGCAAAATATTTTAAAACTTCAAATTTTGATAGTCATATAATTCACTCATAATATTATAAAGGCCTTCAGTTATTGCGTGATATATATCTCTCTAATTTTCTGTTACCCCTCGTAGAAATTATGCTTTAAATTACAGTGTAAATGATTAATCTGCAATTAATATAATATTTTTTACTGAAACAAAGCATTTTTTTTAATAATATGATTACTGATAATAGAGTCACTGCGCGTTTAAACTTTATGGTCACTAAAGAATATCTTTCTTAATTTATGTAATATCTCAAGAATTTGTCAACAAAAATTTCTCAGATTCATCATGAACAGATCGATTCATTAACAATGTTTCATTTTAAATGCATCAAACACTAAGAAAATAAAATGAATCGTTTAAAATAATCGGTCGAAAACAGGTTTAAAAAAATCTACTTAAAAAACGATGTACTTAAAACTATAAGCATATACAAAAATATATAACTAACATAAATACATTTTACTTACAAAAGCATGCAACTAACCTAAAAATAATTTAAATCGTCCGTTGGTTGTCATGCCAACAATCAGAACAATGCGCATGCGTGGATTTTCTTCGCCAGTTACGTCAACGCAAATGCGTAAATTTTTCTACGCCAGTTGGGGTAACGCTATGCAGATTAGACATTTTTAATTTCCTTTATTCTGTGTTATTTTAATTCAAAAGTACTTCAGAATGAATGTGAAACATGGATTAATTAACAATGTTTAATTTTAAATGCATAAAACATTAAGAAAATAAACAGAATCGTTTGAAATAATCCGTCGAAAAATGTTAACCCTAGCCTAATTACTGTTGGGAGAAAAAAACAACTGATGCCTTACTTATTTGGCGATGGGGAAAATGGAAGATTTTTTTGGCGGAAAAGTTGGCGTTGGGAAAAATGAAAGATTTTTTTGGCGGGAAAGTTAGTTTTTAATTAATAATGGACTACCCCTAACATTTAGGGGGATGAAAAATAGATGTTGGCCGATTCTCATAGATACCGGATAAGCACAAAAAATTTCATCAAAATCGGTCAAGCCGTTACGGAGGAGTATGGCAACGAAAACTGTGACACGAGAATTTTATATATTAGATATTTTATTTGTTGAACAAGACTAATTTAATTTGAATCACCCAGTACATTTTAACGTTTAAAATTCATCAATTTTATTGAATTCAAGGAAACGTTTATAAAAAAGAATTTTTGAAAACTCATATTATCTTAAAAATTAAATCATAAATATAAAAGACTGAAATTATCTATGTAATGGAGAGGATAATATTTCGTAATATTACCATAACAAAATTATAGAAGTTCAGAATGATTCATTAATAACAATTCAACAAAAGGGATTTGTACTTTTCAGTAATATTCTTATATATATTATGGAATAACCATGCAGAGTAATGCTTATTCTAATAATATCGTCTTTAAAGTGATAATATATCGATACAAAATATATTACTAATCAGAATTTCTTATTGCAGAAATTTTTGCTGCAAAAAAAAGTAATTACCCTTTTTTTTCAGTTAAATCAGCATATCCCGTGCATATTATAGTAATTTCGATATGTTTCGTACGTCAGATTATTAATTTTTAGACAGCAATCATACCAAAGTTTGCTCATCAGAAATAACAAACTATAAATTACTGTAAAATGATGAATAAAAATAATCGTGCCCATTTTCCAGATTATTTTAAGCTTTTAAATGCCGCACCAGGACTTGGAAATTGAATATCATTGGCCCAAAACTGAGCCATTGTTTAGATCCCTGAAATTGTGTAATTTGATTAATGCTCTAAAGTTCAATTTATCTTAAAACAAATATGGACATAATTTTTAATTTTCGCTACAACAACAATGTATTTTTATATTTATTTTGTACCTAACGCACGCCTGAGCGGCACAGTTTTGTAATTTTTCTGATATGCATCGCTAGTACATATCTTTATCTCATTAATCACGATCCTTTACTTCCACTGCATTTACAGGAAAGCAAAGATTAAAAAAAAAGAGAGATCATTAATTTTGAATAATAACGTGTAGAAAAAGGGAAGAGAGACAAGGTTCCGTTCTTTCAGAAACAGTAAAGAAATTTTGAATGAAAATGGGTACAGAATTCAACATAGTCTTTGTTATATTTAATATTAATTACATATGATTACAGTTATTAGAACTTATTATTATATATAGAACTAGAACTTATTATTATATACTTATATAGGCACAAACTCTTGTCTGTAAAGCGTCTAGAACATTATACATTTTGACATTGGTTAATCTTATTTATGAATTTCGAGCTGAAAATCATCACATGAAAAAAATCATTAAAAATGATAACTTAGATGTTTAATACGTTTGCTATGCATTCTGGGTTAACTATTTTGTTGAGTCAACTGTTTCTCTTTCTCTCTTAGAATTGCTATATTGTATCACACACGTTTTAATAAAAAACTAGACAACAAAAGCAATGCTATCTACATTGTAAATAGAAATTCAACAGAAGTAATTTGGGTTAATAAACGTATCTGAAAAAATGAATGCTTATAACAAAAAAATTGGAGGATCGCATATCTACTATATCATAACATGACAGCATGGTATATATATATTTTAAATTTGACTTTTGTATTTTTCTTTTGTTATATAGTTTTGTGAAACTTATTTTTAATTGTGACAACGAACACATGCACACAGAAATTGCATTTAATATCGTCACAATGCGGTTGAGTATAAATCCAATAATTGGAACAATGAAAACCATTGCTGTAAAATGTACTAACAATATTTTTTTATATTTTATGAAGCTTAGAGAAAAAGATGCACTTTAAAGAAATTTCCTGTCATTGAAAATCTCACTTTTAAAATTTTATATTGGCATGATTTTTTTTTTTGTGCAACAATATGTTTTTAAATTATTGAAGAAAAAATGTTAAAATTTATGACAAAAATTTTATTAAAAATTAAAAATTTGGAAAGTTCTTAGATAGTGCATATTAATTTTTTTTAACTTGGAAGTAATTATGTGTAGAATTTGATAGATATAGGCTCAAACTCTTCTCTGTAAAGCGTCTAGAATGATATTTCATCATGTATGTTAAATACAAAAATTTATATGTAATATGAAGATTACAAATATTATAATAAATTGGAGCATTATAAATATATCCGCAACGACGATAGGCATTTAAACCACGAGTACGATACGGCAAAACGTACAATACCAGAAATCAAGAATAGTTTCTGAAAGAAAGGAATGACGTCAGAAGAATGAAGTCCAAAGCTATTCAATAAAATGGATGTTTAATACCCCGCGGTAAATTCTAGCATGAATTCTTTGCCACAAATACGCTAAAACTCTTCTACAAATGTTTAACTTTAAGCGATCTTTTATGGTCGACTTTTGCGGGGTTGACTTAAGAGAAGAACCTTGCTGTAATGTTTGCTTCCTTTTTTTTTATTTACCTTTTTATAGATAAAATCGTTTATCTTTCATCGATTTCTGGAGAAGGAAAAAGAAGGAGAGAAAGAAAGTTTATTCTTTTCTTTGAAATATCCCTAAATATTAGTTTTGAATTTTTTCGTGAGATAACATTAGCGATTGCTTAAAACTGCTATATTAAGATCAGATTTGTTCATCTGCGTAGGTATTGTTTACCAGTCACCTGTCAGAGCCTGCATTGCACCTGCTATTTATTATAGTTTTTCTTTCCACCACAGTTATTTCACTTCCAACAATATATTTATTCACCAAAGGTGCAGCGATATAATAATTAGTTATTTATTTAATATTGTTACGGAATTTCCGGGGTTCGTTTGGATGGTGGGAGTTATATGGTGTGGAGAACACTCAATCAGCAGGCGGCAGTGGAAAATGAAACAACGACGTTTATTTACACGAAGACACACAGGACAGCACAAAGACGACAACTATTTACAGCACAGAAGACGATTATCTTCAGCCGAGACGTGCAGCATACAACAGCAGCTCTACTCCGTCGCTGCTCCGCTAGTCCCTGGAAGACGAGTTCTTCACCGTCGTTTTCGACTACTCTTCGACTCCACTGGTCCAAGACTCCAATTCACCACTACGACTCTGGTTCACTCTACTCTGCTCTGTCGCTTCCGACTTCTCCTCAATTCACCCCACTCGGCATCTGCGGGTGCTTCCATTTATAGGTCTCAGGAGGCGGGGCTAGAAGCTTCTCAACCAATCAGGAACGTTCGAAGCGTAACTCCGTTCCTACTGACGGATCGGGAAAATTCTAGATGTTTCGGGTATAATCTATTTTTACGCTAAAGTCGCCAAATTCGTCGTAAAGTCGCCAAATGGTAGCTAAGTTTGTCGCCAAGCTCCGGGACCCTCCGACGCGACACCGGACTCCGTCCAATATCGATGACTGTAAAACATTCTTTCCGATGGTGGAACCAACTATGCTGGGAAGCAGCATTACAGATTCGTAACAACATGAATGTATTTATTTAATACAACACATATTTTATATGTATTCTATGTGTATGTATAAAATTATGTTTTTAAAATCTTCTCATAATATATCTCTATGAATTAACTTAATTAACTTATTATTTTAAATTCAATTATAAATCTCCTAAAGATAAAAATCATCTTATAATAAATATTATGAGTTAACTTAAATTTTTAAATTAAATTATAAATTTTATACAGATGTATTAAATGCTCAAGATGTGATCAAGAGAAGTTAATTAGTTAAATATAAAAAAATCATTTAATTCTTAATTAAAAGCAATTCTGTATGGATATCGATGAGGAATCATCTAATTATTTCAATGACAAGATCAATTTTCAATTAGAAATTTAGTAGACTACCACCACGAGAATGGTTATCATTTATATCCTACAGTAGGCTACAGATAATAAATATAGAAACTGAAATCTTGTACAATATATCCCCTGGCAAGAATGATATTCACATATCTTCAATAGTAGATGCCGTTCATCATCCAACTATAACACCATTATTATACTGTTACGAGAATTGAGAATCTACTACTCATACAGTAACATCTTATCCTCATTTACGGACATTTGGCTCACTGAATGTATCTAAATAAAGGTCATCACTAGTATATTTCATACAAAAAATGCATTTGTTTTGTTGATGTTTCTAATGGCACTTGTCATAGATAAGCCCACTCACTTTAGAAGTCAGTGATTTTAAGCCAAGGACGCGTCTCCAGTTTTTTCTGCAGAGTCATGTAGGGCCAAGAGTACGACTTAGCTACACACACGTCACAACCCTTTTTAAGGGGCGAACTTCATTCATTCGTTTCATTCACAGATCGCAGTTTAGACCTGGATCAGAGAATGATCACCTCTGATCCAGTATCCCCAATGGTATTACTCTCGACCCGGAGGGTTTTGTTTCCACGACAGATTTATACGTGTGCCAGCCACCACTCACACGGAGAGTCTTCGGTTGGTGAGATTCGAACTCGTAACCCAAGGGACGCGAATCCAACGCCCAACCAACTAAGTTATCCCTGCCCCTATTTCGCAGTTGTTTTTATCCGGATTAATAAAATTGAAAGAAGATTGGCACGAAGATCATATTTGATTGAATTAAGTATGATTTCTAATTCTCTGTCTGACACTTCAAAGTGATTTTTTAATATTTTAAGCAATGAGAGAAAAAGTATTTTCGAGGCAATGTTATTTACATTTTGCTTCTTCGCTAATTTATATTTATCATTATTTGCGAATATTTATTAATGTCTTGGCACTGCTGTTTAAAATTCTCCAGAAAGTTGAATATTCTTTCATTTTATAAAATATTTGTTATTCAATCATTTTTTTTACCACGAATCAAATACATAATTAAAACATCACATTGCAAAGTAAAAAAAAAATCGTTGCATATTCGTAATAGTACAATATTTTAGTTTATGTACAACTGTTGCAGATACTTTTACAGCTAGCTTTAAGGCTTCATCTTCCCGAGAGCCTGCTTCTTTCTAATCATCCAATAAATAGTTCTGTACCCATTCGGACTTGTCTGTTTGTGTCACATTACATATGGTATCTAGATTTATTGTTAATCAGAGGATATAAATTTTGCAACCACCTGACAAACAGAAAGAAAGCTAGACAAAAGTGCCTTCTGACCACCCAATAAATAATTCTGTTTTCATCCGTAACTGTTTATTTTTGTCACAGCTATGTTATATCTATATTTATAGTTAATCAGAGGATACAAATATCGCTACCTGCAGGAGAAGTAAAAAGGAAGCAAGAAAAAAAAATGTTATCTCGTTAAATAAATATCAACCCTATTTGGACTTGTCGAATATGTGTGATACTTAGATTTATTGTTAATCAGAAGATATAAATTTCGTCAACCACAAGAAAATTCGAATCGGATATTCCAGCGTTGTAAAGGGCCATTCTACTCAATGCTACCTAAAATATCTCTTGTTTTCAAAATCTCGTTTATTACAGATACTTGTTTTAAAAGAATACTAGTCACCTTTGGCGACCAGTTTGTTCGTCAAGATTGAGTTTTTAGACTGTTAATTATTAATATGTAATGCATTTCATTAATAAACCCCATTTCACTTTGTAATCTGATACGACTTAACACATGAATTCAATTGAAGTTGTTTACTGCAAATTAAAAAGCTTATATATCACGAAATAAAAGCGAAAGTGAAAATCCTACAACTGATTTAATGATTGGTAAAAATACATTCTGGAATGTTTCGGTGGGGAGTTTGAATTCCATCATAGCATTTAAAAGCATTGTTTGAGACAGTGTATCAAATTGAATTAAAAATATTTTTAAAGTTAAATGAAAAATTGTACGAAAATAAAATTTATGTAATTAAGAAGATAAATTTTTAAGCTTAAGATGATACAAAAAGTAATTTTTTTTAACAAAATAACTGTTTTCAAAGATGTAAGTATTGATACTTACATCTTCCGTAGGCAAGTCATAACGATTACGTTAGACTTAAGATTAACATACGGGTGCCAAAATTGAAACAATTTGCAACGATTTCTTGCCACATAAAATCATGACAATTTTTATTGCAATTTAAAAAACTGTTTGTTGGCGTTTCTGGTATATACCTGGGATCGCAGAATTTTAGACAGTTTTTGATGACTGACACGATTTTGGCATGTTTGGCGAGAAATAATCCTAAGTCTTACCATGATTGCTTGTTTGAAAATAGTTAAGTCTATTTTTGCACTTGATTGAACCTTTTATTGTCAGCCTATTTTTTGATTTCTTTTATATTTTATTTCCTGTTATTGAATGTCTTTGGTGGTTATGCTATTTCCATAACACAGCTAATAATATTTTGCAGCTCCATTAATTAGCTAAGAGAAGCATTTGCTTCAGTACAGCTGCAAAAACACTCTGTGAATGAACACTCTGAGATTCATATGATGTTTTGTTTATATTTGACTGTTGCCATTCGACAATTAGTAATAAGATTTCTGTACCAAGTACGTGAGCGTTATATATATATATAGAGATTTAGAAATTTCAAAGTGAAATAATTTTAATGTAATATTTTCCTGCAAAGACTATTAATGATTTGCATGAGAATGCCTTCATATCTAAAATTTGGTTTTTCTAATTAATTAACTTAACATATTTATTAATTTTTTTCAAGAAAATAATTTACAAGGAAGTAAAGAAAATGTTCAACCCATTTAGTGAATAAAAAGTTTCGTTCCACATTCATAAAATCTTATTTTTAAGAATACATCCGGTAAGCAAAAACAATAAAACACAACCCAGTTTCATTTCGAACAGTTCTTTTTTTTACTTCATGAAAGTAAACCCAGAACTATTTTTACCATGCCAGTAAAAATAGTTACAAAACATTGCAACTGGCATTTCCGTTTCAAAATAAAACATTTCAAATATGCACATGGATATGGAGTGAAAGACAAAAAATATGGGAAAGAAATCAAAAGAATGGTTCAAGCTTCAGTAGCAAAACAAGTGAAGAGAAGAAAAAAAGAAGGAATAAGAAAAGACATTACTCTTCAATAGCAATAAAAGCTTAAGATAAATCATCTCTGCGCACCCAAACGATAAAAAACGTTGCCATAAAAAATGCAAATTCTTTCGAAATGTTTCAACGATTGCTATCTGAACTTTTTTTGCTTTATGTTCTTCTTTCTGCAGTGGTGAAATAAATGGGGTGAAACGGTTTTCGTATCTTGCGTGAGACATCCCAAGACACAATTTTTACCGATAGTGTCGCCGATTTTTTGCGTTATTTGTCCAGGAAATGTGGCAACGTTTCCGTTCACTTCAGTCTCGGCAACTTTTTTCCTGGCTTTCGTAAGAAGAACCATGGAACCATAACGAAAGAAGTGCAGGCATAAAATTCTTCACGGGGAAATACAGAAGTCAAAATTTCCCTGAAAAATGCGTATTTTGGAACCCTAAACATCAATATATTCCAGCTGAATATCAGAAAGAATGGCCAAATGCGTTAAAATAAATGCTGCGAATGATTTGGGTTGTTTATTATGCCTTTTAAATATTTCTTCTAGGAAATCACTCTGATACGTCAAATGAAACATGAACCATGAAAATAAAAGTAAATATTCTGATGGAGACTATATTTAGTTATTGGAGAATTTAATATATTATTTCTGTTGTTAGCATCCCTTCTTTCCCTACTAAGTTTAAAGTTTTGCAAGTTGATAGAAGTCATCTTATTTTTATTTATTTTGCTCAAAACTTATGTTTAAAAATGTTTATATATAATATTTACTTTCCTGTTGTTTTTTTTATTACTTTTGAAACTAAAATCGAATTATTACTTGTAACAAAAATTCTCAATCGATAATTGTCTTGATACATGTGCTTTAAACTCATGTATCTTAACGCTCATGGAAATAACATATGATACAACAAATTTTCAGGTAAAAATAAAACAATACAAGATAAACACCTATATAAATACGCGAATTAATAATGCATGTATTTTTCATATAAAAAAAATGTTAGAAATGGTAAAATATAGCAAATTTTAGAAGAAAAATTAGTAAGAACAACAACAGAAGAGCATCACTTTTAGAGCTATCTCTTTAAAGTCTTGAAAACTAGTGTTGGCGATTGGAAGCTTTTTTCAGATTTATCCCTTCTTAAAGGTATTATTAGTACCAGGCTTTATGTTTATGATAAATTAATAAAATATTTTTTATATTAGAACAGGAGTTTTTAAATTGAATTTCAAGTATAATTTTGCTATCTTTTTAAATATTCAGATCACGTTTTATGATTTAATGAACTTTTACCTTTAATTAATTTATTAAATCGAAATTTTGCTGTTTATGGTATTTTTGATAAGAATTAAATTCAATATGAAATATCTGGTTTTATATTAAAGGGGTATGTTTATTACTTTCTTTATAAATAAATTACTTATTTTACTTATATTACTTATTTTATAAATAAATTCATTTTTATTAAACTTATGGATAACTTATATTGTAATATGCAAAATTAAAGGTAAAACATATCATATTTAAGAGAAAGATGCATGTTTTTGAAAGAGAAAAAAAACTGCTATAATTTAAATACTTGCTACCTCAATTATTGGCAAATAATTTAAAAAGAAATAAAAATACATTTCTTTTCAGTTAAGATTGTTTACTAAGGCGCCTTTTAGAAAATATTTTTCTGAACAAGTCATTATAATAGAAGGTTTCATATTTGGATAGTAATGTAGGGAGCGGAACAAACGATGTTTCCCATGGCAACTAATTCTTAAAATGTATATTTGTTTAATTTCAGATAAATAAAGAATTTCTTTTAAAAGATTAATAAATATTAATTTTTAATATCTGGCGACTAAGTTTTCAAATTGTTTTGATCGGTACCTTTTTCAAAGAAAGCTTGAGTATCGATCTGAAACAGAATAATTCTTTAAAACAATTTTCAAAGCACAAGAATTCGAAAAGAATATTTACATTTTCCACCAAATATTGAAAATATTTTCCCCTTATAATGCAACATATTCTCTTTATTATTCCGTATTTCATCCCTCGTGAAAAATAAAATAAGAAAAAAAAATCTGAAACTAAAAGATTTCGCTTTCCGAAATTGGAAAGGCATCAACCTAGAAAATATCTACATTCTTTAAAAGGATTCAAACAACTGTTACAATGAATTTTCAAAACTGGGATGCAGAGATGTATCAGTGTAGAATTACGAGTTCTGCCAAAATATTTCTATAAAAGTTTCAACAAACTCCACATTTCAGTTTTGACTGTTTAAATATTTCAATGTACATATAATCTTAGCAAAAAAATGAGTTTGCCACTCCAGAGGTCTTTGAAATATGTTTTATTGATTCAAATGAATTAAATTTTGGACTACAGATGTTTCAAATGATGTGCTCGAAGTTTTATATAAAATTAGAAAGAAAATTCACCGGTAGAGGGCGATACTACAAAATAGTATTATTTATTTATTTATTGCTTATTTTGAAAATGTAATATCGTTTCTTTCGTTTCATCAATTTCCTTATAGCGCATGCATATCAGCATTAATCACTGGATCGAAAGAATGTGGAATCTGCGTGAGCAATAGACTTTGGCAAAATAACCAAGATAAAACACATCCTGTCTATACTGCAAGAAAAAGAATTACTGACAAAATTGTTCATCCAGAACCAACAGAACTCTGTTGCGGCTATCAAAGAAATGGTCGTATGAAGAGATTACGGAGCGGTCTATGTGTCCTGTACAATATTATACAGAAATTTGAAACAACTGGAAAATTTGGCGGTCTCCCAGATATAAAAAGAAAACAAATCCTGTCTTCAAGCGTCGAAAATGTGGCTACCGCCGTAATTGAAGACAGGAGTCAGGTGTTGCGTGATAGTGTGAAAGGGTCAGTTGTTTCCCGTGTACTGGATATGTCATTTTCCACTATGCGAAGAATTATTTGACGGATTTTGCTTTCTTATCCCAAGTCATTCTGCAATAGTTCCCAATCTATTGCTGGAGGCTCGTAAAACTTAGCACTCCAATTCCTTGCTGGAATCGTGGTTAGCGTCACTAAGCCATAGAGGACTGATGAAGCCTACTTTTCCCTCAAATGGCAAGTTAACACTGGCAACTGCTGAATTTGATCAGCAGAAGACCCTCACGATATTCTAGAACAACACTTTCACCTTGAAAAGAAGTGGCAGTATGTAATTGTTTGACGGCTATCTTTATCATTGGATTGTATTGAATGATAACTGAAGTGAAATTCAAGCCAGCTCCAACATAGCATTACCATCATACGCTGGGCAGATTTTGTATTTCAACTACGTATATGCTTTCAGGATTTCATTTTAATGAGGATAGCGCATCCTCCCATATAATTGTCGTATAAAGCTAATGCTAAGACAACATTCCTTAAATGAATGAGTAATCATCCGTCGTCTATTTCCGATAGCATGGTCGCTTCATTCACCGAAGATCAGCCCCTGGGACTATTGGTTGAGCAGTTTCCAAAAGAACATTACCTACCGTCAAAGGGAAGCATCTGGCGCCGTAGTTTGGTATTCGGCGTGGTATTTTTGATATGCCGGCAGACTAATTTCGATCATCTGAGAAAAATATGGTTCTGCGATAAGAGCACATTTTGATCATGAAGAGGGACATATTGACGGTTTTAATGCTACTTCTTTTATATCATTTGCCATTTTAAAGCATATTAAAAATGTCCTCTATTTATCGAGTTTTGTGATAACTTTTCTTTTATAAATGTCAAGTATGTCATTTGAATTGTTTGTTGTTCAAGTTTAATTTTATTTGGACCTAGAGAACGCATTCTAGAACCTTCTGAAGCTAGAAACATGTTTCTGGTTTTTGTACTTTAAGAATCAACACTGTATAAGGCTTAATCTCTTATAATGGAAGAAACTACTTTAAAAGAACTTTGTATGGTTAAAAAATAAACACTATAAATAAACAACTTAACCTTAACCTATAAGTTGCTAACTTTAGCAATTTATTTTTAAGAATAAAGAAATTAAAGTGATAATTTTTATTTTAACTAAATACTTTGTTTCTAATAGGTTAAGAAAATTTATAGGTTAAGAAAAAAAGAATATACAAAAAAATCACTGATAAATTAATAATGAATCAATAAATGAATAGTTATTCATGTCTTGTCTAATATGCTTTGGAGGAAATATGTGTTTTTAATATTAGTGTTCCTAAACGTTTGAGGAATTATGAAACACAAGTAGAAAGACAGAGTTTTTGAAATCACTGAAGTAAATACATAGGTTTCCCTATTATTTGTAAGTTTTCATACACAATCGAAAATAATCCAATAAAAGTGTTGATAAACTGATAAAAATTTAATTAATAATAGCTGAAATTACTAATAATATCTGCAGTTTTTCTTTATTAAAACTCTTCTCCTATTGGGAGGGGCACCTCGTAATTTAGGAAGAGAAACTTCGAGTATGGTGGTTGGTGCTCGTCACCCTGGTGGTTACAGAAAAAGGTGGAGGTCGTTTGTCTGCCATTGGAGACGGGACTTCTTTCCTTGGGAAGGGTTGTACCGTGGGCTGGGAATGGCCCTTAGAACTCAACTACAGTTCCTACTAGTGTTGCGGTTGCGGCTGTCCGGTCATTCAACTTTTTCGGTAGAACTTCGAACGAGTCGGACTAGCTAGTTATAGGTTATTAAAACTCTTTTGAAAATTGGCATATAGTCTTTATGTTTAGGTTTTTGGGAAACAAACTCCGAAACATTTCTCAAAATGCGGATCCTAAATGAGAAACCTCGAAGATACTTTCCTCTTTTTTTAACCATTTCTTTTTTCGATTTCAACTATCCGTAGCGTTAATAGGTTATCTCTTCCCTCCTCAGTAATGAGGTTGCTCTTTTGTGGTCATGTTCCTGTCTGATATTATGTGACAGTGAATTATTTAATTTCATTTTTTCCCGTAAAAAACGTAGCTCACTCATGTTGTTGTTTCCTATGGCACTTGCTACGGGTAAGCCCGCTGTTCAAATACAGCCGGTTTAAGCCTAAAGGGGATCGCCTCTAGTTTTTATTGTAGAGCCAACTTGGGCCAAGAGTACGGCTTCACTACTCATGCATCACACGTTCGCTTGCACAACCTGTTTTTACAGGAGGGCACATTCACACATCTCACAGATAGAACAAGAAAAGCAACCACGCCCAAACCGAGACTCGAACCCGGGGAGCCCAGATCACGGGGAAGATGCGCTACCCTTCTGCCAGGATGCCGGCTTGCTCCCTCATCTTGTCAGAGACACTGTTAAATTAAATATCCCGATGCTAAATAAATAATATGAAATTTTCTACTGTTTAATTATTTGGCATATTGAACAAAAGTTCGCCAATTTTATAGTCATTTATACAGATAACAGGAATAAAGGCACTGCGATTGTTTTCAAATGTGAAAATTAATTGATTTTTAATAAATTTAGAAAAGACTGTTGAAACTATGAATTTAGTTCTTTTAAACAGTTATGAAATTAGTTCTTTTAGCAACATCTATAACAAAATTCACCTTCTTTTACTAAACACTAAAATTATACTCGACTTTTTTAAATTTTTTTTCTGATTTATTGGTTTCACTCCACTACTGGAATTATTTGAATTTAAAATATCAAATAATCGACAAAAACACAGTTTTTACTAAATAATTATCATTTCCAATAAATTGATAGTCGCATTATATCTTAAAGAATAGGTAAGTAACTAAAACAGCCCCATGATTGATTTCGGGATTTTGTTTATCTTGACTAATTAAAGGTCAATGTGAAGACCTTTACGACCCATTTTGTGAGTTAGGCACGCCGTAAAAATCAGAAAAGAAAACACCTTCATGGGGAAAAGGACGTCCTCCCGCATTCCTATGGTACAGACATAATTGACGAAGGACGAGAAAATACGTGACGTCACCTAAGCGAGTCAAGTGAAGTGAAATCAGCGAACCCTTCGGATATTACGCGAAACCTGACATGTAAGAACTAAGAAGCTGACATATTGAACGGGAGGGGTTTTCATTTCGTGGTCGTACTTCGAACTGAATTCCATGCTGGTGAAGGCATTCTGAAACGCAAGGCAAATCACGTCCGCCATGTTTGGTCAACTTTACTTAATTATTAATAATACAAGAAAATCAAAGCGACAGTTTTTGTTATGAATTAAAATGGCTGGCTCAGCTCTTAGTTCTTTCTTTACAAACAGTACAAATCTTGTATCAGTAAATTTTTATTTTTTATTCCATATGCGGTGATATAGAAGCTGTTAGACTGGACTACTAAAACTTGTCTTCATATTCACAACTTATTTCAACAGTTAATTTCGGCTGTATACTTCATAATCCAAATATGGAGACTCAATACTCCCCCCCCCCGGAATAGATTACACTACCGTCAGTCAAAAAACAATTCAAAACCTTATTTTTCAACAGTCTGATTAAGCGGAAAATACTTTCCTGTTTTTCCACAAAAATTTTATTTTCAAAATGAAGTTTCATGATTTTTCTCATCATAAATTTACAATACAGGAATCTTATTTACTTATTTTTATTTTCTTTTTTAATATGTTAATAGTTAAATAAAAGTTGGTAGCTGTTTTCTTTTATGAACCAGAAAGCTGTTTTTCTTGAAAGGTTAAACAAATGTTCAGTATGAATTTATGTTTTGGTGTAGAAATTATTTATATACATTATATTTTCATTAGACATTTTGTAGCTAATACTCTTCCCTATTTAGAAATGTATGACTATATGCTGGAAGACCTTGAATACAACCCATCTGTGTAAATAATAAGCAGTATTCAAACTCACGATTCAAACTCAGACTCAGTATTCTTCCGAGTACGCCTATATGTCACATTTTTAAATTTACGCCAAAACGGATGTCAGGTATACCTCTGAAGTTTTGCATATAGATTTAACAAAATAAGTCGTAGATTATTGTCAATTTTTTTATAGAAATTCGTTCAGAAGTAAATTGACTTGCTCCAAATACATATTACCAAGATAACAAGAAAACGAAGAGTTGTTGTTTCTTATGGCACTTGCCATGGACAAGCCCGTTGTTACGAAGACAGCGACTTTAAGCCGGTGGGGAGCGTCTCTTGTTTTTATAGTAGCGCCATCTAAGGCCAAGAGAACGACTTAGCTACACACACATCACATCGCCTTTTTACGTACACACACATCATGCATCCACAGATCGCAATTTAGACCTGAATCAGAGAACGATCACCCCTAATCCAGCACCCCCAATGATATTACTTTCGACATGGAGGACTTTCTGACCACGACAGATTTATACGCGCGTCAGCCACCAAACACGCGGGAAATCTTCGGCCGGCTGGGTTCGAACTCGCAACCTAAGGGACGCGATCCCAACGCTCTACTAACCAGGCTATCCCGTTCTTACAACACGAAGAGGCATTGATAGATCGAATTTGATACACATATTAAACATCTAATGAGTAAATATGGATCAAATTTGAAGCCCAATTCAATACAACAACTGCAGTTCAGCTGTTTAATTCAATGATTTAAGTGTATAAAATTTGGTATAAATGCGTGAATAGAATTTTGAATCAAATTTTTGCTCTAATCGATCAGAAAAAGTCTTCCAAATTACATAGTCAGCATTCTGGAATATACATATTAACCTCATTCCTTGCGTTTAATCCTCTGTCATTGCATGCTCATAGGTTTTATGTACCTATTATTCGTCAGGTAGTATGAGATTTATTATACACCTGCTTTTATTGGAGATCAATTGAAAAAATTTTGATAGACCACTCCCCCTGATTTCTCAAAACAGTTGTTACAATTAGGATACATAGCTGATATTTGTTGATGCACAGATAATATAAAATATTTGGTTATAGGAATAAAATAGAATTTCTACATTTTTAAAAAACTTTTATCGGTTTGTAAGAATAAGTAATCGACTTGTAATTACTTTTTAGGGATATTTGAAACAAACCTGTTGAGAAGGAAATATCTGACAATTTTATTATTTTCTTTAGTACAAAATAGAAAATGGAGCAATTTAAAATTAATTAGTGTCAAAGTTTTCCCACAAACGTTTAAATTATCATAAACAACTTAAACTCTTATGCATTTTTTATGATATCAATGTCAGTTCCATTATTCTTGATTGAAAAACTTCTTGAAAGCTATTATAATGAACACCGTATTCTATTTTTTAAATTGCAATGTTTGGAATTTAAAATAACGAGGAAATGAAATAAAGAAAAAAAAGCTTCAATAAAACGTGCCTGCATATTTAAACATTTGGGGAATAGCGTTTAGTTCCTATTGGCAGCTTCAAATTAAGATATAGTGAGTCAGAGAACAATAAAAATTACTTTTATTTTAACTCTCCAACCTGAGAATTTTAAATATTTTATCTTCTTTTATCTCGACTCCCACATTTCCACGACTTAAAAATGATAGATTTTATTTGTTTTTCTTTCAAATAAAGATGAATTTTCAAGCAAAAAAGGCACTACTCTCAACAGATATTGTTTAATATGCTACAACACTTAAAATTCTTTAATTATAGATTTGTTGCTCGTAATAAATTGATAATCACAAAGTTTGAAAATTCTGAAACTGCTTTAAAAGACAATTTATATTGACATTTCGACAGAATAAAGGCATTATTAAGTATTGCGTTGATATTAAATTAGAAATATTGATTAAAATGAGAGAAATAGTTGATTAGAAATCAAATTAATGTTCATTGAATTTTTTTAAGCATTTTATGATGATGTAAAAAATGACTTTTGAACAATGATTCATTTAACGATGTCAATAACAAATTGGTAGTCCCTAATTTTGAAAATTCCGAAATCGCTGAAAAGACAATTGGTATTGATATTTTGACAGAATAAAGGCATTATTAAGTATTGCATTGAGATTAAATTAGAAATATTGATTAAAATGAGAGAAATAGTTGTGTAGTAATAAAATTAATGTTCAATGATTTTTTTTAAAGATTTTATGATGATGAAAAAAATAATTTTCGAACAATGGTTCATTTAGTGATGTCAATAACAAATTGGTAGTCTCTAAATTTGAAATTTTCCGAACTCGCTTAAAAGAAAATTGTTATTGATATTTCGACAGAATAAAGGCATTATTAAGTATTGCATTGATATTAAATTAGAAATATTGCTTAAAATGAGAGAAATAGTTGATTAGAAATCAAATTAATGTTCATTGAATTTTTTTAAGCATTTTATGATGATGTAAAAAATGACTTTTGAACAATGATTCATTTAACGATGTCAATAACAAATTGGTAGTCTCTAAATTTGAAAATTCCAAAATCGCTTAAAAGACAATTGACATTGATATTTCGACAGAATAAAGGCATTATTAAGTATTGCGTTAAGATTAAATTAGAAATATTGATTAAAATTAGAGAAATAGTTATGCAGAAATAAAATTAATGTTCAATATTTTTTTTAAATTTATGATGATGTAAAAAATAATTATTGAGCAGTCATTCAATTAGCGGTGGCAGAAAAACGTAAAATCATTCTGTCACATTTAACTCCTTTAATACTAGGTTTACCAAGAGCTCAGTTTGACCCCTCTGAAGAAACTTTTAGTTAATTTTCTTCAAAAAAAGTAATGCAATACTTTATGAGAATATTTTAATTAATTTTTACTTACATTTATAAGACATATAATCGCAAATCTTATCTTTTTCCTTTTTTTGTTTCGGAGAAATGTATATAGTGTACCTATTTTTATCGAAGAGATCATTTTGACCATTGAATAAATATTATTAACAATACATACAGCTATATTTAAATATATGACGGCTTGATAGGGACGCTCATAGATATTGGTATAAATATAGAAATTAGTATATTTTAGTAAAATGTGTGTATATAAGAAGCAAGTAGATGAAGACGAAAATCAGTCAGATAGACGTTATTAAAGGTTGTTAGTAAGAAGACGTGTGAGACAATGTCTTGGTAGAAGATGATGCTAGAAGAATAAATGGTCTTGAAAGTAAATAAACATAGCCTTTTCATCACACCGCACCTTAACAAATATATTGAAAATATGAAAGTTTTTTTCTACTTTAACTTCATAATAGAAAGGTCAATTTATATTTTTTCTAATTTAATACCTTAAGGGGTTATTTTGACCCTTTGGTTTGAAAAAAGTGTAGGCCAACTCATGGTATACCTAGTGTTAAGGGACAGTAGAAATTTTTTAATAGCACAGTTAATCATTTTAGGAACTAAAAAACATGTACGCCAAATTTTGATTATGTCAAGGTTTGTATAATTATAGAACATTATTCTTGAATCTCATAATTCATACAGGTAAACAAATGGATATTCAATTTATATAAATTTATATAAATATTGTAACATTCCCCGTTTCCCAGTACTGATAAGACATTTACAGCCAGCTGTGTCGTCACTGTTACTTACTAAACACCTCGAGATAGCCAAATGGTGGATCTTTTCACCTGGGTGATCTCGCATCTGTTCATTAGAGACTACAGTGAAAGACCACATGTGGAAATTCCTCGTCCAAGAGATATTGAGAGTACCTTCAAAGAGAAAGGGGTGTCCAAACATCTGGATGCTAAATGTTTCTCATTGTGAAAGGACTATGATAACTCCGTGTTCCAGAAGAGTCAGTTATGAAAGGTGCATCACACAAAGGACCTTCCCACGACCGACTGGCACCGCTGAAAGAGCATATTGCTGAACCCCGATTGGCCGAAAGAGAGCTCAAATGACCAAAGTAAATTAAGAGGCTGAGATTGTCGCCGAAATAAAGTGCGGAGATTTTTTTTAAAAGGAGAGAAGAAACGAATTGCAGGCAGACTGTTGGACTACGCCCACGAGTTCGGAGTCCGAGAAACAACTGAGTTTCAACATAAACCTTCGACTTCGACTGTTGTGTCTCCTACTACAGGTGTAAATAACTATTTATTTAACCAAGATTAGAACAAGTTCTTATTTTGTATATATAGGGCTGTAAAATAAAGAATTGTCTGGAAATTCTGCTTCGTTATTTGATCAGACTAGATCAAGACATTACAATATATATAGATAGATTTCGAATTTTTTCACCCTTATAACTCTAAATTTAAAACAAAAATAGTGTTTGGAATTAAAAATTATGAGATTTTTTGTTAAAGCATTAACGGGCTCTTGTAGAACTAGCTGTATACCGATGAAAAATTATTGCAATATATCGGCATAAAATACCATTTTTACTATAGCCAATTTAACAACATCTATGAATAATAGCACAGATGACGCATAGCTAATATTTGACGATATTTAATTGACAGTATGAAGGAAGGGAGAAATAAAATAATCTTTTATTTTTCACTCTTTTCTCAGACTCAAAGAATCGATTAAAGGTAAGAGGTTCAAACTATAAAAAAGATCCAAAAGAGAAAGAAGGCAAACATTACAATAAAGATCTTCTCTTAAGACAAAACCGCAAAGGGCGACCATAAAAAGGTATTTTAAAGTTAAACATTTGTAGGGGAGTTTTACTTTGTTTGAGATAAAGAACTAGTGTAAGAATTTACTACGGGATGTTAGACATTCTTTTTTTCCGTGTACGTTACTTCTTTTGGCTGCATTTCTTATCCTATATTATTTGAAATATATCTGTATGCCATAAAAACAAGTAACGATAGTTTAAGTATATTTATATTAAATTCCAGATTTAATATACATAGTTCGTAGTGAAGGGTGAATTGCAATCAAAATGATCATGGATTTATGTCTTTTTTGCTTGTTTCTCATTTATACAAAGCACGATAAGTTTATTAGATTATCAATCTATTTTTAAACTGCAGGAGAACTAGTAAGGGCTGTACCTCAATATTTTGAACACAGATCAAAAGCAAAGAATGACGTTAAAGGTATTTTACTACGTACGGAGATCGTTTTTAAATAACGATTTACGAAGGAAGACTTTTCTATTTTGTAATGACAATATTGTAAAAACTGAATTTAGCATACAAAAATAATTTATTATTATTGTAACTTTGTGAGAATTTTTTTTACCCCATATTTTAGTTTTTTACTAAAAATATCAATCAAATATAAATTATCGGAATTGTAACTCTTTCTGCTCTTGCATAATCATTGATGTTTTGGCTAAAGGTTGGAAAAACAATTTAGGAATGATTCAAAATTTCTCCAAATTATAAAGGTTTTAGTGTAAAGCTTTTGTGATATCTTTTTCTTTCCTTAAAGCTTATAAAGTGCCTAAATTTACAATGGTTCACCCTTGTGCTTATATTTTGGTTTATTCTCTAGGCAATGTTCTAAACTAAATAAATGTGAAATTTTGGTCTGATGGTTTTAATAGTATTTTAGTAATCACGTTTAAAAAATAAACATTTTTGGAAGAAAAAAAAATGTTCGAGAAAAACTATTTTGAAACTTATACTTTTAACTTTCAATGAAATGAAAAGAATATTTGAAAGAAAATACTTTCAAAATTTGTTGGTTATTTTTTTCCTTTTTTCGAACATAATTCCTATTTTAGAATTTTTTTTTCTTAATCGTTTTCTTGATTCTAATGAGTACTGATTGCGATCATTTATGCAGTTGCCGCCGGATGTTTTCAATATTTCTTCAGACAATTTACTTGGAAATATATATTAACTGACTTGGAGATTCTTCTATCAAATAATATTTGCCATAAGTACGATTTAAAATGAAATCCATGCATTTATTGTCAGAAATTAAAATATTAGTGAAAAATCGGGATATTTTAATGATTCTGGATTATCTAAATTTACATAAAGGTCATCAGAAACAAAGAAATTTATATTGAAAATAATTTCTTGTTTACTGCAAAATAATTTAAATAATAAACAACAGTAATTTTTAAATTATCCAAATGAATAATAATAATGAAAATGCTTTATATATTCGGTTTGCAGTTACATTCTCTTCTGTTAAATTCTGTGTAAACATCTGTGATTTTATTTTTTTTTATATAAAATCACAGTTTTATATAAAAAAACACAGTTAAACCAAGTTTATAAAGTAAACATGGTTTAGAGAAGACAAAAGAATCGGTTTGCGAATAAAGCATACAAAATAGGTTGCGATTTTCAGTCAAAAATATTTTTTTTATGCAAGCAGACATCAAGACGAAACCTCACTCACAAAATTTTAAGATGGGTCGACCTGATAATATTTAATTGATCGTGTAAATGTTAATGAGCTGGATTTAAAAAAAAAAAATGGAAGATGGTCGGAAAATGTAATGTTTGAAACCTGATATTTGGCATTCCTGCGGCTTTTCTTTCTTCACAAAATCTTTATCTTTATTTAGTTCTAATCAGTCAGTATGTTTTGTCATAGTCGAAAATATGTCTTGAATCATGTTTAAATTAATGATAGATAGGAGATAATTTGACCCAATTATCTTTGATTTATCATTAATTAAATTGTATTTATTTTGAAAGTTAATCATTTCCAAATGCTTTGAAAATATATCCTAATTATTACAGCTGATTGTCACTCTAATGCTTTTCTTTTTATAAGGATATTTTTATCTAGGATACTTTCGTTGTGACCAACCAATTATACTTTATCATATCTGAAAGAGTTCCAGAATGCAAACCAAAAACAAATACGATTTAATTCTTCAAATAAAATTTTCTGAAAGAGGTAAAAAAAAAGGACAATTTATTTCATTTGGTTAATATCAAAACTTTGAAATAAAGAGGACGTTTTAATAATGAAAGCATCAGTAAAAAAGTTACTTCATGAATGTGGCTTCAAATGTGATTTAAAATAAAATAGATGAAACACGGCTATTATCAGATTTCTATTAAATCACTTGCATCAGAAATTTGAATAAACTGGGATAATTATTTTTTTGTAAATAAATAATCCTTTAGGCATGCTATAGTGAAGTAATTCTTTTGACAGAAAATTCCATATTTTTAGATTATAATAGATATCCTATTTTTGCAGATATGTTGTTATATATAAATATTTATAATATTTTCATTTCCTTAATATTAAATAAGACGATATTTATGATAGCTTTTTGACATTCATAATTAAATTATTTATTTAATTATTTTCCTTAATATTAAATAAAACGATATTTATGATAGCTTTTTGACATTCATAATTAAATTATTTATTTAATTATTTTCCTTAATATTAAATAAAACGATATTTATGATAGCTTTTTGACATTCATAATTAAATTATTTATTTAATTATGAATTGTGCAGTAAGAATTTGCTAAATAAGAAATAATCTTAGTAGTTACTTGAAAGCGCTATGAATTATTATGTAAGATTAAATTATAAATCTTAATTATAACATAATTCTTAAGAAATTGATTTTTTTTATTTTAGTCTCTTAAAGACTCTATACTGTCTATAATTTTGAGAAAAATACAAAATCGATTAATTTTTATGAATATTGCATACTATAAATATCAATGCTTCAATAACTAAAGCAATTTAAATGCTTATATTACAAATGAATTTTAAAATAATTTTTAACGATCCTAATAAGTCGATGAATTTGTATAGAAATGGACAGAGACAGAATGCATTTTTCACGACATTTTTCATTTATTCTGATTGTCTCCTTTATTATTTTACAATAAGAAAATAAGAAATAAAATTTCTAGGGCAGAAAAATAAGTTTAAGTTGACATCTTTGAAACTTTAATTTAATGTTCCCACCCTAATACCTTCATACATTTATTTCAATCTATTAAAACATTAATAATTTGGTTCACATCTCCATGCATGTGAAAAATGAATTTGCATACTTATTGCCAAACGAGTTTTCAAATAAGGAACGAAATTTCATGAATAAATTATAAACTTGCAAACTAGTCCATTTGTATTTCATTAATTACAATTAGGAGCATTTTCTTAATTTGGAACTAACATTAGTTTATTTAAAATCAGCTATTACTCCATGAAAGAAGGCAACAGATAATCTTATAGTGCATGAATAATACGAACCCCTTTAATAGGATGAATCATGACCGTTGACAACTTGCAGCGCGTTTTACATTTTTAATTCTATGTTTAAAGGAGCCGAGCAAATTCCTTTTGGAAAGCAATTAACTTGAATTAAATACCATCTACAAATCCCGTATATCTTCCGGGAGATTTAGCTTTGCCAGATTCCTCTTATTTTTCCACTTCATAAAATAATCACAACTCAGACGACGAGGATTAAGGTTTGTAGTAAATTTAGAGAATGAAATTATATTTCCTTCCGCTTCATAAGCTAGGGAACTTGTGAATATTTTTGACCCGTCTTGTGTAAGATGTTTCAATAAAATTACTAATTTTAAAATGTCTTTAAATAGACAAATTTAAATATAGTAGCCTCAAATAAATGGAAAATGTAAACAATATTTACTAAAGTACATTTTAATATTTTCAAAAAGGCTTAAAAATTACGAGAAACAAAATTATAGTGTGAAACATTGTATATATTAATGTTTTTGAATCATAAGAGTTCTTATACTTGAAATTCACTTTAATTAAGAAATTATTATAGTTATTGAGGAATACATTTTGAGTTTTCAATAAATTTTATTTAAGGCAATTATAAGGCGGGTTCAAAAAATATATCTTACAAAAAAATACAGTTAAATAGATAATTAATAGAAGAAGTTTTTAAAAAATAATGTAAAATAAACTAAATAATATTTTTTTAAAAAAATACCGAAAATAGAAGAATAAAAATTTTAAAAATAACATTGGTTCTCTGAAAAGCTTAATTTTTATTTCAAAAAAGTTTATAATATGTATTATATATATTATGTATTATTTATTTTTTTAAAAACGTCGCATGAAAGATTACAGCTCTGATTTGAGAATTATGATAATTGCCTTTCGCTAAACTATTAATTAAAATATTAAATCCTTATGCATGAATATGTTTTATTAAAGAGCAATGAGTACAATATTTATTTACAATTGATGATTAAATTATATTAAATGTATAAAATATGAAGAAATAAGCTGTTTTCAAATGCTAGAAAAATTCGTCCTCGTACAATTCATCAAAGGAATTGAAATAGAATGTGATTTATTCGGGTAATATTTGATAAAGTTATCTCAACATATTAAAAAATAAATCATGAACAAGTAATTACGGTCTAAAAGAAATTTTCTGAAGTAGCTTTTAGATTTCTAGCACAAATGAAAGCTAATTATAAGTTTGGTAATTTCACAAGGAGAGTGATGTTGAAAAGTGCTATTACCAGTAATTGGTAAATTTCTTCTTTTTCATAAAATTTGTTATTTTAAAAATATAAATTGACATTTTATCCTCTCAAAATCAAAAGCTGAAGTTCGAAATTCCAATTAAAAAATCTGAAAAGAAAAATAAATGCTGAAAAAAAAATCTGCAGACGAAATTTCTTAAAGTAGTTCAGACTTCTAATTCCCTAGTCATAATTCCTTTGAAGATCTATTACATAACCATTAATTTTTTTCATACGTATCGTTCAATAAATTTTCAAAAATTTGACCATTAAGGTCAGAAAAAATTCAATATTAGATAATTGAACCATTTTTAATCAATTGCATTTTCTTTGAGCTCAATTTTCAATAATGTTATTTTTATTCTTTACCTGATGAAGGTAAAAAAATATTAATAGTATATTAATTAATAGTATATTAATTAATTAATAGTATTCATCAGTCGAAGGGTGATAGTAGGAATCAAGAGGATTAAGAATCATCATACAACATGGGGTCCCAAACGACGTTTACGGAGTGAAAATACCAAAAATATAGGGAGTCGGAGAACTGTTGGAAACTGTAAAAAATTAATACAAAAATAACAAATGGTGTTTCAACTATGATTTTTTTTAAAATAAAAGCATTTTCTTAAAGTTTCTTTTCATGTTGGTAACAAGCAAATTTAATAATCTAGGGGATCGTAAATTACTGAAAACGAAAAAGTAGTTTATACCCCTTATCTGAAATAAATATTAAAACTTGAAAAATAAAAGATTGAAAATTTAAGGAATTTTATTTCATATAATTTGATAAAGCGTTTATTGTGAGAACTGAGGAGTTTTAAAGATATTAAAAAAAAACTAAAATGGTAACCAGAAAATATCGCTGTATCGAAAATATCGAAAATATCGCTGCAATATAAGTACCGATGTTCACAGAGAACGTTGTTAAATTCGAAAGATAAATTCAGAGTGGTGATAGTAGGCATTAAGGAGATGAACAATTAACAGAAATCATAAGGTCGCAGGTAACGTTTATCCCGGGACTATCACAAAAACAGATGTCGAAAAAATGAATCTGGCCAGGAGAATGGCTCTATGAATGCTTGGATTAGGAAAAATGTAGTCGAGAAGAAGCCTTATCATATGTAAATTTTTCATGCTTTCGAGAAAAATAAAAGCAGCGAGCAAGTACTTATTAATGAGCATTGCAGAAATGATCGTTAAACAGTCGTTAAACTTCATTCGCAAACAATAAGTCAGATTTCAAGAATGCAACCAAAATGTGCTGGCGCTCCATCATGAATTCACCAAATGTTCTGGCGTACAATGGACGGTGTGCCCTGCAGTAAATCCGGACGAACGTGCTGGAAGTAAACAAGGTGCTTTGTGCCGCTGAGGCGTTCGGGCAGAAGATACGATCGCAATAGATAACTCTGCTGAGACGTTAATATCAAATTTGTGTTGTACGTTAGACGAGATAGTGATGTGGGGATTTCCGAATGACCAAATATTCGCATTGGGAGTGTTGAAAACACTTTCTCTCGTAAAGCAGGTTTCATCTCAGAATAAAACTCTAGCAGAAAAGTGTGCATATCTCTGTGTGGCATCAAGCATCCAGGGTACAAAACTTCACCGGATTAGCGATTTTCATTGCAAAATTTTTCATCTCCTTAAAGCCTACGATCCATACTCTGAATTTATCTTTCGAATTTGACAACGCTATCTGTGAACATCGGTACTGATGTTGCAGGGATGTTTTCTGGTTCCCAATTTAGTTTTTCTTGAATATCTTTAAAACTCCACAGTTCTCATACTAAACGCTTGTATCAAATTATAGAATTTAAAATTCCATACATTTTCAAGCTTTTATTTTGCTTCAAGTTTTAATATTTTTGCAAATACGGGTCCTAAATTACATTTTCGTTTTCAGTAATTTATGATCATCTAGATCATCAAATACGCATGTCACCAACAAGAAAAAAGAACTTTTAAGAATGTGCTTTCACTTAAAAAAATTCATAGTTTAAACACCATTTGTTACTCAATTATTGATCTGATCAATTAACTTGTTTTTTTAATCGAACTTTAATCAACAGAGTTTTCTATTTTCAGAAAACCTGATCTTCATTTACTCGAAATTTAAATTTAAAATTCATAGAAACAACATGTGATTCCATGACCAAATATGGCGTCTTGACGAAGTCTAATATTTAGTGACACGTTGCTGGAGAGAAAGGACACTGAAATATATCACAGAAAGTTAGTGCCTTTCCGAAACTCTTGAAAATTGTTAGCCAGCTGAGGTGTTATATATAGACGAGCCTCTTAGAAGTAAGTTGCATTGTCGTTTATCGCCAACTTAGTGACAGACCTGGCGATTTATCGCAGACACACGTCAAGAAGTTGGGATTGCTCAAGAGATTTTCTATTTTTTTCCCAAGTTTACTCTGAAAGTAAATAAGAAGACGATAAGTGGGTTTGGCAAATTACTTGTAGTGTCGTGTTTTTTGAAGCGAGAATGAAATAAGACGTTGTTTGAAGAAATTAATGACATGATTAATATCATCTTATCCGATAAAGGTTTTAATTTTGCATCCGAATATATGATTGTATTTCATAATATTTAAAAAAATGCCAGCAATTTAATAATAAATATATAAATGTTTTTAAATCTATATAGAATCCGATTACTAAAGTGTCAATTTTACTTTACGCTTCCCAATTCTGCTATTTATTAAAAATCATTCTTAAAAATAAATTTGAATCTTAAAAAGAAAATACAGACTCAAATATTTAATATGACAGTCCTTATTGCAATGATCCAGTTTTAAAAAAATTAACTTACAATAATTTTAGGAAATAGTTTTATTATTACTTAAAAATTATAAGTCAATTTAAGTTCATGCTTAATTCTGATACCTCAACAAAAATTTTATTTAAAAAAATATATGCATCTTTCCAAATGAAAAGTTACAACATGACATGACATAACATAAGCAACGTTATGTCAGGTAATAGAAATTAGTAATTAGGTAATAGAAATGGTAATTAGAAAAATATCCATTATATGTTAGATGATATAAGAAATGTTTTTATGTAAGTATTTCTGTTGCTTAAATTGATATAATTTAGAAAAATAAATTTCAAAAATATTCTTCACCTTTTAAAAATAAATCTCAAATCTAATTTCATAAAAAGATATTTATTATATTATGAAAGATTTAGAATAAGTATAATGATAAAAAAAAAATTATTTTTAATTATCAACAAATGTTTTACTATTCTTATACATTTTTGGTTGCTTTCGTTTTCAACAAACTCTGAGAATTGGTGTAAATTGTAAAAAAATAATAAAAAAATAACAAATCATGTTTCAATTTTGAATTTTTTTTCGTGTAGGTAACAGGTCGATTTGATAATCTAGGGGATCGTAAATTACTGAAAACGAAAAAGTAGTTTAGAGCGCTTATTTGCGCTTACTTAAAACTTGAAAAAAAAATAAAAGCTTGAAAATGAAAGAAATTTTATATTCTTTAATTGACCCTCGGTGGGGGGCACCTCGAAATGAGGATGAGATGCTTCCGGCATGGTGGTTGGATCTCGCCACCCTGGAGGGTACACTAATAGGTGGGGGATCTGGCTCCTCCCGTCGATGACGGGACGTACTTCCTTCGGGGAGGATTGTACCGTGGTCGGTGACGGCCCTTAGGACTCAACCACAGTTCCGCCAATTGCTGTTGCGGCGGTCCAGTCATTCAGTTTTATGGTTTAAATCCGTGTGCCTTAGGGCGGGTCGGAGAGTTAGATGGTTGACTTATATTCTTTAATTTGATATAAGTGAGAAGTGTGAAAACTAGAGAGTTTTAAAGATATCCAAGAAAAACTAAAATGGGCACCAGGAAACATCGCTGCAACAGCAGTACCTATGTTCACAAGAGGGCGTTGTCAAATTCGAAAGATAAATTCAGAGCTAGGATAATAGACATTAATGAGATGAAAAATTACCAGAAAACAGGGTCGAAGATAACGTTTCATCAGTGAAAATCACAAAAACAGATGTGGAAAAGACAGTGGGCCTGGAGAAGAAAATGGTCCTATGAATGCTAGGATTAGGAATAAGGTAATAGAGAAGAAGCCTTCTCGTATGTAAATTTGTCATTTTTTCGAGGAAAGTAAAAGTAGTGAGCAAGTATTCATTAATGAGTATTGCAGAATTTATGGTCGTTAAACTTTTGTCTTTATTTCCTGCAGTAAATCCGGTGGGACGCGCTGCAAGAAAACAAGTTACTTTTGCGCCACTGAGGCGTTCGGGCAGAAGATACTGCCCCAACAGATGGTCCTGCCCAGATGTTAATATCAAACTTGTGTTGTACGTTCGACAAGATTATGATATGGGGACGGGTGGGGTTTCGAATAACCAAATAACATTCTGAGTGCTGAAGACACCTTCTCTTGTAAAGCAGTTTTCATCCGAGAAAAAAACTAGCAGAAAAGCGTGCCTCTTCATATGTGTCATGAAGCATTAAGCATACGAACACCACCCGATTTGCGATTTTCACTAAATAAACGTTACCTGCGACCCTATTTTTTCATCTCCTTAATGTCTACTTATCTTTGCTCTGAATTTATTTTTCGAATTTGACAACACCCTCTGGAAACATCGGTACCGATGTCGCAACGATGTTTTTTGATGCCCATTTTAATTTTTCTTGAATATTTTTAAAACTTCCTAGTTTTCACACTACAAGCTTATATCAAATTATAGAAAATAAAATTCCTTACATTTTCAAGCTTTTATTTTTCTTCAAGTTTTAATATTTTTGCAAATATGGGTTCTAAACTACTTTTTCGTTTTCTGTAATTTACGACCCCCTAGATCATCCAACCGGCATGTTACCTCCATGAAAAAAAAAACAAATTAACAATGTGCTTTCACTTTAAAAAAATCATAGTTAAAACACTACTTGTTATTTTTTTGAATTATTTTTTTTTACAATTTTCACCAATTTTCGGACTTTTTATATTTTTGCGATTTTCATCTACTAAACGTCGCTTGGGACCCTATGTTGTATGAAAAATATTAAAAAATATATTTGCAATAAAATAATGGAGTAGAAATATAAGGCAATATCAAAAATAGACAACCAATAGAAATAATTACCAAATTTTTTTTACGTTTTAAGTTTTCAAAATCTGTTACTAGATTGAGCTTATTTTCATTTCCACGTAATTAATGCTGATGAAATGTTAGTTCTTTAAACCTGTTTAAAGGGCTTTCAAAGTTTCCAAATCTTACGGTCTGAGATTTCATTCTTTGACATAGCAGTAAAGCGAGCCCCTGTTACGAGATACTTTATATGTACTCCATTAACACAATATAATCTGGTTTAGAAGAATTGGAGGATGGCCACCAATTTCAAACATACGCGTGTATTTTTTGAGAAGCAGGAAAATATGAAATGGAGAACGCTTCTCGAAATAAAAACGATTGCCTTAAACATTGCCCACTTTCCATTCACTTTTTACTGTTGAAATAACTTCAAAATCTTGTTTCATTAAGGAGTGAAATGAATGAATCTTTGGCTGAAAATTAACTCTTCTTAAAATTTCTAATACGTACATTGAATCAAAATTTATTTAACCAAGATTTTAACTTTTAATTGACCACAGAAACAAAATAGATGGACATTTTTACAAAGAACTCTTGAATGTAAAAGATTTCGCAGTTATAGTATATAAAGAAGAAAAAGCGCAATCGATTATAATATTCTTTTTTACAAAAATGAGCAAATCAAGTTAAATAAAAATGCTTAAAAATCTATTATTCATGTCTTGATTCAACTAATTACTACCATATTATGCATGGAATTTCATTTTTTTCAACTGTCGCTGTGGAAAGGTTATTGGAATTTGAAAAGTAAAATGTATCATTCCGATATTTAAATTCAAGAGTCAAAGATTAAAATTCTTACTTAAATATGATTTACTATCATTCGTATCAAGTAGTCCATTTCGTTTTGAATGGCTTAATAGCAATAAAATATCATTTCTATTCAATTATTTCCTGAAATTACATGAATGAATATAAACCCAAACTTTTAATTATAAGATCCATAAAGCGCCATGTCACTTATAATGCATTCATTCTTAGGGATACAAGTTTCATCCATAGATTCAACATTTCAAAAATAAGGCAGGCATGAAATATCCCCTTTCAAGGATCAAATTCTCCCAAATTGCTCCTCTGGAGCATAAAAACGCTAATTTTACGGAGATCTAAAATGACAAGAGCAATTTCAATTTCAGACATTTGATGCGAATGCAAACAGTGTGCGCATTTCCTGAAAGCGTGTTCGTTGACAGCCCTGTTCCGCTCTTTATTGACATTATTCAAAGGAAGCAGATAGTTCACGATGTAAACCATGAAACAGCTACTCCTGACAGCTTACGAATTGCGATGAGCGCTGTCGTAGCTGTCAGACACAGAGAGGTAAGCGAAAGCTGCTGGGTTGTGAAAATAGGAGACTCTGTGTCAAAGGAAGATTCGAATATCATTTTGTTGGAAATGCATCCTTTGTTATGTTATTATGCATTTATAGCTATTAAAGAGCAACAATTGTTTAATGCATAAAGCATAACTCATAATAAATTATTTTCCCACCAGGCTATACTTCAGATACTTTTATATTTATTAATGGAGTTACATTATGTACTTTATTTTTGCTGATGTACAGAAGTGATTTATTGGATTATGATCAAGATATTTTGCTTTCTTATGAATGAATATAAAGATCAGGATATTGTGCCTTCTGATGAATATACTAAACGATCAGGATACTGTGCCTTCTGATAAATATACTAAACGATCAGGATGTTGTGTCTTCTGATGAATATACTAAACGATCAGGATGTTGTGCCTTCTGATGAGTATCGTAAATGATCAGGATATTGTGCCTTCTGATGAATATACTAAATGATCAGAATATTGTGGCTTTTGATGAATATACTAAATGATCAGGATATTGTGTTTTCTGATAAATATTCTAAAGATCAGGTTAATCTGCCTCCTGACGAATAACTAAAGGATCAGGATATTATACCTCCTGATGTTGATTAGGATATTGTGCCTTCTGATGAATATAGTTGATGATCAGGATAGTGTGCCTCCTGACGAATAACTAAAGGATCAGGATATTATGCTGCCTGATGATGATCAGGATATTGTGATGAATATAATTGAGGATGAATCTAATGATGAATATAATTGAGGATCAAGATATTGTGCTTCTGATTAATATAATTGAGGATCAGGATATTGTGTTTCTGATGAATATAATTGAGGATCAGGATATTGTGCTTCTGATGAATATAATTAATCAACAGAATAGTGTGCCTTTTGGTGAATATACTTAGTGATAAGGATGTCCGGTCTTCTGATCAATATATTTAATGATCAGGATATCGCTCCCTCTGATGAATATACTTAATGCTTTCAGAGAAAAGGTTATCATCACACAGTAAAATATACTTAAAAATATAAGGGATGTTTGCTTTGCTTGAATCATTTCCTAGATTCAGTACATGATAAAAGAAATTCAATTAAAATTTGTGATCATGAATTCAGAAGCCTGTGTCCAAAGTTATTAATATGGTTTATGAAAAACTATTTTTACTTTCTCGCATACGAAATATATAAAAAAAAAAGAAATTATTTTATACGTCAAAATATTCGAATACATTTTGAAGAATCTCCAAATTTCAGACCTTTCTGAGTCCGAAAAACACATTTTTGAAGTATATCAATCTGTTTGCCTGTACACCTGGAAACAAGATAAATCAAAAAACGTTTTAAAATATTCGGGTGAAATGTGGTATATCATTTTTATTCCAAATTTATAGATTACATTAAATTCGGACAATCCTTTCAGTAGAAGAATATCTATCTGGGATTCCAAATTGCAGTTACTATCATAAATACAAAATAAATAGAACTAGATGAACAAAATTTGTTGCAGAGAATTTAGCTCACAAGAATATATTTAAAACATGAAGACATATCCGTCAAAGTGTAAACGTTACACATGGTCGTCTGCCAGTTTGTACCGTGGCGGATTGAATTGATCGAGGATAGAACCTGGGACCTTGTGGCTCGCAGCCGAGTATCATGACCACAATACAAAAGCAATTATCCGTGTAGCGTAGCTGTTAACTGGCTTATAAGCTTTCACTACAGTACTTTCAATCCCATATAAACGTGATAACTCAAAAACGCAATGTCTTGAATACTGAATGAAATTTTATATTTGATGAGTTAAATATGTGAAATGTAGTATGCGATTACAATTGTAATTTTGACCAAATCTATTGGAAAAAAGCGTTCAAAATATATGTTGCATTTCCTGGTACGTACGTTTTTAATCGCGTACCAGCAATTAATTGCTAAAAACATCGCCTAAATTTGCTCTCTATTGGGCTCTTTCGTAATTATTGTTCGCCATTAGTGTATGCTTAATAATACACAAGAACATTTATTAAAAGGTTTGAAAGAAAATATTACAGATTCCATTCCAACTTTTTTGTTGGTTTGTTGGAGACAGCTTTTAACGAAGTCATGTATGATAAAAAATAATGAACAATATTCATATTTAGGTATCATTATTATTGTTACGGAACTTCCAATTCAACTACTAAGTCCGTAAAGCCATCGGGTTTGCTTGTAGTGGGTATATGGTGTGAAAACAATCAACAGGCCTTAATAACGAATGGCGACTTTTATTAAACAGGAAGGCACAGACAACGAATACACAGACGACAACCATATACAGCCGAGACGAACACAGGAAACACACAGTAGTTCACAAGTAGTAATCGGGAGTAATAACAAGCATAGCACATAAAAACGACCAGAAAGAATACAGAAGAAGGAGGGGAATCTGAGTAACTTCACTCTACGACCTCTCCAAACTTCTCCAATTCTCCACTGCCTCCGGGTTTAGCTGTATCCCACTGCCGACTCACTACTACACGACTGGCTACTCCACACACGAAACGATGCAACTTCTGCAATAAACACCATGACTCGGCAAGCAGCACAATTTAGCAATCACTTGAGCCCCACTTTTCCGCCGTTGCTTCACTGTCCTCTTAACGACTCGTTCCACGACTAAGACTGACTGCGAATAAGTGCAGTTTGAGACTGCCGTCAATTTTTAGTTCCCGGAGGCTGGCAGAGAAGGTTCTGGACCGATTAAGCTTCTCTTAGCACCTACTGGCTGGATCACTAAAATTCTCAAAGTTTCCAGTAATATCTATTTTGTCGCCAAAGTCGTCGCCAAATGGCCGCCACATTTGTCGCCAAGATCTGAGATTATTGACGCGGCACCCAATCAGCACCCAACAGAGCTGATCGTAAAACGGTCTTTCCAGTGATTAAACTAACCCTTTTGGTAAAGCAACATTACAGGTTGTAACAATATTTTAACGCAAGATCTATTGGTTTTATGTTTTTTTTTTAATATGCTGCAAATTATTTTATTACTCACACATAAGAAAAAACTTAGTTAGCTACATTTTTTTAAAAAGTTTAAAGATAATTGTAGAAATTATTTTTCTTTATAATTATAGAAGTTTCTGCCCAGAGTAGATTGTATGATTTGAAAAATTGTAGAAAGTAGGCATAATAACCAAAAGTCTTCCTAAATGAAGTTTGGGAAAATAGCCAAAGAAAGAAAGTAAAACAATAAACGGACATTCAAGACTGCAAATGATGGTTAAAAAAAGAAACTACGATTGCGTGGTTTTGTATCATTGAAGTGGAAATGAATTCGGGAGAAACGGCACAGTGTATAAAATATTTTCTTGTGTTTATGCTTTCAGTGTTGGAGTGAATTCAATTAATCAAAAAAGGATCTCAAATAATTGTGTTCAAATTGGAAAACCGGTTCTTTGGATTGAACCAATTGCACGGTTTTAATTTTTAAAAAAATGTCACATTAAAGCATATATCTTTAAAAAGTTAATTACAGCTTTCTAAAGATAATTAAACTACATAATGCTTTATTCTTTTTTAATAAAATGATTCCTGTGTTATGTTTTTTATCCTTATATTTAAATCCCTGTGTTATGTTAAAAACATATTTAGATAGTTAAAAGAAAGGAAAAGTAACTTTTCTCTGTATAATATTTCTCTTGAATGCAATCTTAAAAATAGTCATACAAGTAATAGTAATAAAACAACTTATAGTTTATATAAATAATAATTAGAAATGCTCTGAACTTTATATAGCTTTATAGAATATAAGTATCCAAGAAAGAACATAATCAGTTATGGATGAAAATAGAATCTAATTACAGAATATGCTATGCGAAGGAAAATTCGTTCAAATGTCAATAAAAGAAAATATTTCCCAAAATATTAAATGGAAATATATATGAATAAAGAAATATTTTTATTCGTATAAGCATCATAAGCTTAAAATTTTTTTAAAGATATCTCTTTAATCTACCGCTCTTCTAAATTTTCGATTTGATTTTGTAAACAAGATATTATTGGGAAACTTATTAGAGAATATGTTAGCATAGTGAAATGACAAACCATCTGCCATTTTATAATTTTGATATATTATCCCTTTACTGAAATTTCAATCTCTTTGAAATTTATTTGTCTTTGGTTCATCATACGAATTTTTTTTAAAAAAAAATCATTAATTTTGAAAAATTATTAATTATAAATAATTCATCATTTGTTAATTAACATTATTTATTTTAATGTGATTTAGAAATAATATTTTTATCTCTTACTCAGTCTTTCAATAAAGATGAAACTTTCTTTAAAATTTCGTCTGATACTATACGTTACGATCTTTCTGAGAGCTGATTGTTTTTTATAATACCAGTCAAATAATAATCAATTTGTAATTCTTAACACAAAGTTCAAATCGGTAATATTTGGCTTTGAAGATTCCTTTGTACGAATGATTAATTAAAAAAAGAATGTATTGCTTCTGAGAAAATAGATATGAAATAGATATTACTTTAATTTTTATAATAGAATACTCAAAAAAAATTCACTTTAAAGTATTAGGTTAATATATATTAATGAAATAGATATTACTTTAATTTTGCAATAGAATACTCGAAAAAAAATTCACTTTAAAGTATTAGGTTAATAGATATTAATGAAATAGATATTACTTTAATTTTGCAATAGAATACTCGAAAAAAAACCACTTTAAAGTATTAGGTTAATAGATATTAATAAAATAGATATTACTTTAATTTTGCAATAGAATACTCGAAAAAAATGCACTTTAAAGTATTAAATATGAGGCTCGTACTATATTCTGACTATGTGCCGTATGTGACTTATATCAGCCATAGAAAACATCATTTAGGAGTAAAGTAATGATTGCAATGTTTGTATAACGAATATTGTATATATAACGCTTGTGCATAGAAGATATATAAAATTAGCAATTTTTTTTATATAAATTTTCAAAGAATGCGCTCTTTAAATACATAAAGTTGAAAATTTACTTTTTCTCAAGTTTATTTATCTGTTGTTAAAATAAAGCATCTGATTTGTTTAGTTTCTGAAATAAATATAGCCACAATTAATAGGCTCATCATTATCAGCTTTTCTTTATTAAAAAGAAATCCTGAAAAGCATTTATAAGATTTCAGAGAAAACAAACTATGTATGTGGTGTGGGAAATTGTAGAAAGCAATCATTAGAATCTTCTTCTAGAAATCGAATATAAATCCATACAATTCCCATTAGATTCTATTTTTTTTCATTCCATTCTTATTTAATACATCTATTCATATTGGCAAACGGAAGAATTTATTACTTCTTCTATAGTATTTTGGTATTTTCTCTTCTTTTGTGTGGTGGCGTAAGCATATAGAAGAAATGGGAGAGATAGGTTTTAACTCACTTCGTTTTTATCATTATTTTGTTTGATGTATTATATGTTTATAAACATAAATTTTTAAAAATTATTTTAAATTTCTGATGACATAGCAGTATCGTGTTATCTTGTGCATTTTTGATTACAAAACACTGTTTTAAAAATTAAGAGCTAAATTATCATCAATATGTTTTAATTAACTAAATTTTAAATTATATTCTAAACATTCCTCTTGGATGTGAATTTACAAAGCAACAAATCTAAAGATTAAAATTTAAAAAAAAATAAAAGAAATTATTTTATTTACTTTACTAATAAAAGTATATATTTGTAGAGATTTTTTTATTAAAATTTAATTTAATTTCTTTCTGATCGAAGATTGTTAAATAAAAGTGTCATTTTTATCTAAACAAATTTCGTATATACATAACGTAAGAATTGTTCAAGAAAGCGTTCAATTTTTTAGTACTACGAGAAGTACAGTTATTGATAGTTCATTGTATAATCAAGAAATGAAAAAAAAATATATATATAAATATCTAAAAATTTAAAAAAATACAAAAATTCTTTTTTTGCATGTCACTTAATTGAGAAACTTTTCTTGTTGCACTAAATATCAATATTCTTTTGTAGAAAGATTTCGACTTCATAAGTTAATAGCATTAATAATGTTATAAGTTAACTCCAAATGTACAACTATCTAGTGTCACTATAAATGAAGGCAATATTCTTCTTTAAATCTGAATGAATTTCGCTGTAATCGACCAAGCAGCACAGCAGGTTGTAGAATAATTCATACACTTGAGCTGAAATGAAAAGGTTTAATGAACTGAATTAAGCCGCACTCCAGCTGTACTAATGATTGAATTAAATGAAACCACAAGATAGTCGATCAAATTCTTCCTATCATTTTAAATTGAAACTATGAATTCTAAAATTCCCGTCCATTACGTCGAATATCTGGATAAAATTCCATTTTATAATAACCGATGGATTATAGCTTTATTTTTCTCGTTACGATCGAGAAGCATAATAAATGTAATGTTGCATATTAAAAGTTCCAAAGGGTAAAAAAGAAATAAATTGCATTTAAATTGGATATTCTGGGTAATTCATCCATTAAAGGGTACAAATATTATAATCTGAAATGATTAGCTTTTTTTAGCATCTTTAATTATCACATTTAATTTAACTTCCAACTTAACATTTATTGTCCTACCTGGATTATTAAAGCCTAGGATTACAACCTAGGAATACAATTTTTTTCAAAAGTGATAAATGTAAATGAAAACAATTTCAGTGTTTCCATCATCCGGTAAGTTGATTCGACAAATATTTCATATGTACTAGATATAAATATCTTATATTTATCTTTAGAATAATGAGCTTATTTATATAATTTTTTACTTACATTTACAATATATGTTTATTTATTATATATTTATGTTTATTAATATTCAATTGGATTTTTATATTTATAAATTTATTATTTTTTACTGATAGAGTAGTATAAAATGTTAAAGATTTTGGACTTCTTTTATTTGCTTTGTTTTACTTTTTACCGGTTTATTTACAGGTGATATTTTTATGTAATATATTCAATTTCATTTTCCACAATATCGACAGAAATAATCAGTTTTTCCTTGTACGTTTTGTTATCAGACCTTCCTTCCTTTAGGCAAGGGTTGGTCGTGTAGAAAAATAAAAAAAAGTTCACCGTAGGTAAAGAAAAAAATCAATAAATAAGCTAAACTTAAATTTTGCATTTTCCGAAAATGCAATCCGTCTGTGAAAGTTATTCTGGCTTTGGAGAAATTACAATATCCCGTATTCTTCGAACAACCAATATTTTCAGACTCAGACGGTAGTTAACATCGTGATTTTTTTTAAATGAACTAAAAATATTTTAGAACAATTGATAAATACAAAGCAGTGAGAACATTACATCCCCTCATAAATATATTCTAGAGAAATGGTTTATTGAACCGTTCTTCATTGACTCCACATTTTGTTACCCATAGTCTAAAATATTAGATGTTTATACCATTGCCCGTTACCCATAAATTTCACTTTCAAAACAGGGCTACTTATATTCCCAAATCCGTTCGGGATAAATCCAGTCGACAAGAGAGCAACAGTGTTTTAAATCAGGTGGACGTACTAGATACGGCCAGAAATCCCCGCAGTGTCCGAACTCCCGTGAAGGAAAAAAAGCCCCCTCCCACCTCCTTCCTCCCCTGCAGTATATCATTTATTTCTCCTTTTCTTCGCCGGCAAATAAATATGTGTGCCCGCGCGAAGAGACTTCCCAGCAGTCCGAGCCATCTTTCAAGATGAAAAGGGATTTGCGCAAAATGCGTTTTCTATCCCACTGGGATCACGAACTTCAGAACTAGAATAATTTTTTTTTCCTTTTATTTACAGGGACATGGCATGTGTGAGAGAATTGTTGACCAGTGGCGCTTTGAAAGCCGTTGGGATAGTCTTGTTTGTCGTCTTATGAGCAAACTTGTGAAATACTAAGTTTAAAAATATGGAAAAGAGAAATGTTTAAAAAAATGAATGATTTAAAATCTTTAGTCCTGATTTTTTAAAGATGTTTCATTGTTCTTATTTATTATTGATTTTACTATTAGAAAGTTCATATTGTTTATTCCATTTTCTGTAGTATTTATATGTGAATGCTGTTTTCTGGTGGAGAAATAGTTTCATCAATTTCACGAAAAAAAATCCTAACAATTTCATATTTATTAAATAGTTTATACAATAAATAATTATACAGTTTATATATATTATAAAATAAAAAACAAAACTGAACTTATTAGCTTATTGCTTAAATCAATAGATTTCATAATAACATTTGTTAAAAAAAATTCCAGCCAATCACAGATTGTTGTCCTGAAAATTTTTCTTCTTTTTCTACTCTGTTTCGAATATTTTATTTTATTTTTAATTTTTATTAATTAGTTTTATTTTTTATATTTATTATTAAGTCTTAATATTCTAAGTTAATAAAATCGAGTTAACATTTTAAGATTTATTAATGTTATCGCGTTAAACTCTTATAATTGTCATCTTGATGAATTTCAGTTAGAAAAAAAATTAGTATTTTAAAGGAAGTGATTCTTTTTTTCGTGGAAGAAAGTGATTCGAAGGTTTTTCATGAATTCGATATGAAAAATTTAACATTTTCTGTCCATTTAATATATATTACATACATAATATCAACGATTTAAAATATTCTATTTCGCCGTCATCCAAATTTGATGAATTAGAATTATTTTATGTAATTTTTCACAAATAGCTTTTAATAGTACATTACATTTAGTATATGGTTGTAACTTTTATAATAATTATCAAGTTTAAAAAATCTGAATTTAGAGATTAAACAATATTTCAGCAAAGTTTATATTCCTTTAATATTTAAGACTTCAATTTAGCTACTTTAAAAAAATTAAATATTTAAGAATTAAAGTTATTTCTCTTTTCAATTTAAGAATTTCCACAATGAAACTCTTTTTCTGCGTAATTAAGGATCCGAAATTTTATAACCATACAAAAAAGTTAGGTCACAGCATAAATGCCCATATTGACTAAAACAGAGAAATGCATAGAATAAAAGGATTTTCTTGTTTTGAGACCACAGATCATTATTTAAGTTCCCTAGGGCATTCTTTTTAAGAATATTTGTTTGTTACATTATTTAATGGCAAAGAACATTCGAATGAAATAAATCTGTTTTTCAGGAATTTAAAAATAAAACTGTTTTCAAACTTTCATTTTCTTTCGTTAACTACATATTTCTCTCCAGGATCAGAATTTACCCTACATAAACACATTGCGGTAATTTAATCTTTTTTTAGAATTTCTGTTAACAGATTTTTACAACATCTACTGCTTACTATCATATCTGCCAGGACATAAAGCTTTATAGGTTTCGCATTTCCTTTGGATATAAAGTTGACATTGAAACAAAATTGTATATTGTGCTCAGACCATATTTACAAGTAATTATTTCACTCTTCAGTGTAACGTTTGATACATAAATCTATAATAATAACTTTAACGTAAATGGGTAACTTTTGATACATAAATATCTGAAATGAGTGTATTGTACCATGGCACATCGTAAGATGGTATCTGAAGAATAAAATGATGTGTATGCGTTTTATTCAATTGTTTTCACTGTTATCAATGGATTTTATCAGAAGAAATAGTATATATGATGAAAAAATAGTATTTTACATTTATTAGTATTGGAAGTAAGCAGATTGATTATTTAAAATGAACATTTAATTACTCTGAAATATTTACAATAGAAAACTGAAATTTAACAGAAAAACTAGTATACTTAATGAAAAAAATTGATCATTTACTATTTTCAAGATTAGAACTAAAATGATTGAATTTTTTAAATGAACATATAATTTTTCTGGGCCCTTTATAATAGAAAAAACTTTTATGTTTAATTTTAATGATTTATTATTTTCCTTTCATTTTGTTTAGAGTTTTTTATCTATGAGTGTTTGATCAATATGAGTTTTAATATTTTCGGGGGGGGGGAGTTATTGTGAAAGATCGATACCTAAATGAATATTCTTAAGTCTTTCTTATTCTAATTACATATTACATTCTTATTCTTATTCTAATTACATAATCATCTTAAAGTAATCATTTTCGTTTAGTGATAATGCAACGTAAACTCATATTTTGTCAAAAAATGCATCTATTCAATTGTATTATTCCAGCTCTCAGCAAGCTAAATATATATGTGATTGCCATCTTCGGCGACCAGTGGTTGGCCTTCTTTAACGTTTTGCAACTATACCACCATATCTTATTTTAATCTTATTATAAATTATTATACTATATTTTTATACCTTATTATACTAAATGAAAGTACTAATTTCTGCATTACTTGTACGAAAAATAATACAGAATATTCTGATTGATTCAGTATATTTACAAATATGCTAAATTCGTTGGCGAAATTAATTTGGCTGTTTAGGTTGGGGCTGTATTAACGTTTTGATTTGTGATCTCTTTCGAAATTAGTCGAATGGGGACAGATAGCAATAGTGACATATTTAGGGACCAATAACTTTCATATAAAATAAAAATTCATAAAATCTGTATAGTATTTGCATTTAGAGTGCCTATCAACTTTTTTTTTTTCGCGGTACAAAAGTAAATTGTGAAGTGAGGAATTGTGATGTTATCTCAAAAGTGAAGGTTGGGGGGGGGGATAACAAACATTTGTGAGAAATGTGAAGTCATGACCTTTCATATAAAATAAAACTTAGTGATTTATTACGTATAATTTACATATTTCATATAATTTAAAACTTAATCAGATTATTATTATTCATTTATCCTATAAATGATAAATACCTCCAGTTTTGGAATATGATTGAAAAACTTATCAAAATATTAGCTTAGATATTACAGTTTATTTATAAATTAAAATTAAACTCTCCATAATAAATGAAAATTGAGGTTTCCATTTAATTAATTAAGCAGTTTTGGTAGATTTTTTTATATATAGGTGAAACGTGGCTATATGTTCTTTGAAAATGAATTATTTGATATTAGTTTGGTTCAAAGTATGTAGTATTTAGGTATTAACTTGAGAAAGAAAATAATATTTGTAACGATATTTGAAAAATGGAGAGTATTTCATAACGAACACAACTGAAAATTGTATCTCATGTACTTGAAGCAAAGGATTAGTGTTAAGAAAAAAGTGTTTGTATCGTGAACTAAAAATAGTTTGACTAAGGAAACACGCAAACCAAAGAAATCAGTTCGTATTTTTAATAATAAACACAGAAGAAAATACAAAATGTTAAAAATTTAAGATTGATTCAATTTTGGATTGGCAAAGCTGTACCCAGAAATATGGATGAATTATTAGTTATAAAAACTAATAATTCATTAACTTAGTCAAACAAAATTGTGAAACTAACAAACTAATTAATTAAAATTAGTCAAACTAATTTTTATCCATACAATTGTTGTGTAAGAAAATAAGCTTACAAAGTTATCATGCTTGATTTTTTTTCAAATAAACATCTCATTTCGTGTCTTTATAATGGTCGATTACATCTGTAGCATGCAACTTAATACTTTTTAGATATTTAATAATAATTTTTGATGAAATCCACAATTTTAAAACTCTGAAATCATTGTTTTCTTCGAAATTTTTTTTGATGTTCTTAGAAATAATTATGATTCAAAATTTCAATGTTTTTTTAAAAATGAGGTGGATATGTTTTCACGGTCTTGTTGTTTCTTAGACTTTGTTTCTCTTCATTAAGAAATATTATTCTTTACATTAATACCAGATTAATTAGATTCGTAGAATAACATTTTCTGGAATGAGGAAACATCAGTTTTAGTCGTTTCAAAAGTAATTTAATAATTTGATTAAATACAAACATAATACAAGTAGCATAATTACAATATCTCTTCTAAGTTAATGGAAGTACATTCACTGAATTCTAAATGGAATTAACCGCTTATTATAATAGCTGTGATTTGAAATAGAATTAGAATTTCTAATTTCTCTATCTATTTACAAATCTCAATTCCATTAGCATTATATGCAATATTAATTTCAACATTATTCTCTTGACGACCTGTTAATTACTTTTATTTTAAATTATAAAATCTGTTTATATAGTTTTATGCTTAACAAGATTTAAAATTGTCTCATTTGAAATTCTTTGATAAAAGTATATTTTAGAATCATTTTAATTCTTTGGTTTTCTGTTAACAAAGAAAAATTGACTTGTTTGAAATTAAAATTACAAAGTGGTTTGGATGAAGGAAACTATTTATAGCAAATTCACACAAGACGGATAATAGGAATTACAAATTTTCAGACTTCAGTATTAACCCAGAAAAGGAAAGGTGAAGGAAAAAGTTGATACTTGTAACATTTGAATTAGACTGTTATCTGAATAACATTTGCAAGAAGTTAATGAGTGTTGTAAGAAATTTCAAAACAGTTCCCTCATAAAGATATTAGATAGATTCTTGCCGGCATCCTGGCATAGGGGTAGCGTGTCTTCCCCGTGATCTGGGCGTCCCGGGTTCGAGTCCCGGTTTGGGCATGGTTGTTCTTCTGTTGTTCTATCTGTGAGATGTGTGAATGTGCCCTCCTGTAAAAAGGGGTTGTGCAAGCGAATGAGTGATGCGTGAGTGGCAAAGTCGTACTCTTGGCCCTAGTTGGCGCTGCTATAAAAAATAAGAGACGTTCTCCCTCAGGCTTAAATCGCTGTCTTCGTAACAGCGGGCTTGTCAGTGGCAAGTGCCATAAGAAACAAACAAAGATAGATTCTTTATGGAAATATTGGGTATACTTTTCATAGAATTATTAGGTGACTTTTTTATATAAATATTAGATTGAATTGTTAGAAAGAATATTGCGCATAAGAAAACACATTTCTTAAATAAGTAGTTTGGATATTTCTTGTATTAATAATTTGAAGATTTTTATGGAAATTACCTTTAAATTATTTTTTATCTAAACAATGTTTCCTTATAGAAATCGACCTTAAGTCATTCTTAATAGAAAGATATCTAGACTACTTATAAAAATATTAGATAATGTCTTTCTATGAATATTACGTTTTGTCACGTGTGTTACGACAATAGGTTAGGAAAAAGTATTGTATTATTTTTATTGCCTTATTATATATATATATATATATATATATATAATAAAAGTTGGTTTAATGTGTTATGAATTGAATTTATTGAAATCAAATTTTCTTCTTCTTGTTGTTGCCTTAAAGTATTCTTGAATCCATATAAATAGGTGAAAAATTCAACATATGATATCTTAGACGGAAAACAAAACTTCGCTGTCAAAAAATTATGCTAAACTACCGCAGACGTCAAATTATAGAAAAATCATGATAAAATTCATTCACATTTTATCATTTACATATTCGAATGCGAGATATAACTTCATCTTCACCAGTTCAGCAGCTATAGTGATGTTCGGAAAAAAGGTTATAGCGACTCATTTTTTCAAGCTGGAGAGTCGTGATCTTTAATCTATTTGGCATGAAAATTCAATATCATATAAGTGTGTGTATTTATGTATACATAATACTTTGTCCATTTAGAAACATAATAATAGACGTTAGATGCCCAATGGTGAAAATTAATTTAAAGTTGTTGTTCCGGGATCCAGCTTCAAGAGAACGATAGGGACTGAGGTCGACACTTTCATTTCTCCATCTAAATCTGTTGCTTTACAGGGCATTGAAAAACTGAGGGATTTTGTAATTCCATAACTTCATCAAATGTTGTCTTCAGGACATCAATTGCATGGAGAATGGCGCACTTCTTTACATTGATATTTATGTAAAGCAATTGCAAAATAGCATTCCACAGATACACTTGTTATTTGGCGCCATCTTTCAATTGCACGGTTTCCTATTTTGTTGAATATCACCCCTTGCGACTTCTGGTTGAGGGATTTCCTGACGGACAGCATCTGCCTTCAAAAGCTATATTAGTACCAGATTTGAAAAACAATAAGCGATGTTAAGTTCTTGATAATTTGGTAGATTTGTTCCTGGCAGCTGTGGAAAATATATTTCCCCGCTTAAAGCATATTGTTGAACACGAAGGAAAATATGCTGTCAAATTTTAATGCAACTTTTTTGATATTATTTAAAATTTACAATACATGTAAAATGATTTCATTTGTATCATGTGCCACCTAGCGGCAAGTCAACCATCTAACTCTCCGACCCGCCCTAAGGCACACGGATTTAAACCATAAAACTGAATGACCAGACCGCCGCAACAGCAATTGGCGGGAACTGTGGTTGAGTCCTAAGGGCCGTCACCGGCCACGGTACAACCCTCCCCGAAGGAAGTACGTCCCGTCATCGATGGGAGGAGCCAGATCCCCCACCTATTAGTGTACCCTCCAGGGTGGCGAGATCCAACCACCATGCCGGAAGCATCTCATCCTCATTTCGAGGTGCCCCCCCGAGGGTCCCACCTAGGGGCATATTTTTGTATGTAGTTTTGTAAAATTGTGTCCCAAATTTTTTGTAAAACACCAAATAACAAAGGATTGAATAAAATAAAGTACGACAATAATTGTAAAGGGAAACAAGAATTGATTTGAAATGAATAATTTTATTTTTAGTATAATTTTAGCAAAATTAATATACATATAACAACGATTTTCTTAAATTCCAAAAGTAATACATCAAAGAAAGAATAATTTCATTATTTTCAAACGGATATAATGTATTACATAAAACAAAACTTATAGTGTTTACTTAATTCATGTAAATATCATCCCGATTATTCTATCATGAACCTCCTATTCTTTTCCTGAAGTAAAGTGAATATATGCCTTTTTACTATATAAAACAGGTAATTGAAATTAGTGATCAGAAGTTTTGAAAAAAATAATTTGAAGGGCAGGCAGAAAAGTTTCATTTTGTGTCAAAAATTCAAACACAGTTTTATTATTTTTTTTTAAATATTTATCAGGAACAAAACAAGTGTCTTTCAAACATCTCATGTTGTCAAATTGTTATTCAAAAGACAAAGACCTCATTTATTGCTTTACGGAATCGTCATATTTGATGTAACGTCCATACGAATTCTTATTTGGAGATTTTGGTTCTTATTTGGAGTGCAAGGATGGTTTACTTTAACATTAATATCATATCATTTAAAATTTAGAAAAAATCATAATTCGTGACAAAGTAATATTAAATGACGAAATAATGACGATTAATATGACGAAATAAAAAAGTATGTATCTTTGTCAAAATAGTATCTAAAACTATGCAAATATTTTTGCATCATATCTGAGGGAATATTAGTTTTATTATAGCTTCATTAAGCAATTCTGCAAGGAATATTCTAAAACAATATTTAAAATAATTTAATTGAAATAAAAATAACAAGAAAAATAATCCTTCCAACTTTATTTTTCATTGGTTCTAGAATCGATTAAAGATAAACGGTTTTATCTATATAAAGAATCGAAAAAAATAAAGGAAATAATGGCAGACACTAGAACACGGATCTTAAGTCAACAGTGCAAAAATACACTAAAAAGAGGTCTTTTAAGTTAAACATTTCTTGAAGCGTTTGATCTGTTTGAGGCAAAGAACGGATGCCAAAATTTTCCGCAGGGTATAAGATATTCTTTCTGTCAAAGAGAATTCTTCGTTTGGAATTATTCTTCGCTTCATAGCTATATTCTTTGATATAAATGATGAAATATAATGATGTGAGGAAAATATAACATCGCATCTCATATATTATTGATATTTTGGAGACGATATTATAAGAGGTGAATTGACAAAAAGCAAAAATGTTGATTCATTGATTTCGAAAATTTATTACTATCGGTAACCTATCCGAGACGGCTTCTGCACCTGAAATAGGTTTTAAACTTTTATGAAAACTTAAAGTTCCTATAGCAGTAAATTTTCGATAAACGGACTCCCCTTTTTCGTCAGAAATAAGAGAAAATTATCAGCAATTTAAAAAAAATTATGGAGTTATATGTATCAACCAAGCGATGAATGGACAAAAGTCAATACCATATTCTTAATTTAAATTTAACTTACAACTGATTTATAAAAGGGGCACAATCTGTGCTCTTTTATTTTTTGTGACATTTTTTATCTTTTTTGCAATATATTTTCCTTCGTATTTCTTTCTGTACTGTTACAACAAAAACAGACAAAATTATTTGCAGAGGGTTACTGCTCTTCTCAAGACGGAAACTGAAAAGCAATATGCAAGTAATGATAAGTGACATTATCATGAAGCATTTTCTTTTAACTTGAACTCGTAAATTTTGGTATGGAATATAAAAACAGCATGTTAAATTATGATAAAAAATATACTTTACGAATACTTGCAATTGATTCATTTTATTTATGGCCGTTAATTATATTAATTCCTTTAAATAGTTTCATTTCCCAATAAAACTTTTCTCTAAATATTATATCGGAAAAGACCATGAATAGGATTTCTATATAAAATTGTCATGCCATTTCTGCTTAATATATAACTACCGAAAATGTAATTAAGCTACTTAAGCGACGAATTATTATTTAATGATTTTGCCAGAAAATAATTTTGTTGACGAATATATATGTAATTCTAAATATAAATTATATTTTGAATGTAATAGATTTTGATGTATTTGCTTTAAATGAGACAAAATGATAAGAAGTGGCTAAAAGACAGCAGAAGTTTCATTTCTTTTTCACAATATTCATAAATAGTAACAATTATAATGAATTTTAATAAATTATTCATTTTTATAATCTTTGACTAAATTGATGCTCGCAGGTTTCTCAAATGTCTAACACTGTCATGAATCTGATTATGTGATTGCAGATATTTGGACCAGAGAAACAATCAACAAAGCTGTGGATGATAGTGTAAATTTCAGTTCTAATGCATCTGTTATACTATATTTAGTTCTAATGCATGTTATGCTCGCAAATATGTATAAGGAAATAACTATGCTGAATAGTAGATGTTATTTCCTATATTTCCTATAGTATTTTTGACAGTTAGATATGAGGAATGATAGTTGTTCTTTATTCTTTTCGTCATTGTGACATATTCCTTTAGCCAATCGTAGATTGAGAGCTGTATTCTCTTCAAGAAAATGCCTGAGGAACGATGGCGGATCTGGATACATTCTGTGGAAATACACAAGCTAATGCCGATGGTTGTTCCTTATTACCCAAGATGATTTTTGAATGTGTTTATTTCTGAAAGAAGGGGGATTTTGTGAGTGTTAAATAAATCATTTTAGTTTATTATTATATTTAATATCTTATACAATATTCCAGAGTTTAAACTGAATTGTCATCCAGAGAGTATGGATTGACTGTCATCCTCATGAAAATAACATTTGTAACTGAATTTAAAAAAAAATTCTTATCGTTCAACCGTGAAATATTTTTTTGATATTTTCTATGTACTATTTGAGAACATGTCAGATTACTTTAAGAAGAACTAATAAAGTTATATTTATTTACAAAAATATCCTCGCTTATTGTTCTAGCCGTCCCGGATTCGAGCATTATTGTTCTCTTCCTTTTGTTCTCTCTGTGAGGCCCCCTGTAAAAAGGGGCTGTGCAAGCGAGTGTGTGTGTGCTATCTTTATTTGAGCTAGAAGTCAGACTTCTACTCTCGGGTGCCCAGGGGTCTTTACCCTCAGAAGATACTCCGTAAAAATTTGGCTTAAAATAGTCATAAGACAAAAAAAATCCTTTCTTATTCATTTGTATTAATTTATCATAACGTGATGATATTACAGTCTTATTCGTCGAGATATCGAGATGAGCATGTTTCAAACTGCATTTCCACTTTAAATTCTTTAATTTGCATTGATGTACAAAATGATATCTTAATACGTGTAATGTACTTCTTTTCATTTCCAATTTGCAAAAGATTTCTACATATAATTTTATTTAAATATTAAGAAGAGCTTACTACTTCTGGATGAATTGGATAAATGAATTTAAATAAATATTTTTCAGATTAATTCATTTAAATTTCATTGATCACAATTAGTAATGTTTGCTTAATTTAGCGACAGAAAGTAGTTTATTTAAAACTACTTAAACTGTTTATTCTAGTCTTTATAAGGCAGAATCCTAAGGCAACAGATAATTTGGGAATACATGAAGAATACTATACGTTTTAATTGGATGAATCAGATCCACTAACAGTCAAAAGTGTGTTTTACATTTTTAATTCAGTGCTTAAAAGAGCCGAACAAATTCCTTTTGGAGAGCAATTAAAGTTAATTAAATACCATCTACAAATCCTATATATCTTCCAGGAGATTAAACTTCGCAAGATTTCCTCTATTTTTCTATTTCATAAAATAATCACAACTCAAGCATCGAGGATTACGAAGAACTGCAACTTTGTCAAATTTTAAAAGGATACTTCATTCTCCCTTTGAAACTGAGTAGGAATCTTTTGAAAATATTTACATGAGTAGGTCACGAATCAAACACATTTAATTCTTCCGATAACATTTAGAATATTTGCGGTAATTGCATACTAATAAATATTAGGGAACAGAAATATCTTTCTGTTTGCGTTGTCTTGTGTTAATGTGGCCATGGAAATTTTTATATTTATTTATCTCAAGAATAGCTACTAAGAATACTATTGGGACACATTTTTCTTAATCAAAAATATTCTTGGGAATATAAAAATGTCTGGTAATTTTAGCACCTTTTGGCAACTGTTAACTTGTAAATCTTTCTATACTTTTAATAATATTTTAATGTTAATCCCACTAAAAATCATTTGCCAAAAACTAATTTGTGAAAAAATAGGTCTTTAAAAGCAAAAATAGTTCATTAGAAATAAAAATGAGCTAAAAATAAATAAAGCAAAATAAAAGTAATTGAAGTAAAATGACTTCGCATTAAATACATTTTACAGCTTATAAACTGAAATTCAATCGAATGAATAATCATTTCGAAAGAGAAGAAAGACAGAAACTATTTTATTTTCTTTATTCTTTCTATCATGAGCACACAATTGTGTAATAATGGATGACTTTAAGATACATATTTTGATTTTCGATACGCATGATTATCTTGATTATAATATTTTCCTAAATTCAAATTATTTTCCTTGTCTACAATTTTATTTCATTCTTGTCATTTCAACATATAAAATTACCTTGTGTAAAATTTCTTTTAAATCTATATTTTAAACTTAAATGTTTCAAAAGTGTGTGGATTACATTAGTTCATAACTGAAAGTCTCATTCATTAATTGGATATAGTATTTTCATTTTCAGTGAATAAAGTGCAATTGTAGACTTTTTTTAGAATCAAGGCAACATTTTTAGATCAAATATGACGTCTTGGCTTCTTTATTGAGACAGGGTAAGAGATGAAAGACGAAAAACTACATCGTTGGAAGTTAGTGGCTTTTCGAAACTCTTGAAGATTGAAGTCAATTGAGAAGTCATATATAGTAGAGCCTTTAAAAAGAAAGTTGAATTTTCGTTTATAGCCAAGTAAGTGACTGCTATTTATCTCAGACGCACGTCAAGAAGTTGGGAGTGCCCAAACAGAGTTTTTTCACAACGTATTTATTGAAAATGTGGATAAAAAAATGTTTGAATGCCATTTATGAATTGAGGTGATATTCTCTTTTACTTACGGACATTTTGATATTTCTTGCTATTATATTATTAAATATTGAGACTAAATATTATAGCATACTATTTTCATTATTATTATTTTGCATTTATTTTGATGACTTTAAATTTTTCAAATTAGCTAAAACAGTGCATTTTTAAAAAGTGGTTTTGTAACAATAATTCTCAATTCAATTCAGATTCTTTTCAATTCAGTTCGATTCTCCATTTCGTTTTTTTATTAGTATTTTTTGACTATCAATATTTTGCTTTGTATTAATATTTTTTAATTCAAACATTTCGTTTCTTATTAATATTTTAAACTAGCCGCTTTTGGCGACCAGCCGGTTCACCGATTTTAATGCTCGTTAAAATTTTAATAATTAAATATTTTATGTAATTTCTACTTTAATAGCTTCTTCATTAAAATATTTCAAAACTGCAAATTCTGATAGTCATATAGTTCACTCATAATATTATAAAGGCCTTCAGTCATAACGTAATATGTATCTCTCTAATTTTCTGTTAGCTCCCACCCATAGAATTTATACTTTAAATTAAAGTGGAAATGATTAATATGCAATTAATATAATAATATTTTTTACTGAAACAAAGAATTTTTTTAGTAATATGATTACTGAAAACAAAGCCACTGAGCATTTAAACCTTATGGGGACTAAATAATATATTTCTTAATTTATGTAATATCTCAAGAATTTGTCAACAAAATTTTCTCATATTCATCATGAGCAGATAGATTCATTAACAATGTTTAATTTTAAATGCATCAAACACTCAGAAAATAAACATAATCATTTAAAATAATCGGTCTAAAACATTATAAAAAAAACTACTTAAAAAACGATTTACTTTAACTATATCAAATAATCTAATATATTTTTTTCTCCCCTTATCGCTTTTACCGATATGTGTTTATCTTCATATTTGTAAATTAAGTATTCACTTTCCTCCTAATATATGAAATTTTTTGAATATAGCACAGCTGCATGATAATATGATTTTTTATTACATTCAGGATTTAATTTTGAATTAATTAGTAAATAGAATTAAAGTTTAATATCATCATGTGAAATGTCATTAATAACATGAAAAAAAATCTTAATTTAAGATTTCACATTATATTTAATAATGAATCATGAAATATATTAAAAAATAAATGTAGAATATTAAAAATAATCAAAATAAGCTTTTTTTAATGAATAAAAAAGTAAATTGACTATAGAAATAGCAACAACAAATAAAATCGGAATAGTACAATGAATATAGTATGAAAAAATTCGGTCACCACTAATAAATTCATGAAAATGTTCTAAAAATTTATTTAGAAGATTAAGAATAAACACACACACACACACACACACACACACACACACACACACACACACACACACACACACACACACACACACACACACACACACACACACACACACACACACACACACACACACACACACACACACATATATATATATTCAGCCGTCATATATATGTATATTATTATTAATATGTATATATGGATGGATGGATGATTAATAGGAGCAATAAGACAGTTTGCTTTAGAGTATTTCGGTTATTGTGTTATTAGTAATGCTTAATAAAAATATATATTTAAGAAAGGGAAAAATAGTAAAATCTTCAATTGTCAGGAGAAAGTTGTAAATATCTCAAAGGATTTTTTAAAATTATATTATCACATTTAACTCATTAGATACCTTTGCATAAAATATCCCACTTATATTAAGATGAAAATTCTGACTTCATCTTATACGTAAACAGAGATTATGAAAAAGGATTTAAATTGTTTATCATGGTTTGATATTTATAAGAATGTTTATTCAACCTTTTTAATGTAAAATATATTTACACATCCGCGATATTTCATTGTAAGAGTGAGCATCATTAAGATAAAATAATATTTATAATAAACGTATAACAAGATATTTTCAATTCTAAAGAATTATACATTGAGAATATTCTACAATTTTTCTCTAAATTGAATATGATATTAACTTTCAAAATGCGATTTAATTTATTTCCTTGAATCTGATATCTCTTACTATTATTTCTATTTTCAATAAAAAAATAATAAATTGCCTAAAATACCTAACTCAGAAATTGAATCAGATAGGGATTCGGACTGATCAGATAGGGATAAAAATAGACTGATGTCAGATTTTAACAATTAAATTCTGAGTTTTATTTAAATGCATATTCATTTAGCGAAAAGATACCTAAATTATTAATTGCGGAAAATATGCAATAACAAATTTATAAGAAATTCTGTAGCATGTAAAATATTTTCTGAAATTATCCCCATTTATTTATTTTTATTCTTTTCAATGAACCACATTTCATTAGTTTATTTAATCTTACAAGCGCAGTTAATCATATTTTCTCCGATGTACTTTTTTTTTTGCTATGTTGATTTTAAATTAATTGGTTAAATTATTTATTTATTAAAGTTTTTACTTGTCTAAAAGTATTAAATGTAGCATTTTTTAAATAAGAATAGAATCATTAAATAATGAATTATTTGTAAAAGCCAAAATTAAAATTTGAATTACCAGCATTGTTTAACTTATACTTATTAAAATAGATTTGCAATGCTTTATTTCAAAAATAGAAGGAAAACCTTGCAATGCCGGTTGAAATTCTGAAATGTAATTGCTAGCAATTTAATACATTTCTGAAGTATAATTGCATGGAAATTATATTTTTACCATTTTTCAGTCATATTACATTCACAGAAAAAGTAATAAGTTTCCTAGGGCATATGACTTATTTTTAAGAGGGTAACGTTTTAATTTGTATTTAAACTGAAGGATTAGATATTTTATTCTTTATTTAAATTAAAGTGAAATGATGATTCGTTTGCATTTATATGTAAATGGTAAGATTATTATAGTGGTAAGGATATTTAATGATAAGAATTTTTCAATTCCTAGTCATTGAAATAGAGTTATATTCATTTCGAGCAACCTTAACGATCTAGATATTCTAAATTAATAAATTATAAGGCTTTTGTTCAAAACATAAAATATTGATATATTTTTCAAGATTTCTGCAAAAGCAATATAAAATTTCTAATGTTAATCGAGGAATTCTATTTTCCCTTTTTTATAACACAAGTAATATGTTCATATTAGGTTTAGATTATTAATATTACGCTCAACGCACTGATTCCTAAACATTTTGCTCTATGAACTTTCGGAAAATAGTACGAAGTACGAGAACTGTGCAATTAGAAGGGAATTAGCTAAAATTTTAAAAAAATAAAACGAAAATAAATTTGTATTTGCTAATATTCAAAATTTTTAAATAAAACAACTTTGGAAACTTTTCTTTTTTTTTACAGAAATAATATATATTTCTCACATTAAAAGAAATTCTACAAAATAGTTATTAAAAATACACGAAGCCTTATAATATTGATAGATATTACACTTTCGAACTTTTTCTTTCAGAATTTAAAATAATATTTTTTTAATGTTTATATATATATATAATCTAGTAAAAAAGTAATGTAAGTAAGTAAATGTAAGTAATTTACTGGATTATATATATATAATCTAGTAAAAAAGTAATGTAAAAAGTACAGTGGATTAGACTGAGAGAACCCCTTTTTTGAAAATTTTATGCAAATATTTAAATCTTTTTTTAATTTTTAAATGAAAAAAAAAACTCGATAAAGTATTATCTATCAGTTTTTCATATATTTTTCAGAGACAACCTTTTATGCAAATATTAACTTTAAGCAATTTGGAAATTCAACGTTGAAAAATGAGCTTTAATGAAAAATGTGACAAAAAGTAGGATTTTTTTTATAAAATATAGAAATTGAAAGAATAAAATTAAATAAATAAAGCCGAATAAAATATTTGCAATTACAATATATATGGTGGGAAAACGTCTTCATAAAAATGTTTGAATTCACATTGAATTAGTAATAATGCATTAAACATATAATTTACTTGATAAATAAATTTAATTATTTTCAATATTTTTTACCCTGAAGGTTTGAAGCCTTAATTTTGTTTACTCTTCCATGAATTTTAAAGAGAATTTTATATAAACTATCACTTTTTAAAGAAGGAAGAATCACTCCTTTTCCAACAAAAAATTGTTTCCAATTGTGCTATTTTAAACAGCAATAAATGCATTGATAAACAATTATCATGTGAAGTTACTGCTTCAGTTTATTGTCCAATTCGCATTCTCCGCCAATTCCAGGGTTTCCAATTTCATTGCGTGGTGCCATCTTTAGGCGTAATAGATTACTATGTCTCTGAAAAAGCCGAAATACAATATCCCTCAGATGATCAGCCGAATTTTAGTACTTACTGCATAAATAATTAATGAATCTATCATATATTAATGAATAAAACATTAGGATTTTTTAACATTTTTTCATGATTCTATTAAGAAATATAATGTTTTGATTTAATAAATTCTTTTTAGAATTACATGCGCTATACAAATAATAATCCTTTTCACTCTCCTGTTTACGAAGTGCCGAGAAAGTAATGTAATTGTGGAAAAAAAATCGAGTTCTAGGTTTTGGCGAATCTACATGTTTCACACCTCTCTGTTTGAGAACGCGCTTTCCTCGTTATTTCTATCTGTCTATGAACACGGAACAATATGAACTTTGAATAAGATAAATGGGATTTGGTATAAGGACTTAAACGAAATGTGTGTGTTTGCCTAAAATATTGAACAAAATCCGTTTAAGGAAAGTTTGTCTGTCTGGCTATCCGAGTGCAGGTGAACTCGAAAACTAAAAAACACGAGGAGCTAAATAAATCAAATTTAGTACAAAGGTTTAGCATCTTAAATGCAAATTCTTACCACATTTTGGTCAAAATCTGCTAAAAGTTTGACTGTCTGTCTGTCTGTATTTGCAAATGCATTAAAGGTTAATATAATGTATTAACTTAAATCAATGGCATTCAGTATGTGATATTGTGACTACAATTATGGTTTTATGCTAAATTTGGTTTTTAATCATTAGGAAGAAAATGCGTCCAAAATGTATATTGGAATGATAGATTTAATAAAAATGTTAGATTCACTTCAAAGCTATATTTTATATCTATTCGTTACTGATACAATGCAATGCATTTGTGATTTTACTCAGGGCCCACAATTTTATGCGGGGGAGAGGGGGGGGGGGGTAACAACCTTTATCAAAGAATTTTCGAGTAAATTTCAGGAGACCAGTTTGATGATGGAATGCTTCTTCTTCTTCTTGCGTACAGCCGACCACCCCGCCACCACTGAACGTAGCAGTATCGACAGGATTTGTTGTGGCCGACTGCTATCTTGAGTATTGTCCATCCTTGCATTCACCGATTTGTCAAACTGACATTCTCCTCGAGGTAATTGGCCACAAAGTGGTCAATTATTGTCCTTCTTCCTTATCAACAAACTCTCAAATAGTTGGTAAAAAACTGACAATTTTTGACATCATGTCCTTCAGAGTTTTAAGATTACCTGGTACCATCAGTACTGTACTTAAGTCATTATTTATAATTTTCAGATTTTTTCTTAACTCCGAGATTTCAATACATTCCTTTAAATAGTGGTAAACAGTACCGATTCCTCCACAAATGCATTTATTGTCCTGCATTCTTCCAAATCTTTGGAAATATGCAGGAAATCTCCCATGTCCTGATATAATTTGAATTATCAGTGGATGGTATCTTCTTATTTTTATTTCTGGATTAGGAATAAAATCGAAAGTTACTCTTCCGTTTTTGGACATATACCATCTGTCAAACCATTGCAGCTTTATTTCTTCTCTTAATTCCCATTTTAAGACACCATTTGATTTGGGGACAACCATATCAACACCCTCTTTCTGTGCCGCCAACTTTGCATATTGATCCGCCTTTTCATTACCATATATCCCAATATGGGCTTTAACCCAATTCAACTCTATCCACTTGTTAGTTTTTACACTTTTTATCTTTTCTTTTATCGTCCATATTTCCTTATTACAATTGTGAGAAGATTGTATGGCTTGTAGGACGGAGAGAGAATCTGAAAAAATTGAGCACTTCTGTCCGTCCTCCACCCTTTCACAATATTCAATGGCCATCTTTAAAGCTTGCACTTCTGCCTGGAAACTTGTGACATGGTTCGATAATTTCACAAGACTTTTATCGATCTCTTTCCCATAGTAGTATACTACTATTGCAGCTCCTACTTTATTTTCATCTTTTGAACCATCTGTAAAAATTTCTATTCCATCCATATCTGGGATTTTAATTTGAAAACCGTGAATAAACCATTCTGCAGGATGTTGTTCGAATTTGTCAAAATACATCTCATAATCTTTTTTGCTGAAGCATTTGTTTCCTATTTTAACTTTATTACTAGAAGTTCTTATTTGAAATTTAGTGAAAATTTCCGTTGCTCTGAGGTTCATTGGCAAAATTCCCGTTATCACTTGAAGGGCTTCTGTGGAAATGGTTCTATAAGCCCCAGACATAATGATGAGAGGGCGCCGTTGGATTGAATTTAATGTTTCTCTGATTTTCTTTAGATTTAGCCTATGTCCCCATGCTCCGTGCCCGAAAAGAACAAATGGCTCAATGGCCCCAGTGTAGATTCTTCTTAGATGGTATTTCCTTTTTCCATAAAATTTATCCGCAACTGTCACTAGTTTATATGTTAATACATCCACTTTTTTCTTGACCTTATTAAAATGTGACGTAAATGTTAATTTACTGTCCCATGTAACTCCCAAGTACTTAATTTGATTTGACACATTTATATTGTTATTGCCTATTTTTATGTTAGGCGGATCTGTTAATTTTAAACGTTCTCCAAATGTAATAGGCATTTGAATTGTTTTCCTTTCATTAAACTCAAGTTTATGAATTTTGCCCCATTTTACTAGCCTATGAATTATTTGTTTTCCTTTAATTTCCAGTTCATCTTTTGTTCTTCCCGAGATTATTAGTAGCACATCATCGGCATACGCCTGCATAAAGCAGTTCACTGGAAGATTGATTTTAAATGCAGAATTCATAACCAAGTTCCAGAATAACGGTACGCTGCACGAGCCCTGTGGCACTCCTCTATCCATTATAAATTCCCAATTATTCTCTCCATCTTGGTAAATACATTTCCTTTCATTTAAGTAATCTTTAATCAATTCAAAAAGATTGCTCGGGCAATTCATTTTTATAAGGGCATATAAAATGCTTTTCCTCCATACGGAATCAAATGCTCCAGCTACATCCAAAGATATAACTGTTGTTTTTAGTTTTTGATTCATCGCACCTTTTATTTTACTCCATAGTGCATTTTGGGCTGTTTCACAAGAGTGGTTATATCTAAAACCATGTTGATCATGATGCAGTCTATTTTGTGCCGTTAATAAGTGCTGTACTCTTTGAGTTATCAGTTTATCCAAGATTTTACTTGCTGTTGTTAGCAAACAAATTGGTCTATAGGATTTAGGATCCTCTAAGTCTCTATTAGTTTTAGGAATTAAAATCAGTTTTGCTACCTTCCACTGATTAGGGAACGCACCTAATTCTAGGCACTTGTTGTATAACTCTAAAAGTATGAATGGATTCTTTCTGTTAATTTCAGCAAGCATCTCTATTGGGATATTGTCTAATCCAGGTGTTTTCTTTTTGACCATTTTATTAATCGTTGTTCTTATTTCATTTATTGTAAATATTTTATCTTTTTCTTTTGTTTTATATAACTCAATACTTTTCCTCATTTTCTTCTGCTTTTTACTTTCTTGTTGGGATTGTTCCTCTTTGAAAAGGCATCTCAGAATAGTTTTTATAGTTTCTTTTCTATTTTTGGTTTTTGTACCATCCTGTTTTTTGACACCATGCAAAACTGTTTTCCTTTTCATTTTATCTGCCGCTAATTTATAAGGTAGATCAAAAGGGTTCATTCTCGTTATTTCGCTACATAACTTTTCAAAGCATTCGATACTTTTCTTTCTTAACATCCCTCTGTATATTGATTCATTCTTTTTATAAATTTGTCTTCTCTTCATTCTCTCTTCAGTGATGATGGAATGCTGTGTGTCTTAAAAATTAGTAAATGTGGTGCATTCAGCAGTTGGAGTTTTTGAACCTTTCATCTGTGAAGGCATTATTACTCGTATAATTCTCTGAAGTTAATTGTAGTAATACGTTAAGAATACGTTACGTTTAAATCAAAGAAAAAAATTGCTTTTAGTACAATTTAGTGCTTCAGGATAAAAACAAATAAATACCAGACTTTTCGGAAGGTATTGCATGGCGTTGTTTCTTTTACAGTCCCTAGATCTCACTCATTTAAATATCTTCTTGAAGTTATGGTTGACTTCTTGAAGGAAATATTTGAAAAAGCATATTAATGATTCAAGAACAATTAAAATTAAGAATTAGAAGGCTAAAATTGAAATTTTATTGGCATTGACTGGATGATGTCTACGAAGAGTTTCATTTATGCGAATAAATGTTAGTTAAGAAGATGTTATACATTTTGTCAGTTGTCTGAGCAACAATTTCTCGAAATTTATATAGATTTTGTTTTCTAGTAGCTAGAAGAAAGTGTTAAAACTGGTACGCTAGAGCATCAGCTACTCGAAAGCTATCAATTGAGAAAAAACAATCAAACGTTGTGTGTTAGCCTTAAACTCTTATCATGAATTTTAAAGGAAAGTATTATTTTGCAAAAAAGAAATTTAAGAAAGCCACAAAATATATTTTCCTTTCGAATTTAGGACTGACACTATAACACGAATCACATAAGAATCTGAAATTTTATTTGTAATAGTTTATAATCTATTTCGGTAATGCTACAAATAAAGAAGTTTACAAATTATTTTTCCAAAGATTAACAAAAAAGAGAAATGATATTAGAGCACAATGCACTTCCATGGCTCTTTTAGACATTTCATTCTATAAAATAATATCATACATCCGTAATTTATCTCTTTGGCACCTGGTCATAAAATACTAAAGCGATTTAAACTCTCTTTCAAACAGAGAAGAAGCAACTAACATTACTTTGTAGCCATTAAATGCATGAATTCGTCTACTTATCATCTTATAATTTTAAATAGAAGGGAAGGATTAAGGAAAGGGAACTGATTTTGAAATATAACATTATTTCATAAAACTGAATATTTCCTGTAAGGAAGAAAAAGCGCATAGCTACAGAATTCTAAAGAATTATATGTGCACATTGATAATGATATTATGTGCTTCAGAAAAAGTTGCCGATTTCTACCTTTTGCTTTCAGAGAAAAAATAATAGAATTTGATCATTGAAAAGGTTTTGGTAAGCATTGTTCCTAGCGTTTTAAATGTTTAATGCTCGTTTTATTCCAGACTTTGCATGAAGAAGGGGAAACAATATTTACAGACATAATATCAAAATAATAATAACCAGACAACATTACTTTTTTTAACAATCTGTTGTTTTTTTTCCATTCTAAAATGAAAATTAAATTTTGAAATTTTAAAAGGGATTTTTTTAAAGTTGGCTAAATTCTGAAGATTTTTATTAAAAGTTTATATAGAGATTCCATGGATTAAATTTTAAAAGCATTTATCTTTCATTTATTTAATTATAGAAATCTAAAATACTGAATAAATTTGTCACGTTTTCTCATGAATTTTTGAAGCGTAGAAAAAATTTTAATGATAGCTCATGTAAATAAGCGAACCAATAATTTTTTTATTAATAAAAACATCTTTTTTTTTTTCGCAAGCAGACAGTGGATGTCAGTCAAATTTTTTAGCAAATTGACTTTTAAACAGAGATAATATATGGAAGAAATATATTTAAATATTTATATCATATACCTTGAAAAATATTCCTTTAACTTGAAAATTATTTTGAGTAGTCCCGTTACTTAAAAATTGATTCAGAATTTGTATACATGACTTTATAATTGATAGAAAATGAAATCCGCTGTTGGAAAAGGCTAGATTCATATTTCATGTTGTGAATAAATATTTAAGATGCCTATGACAATAAAGTTTTTATTGTAGGTAATGTGTCTAAAATTAATATAATAATAAATACAATAATAATACCACAAACTAAATACAATAATTATAATAAGATATATTATTTATATATAATACTATTTAAAATAGTACATAATTGTAAGAAATATTAAATTTTGCTTTTGCTGAAGCATGATCATATGATGTAATGAGAATCAAAAACTATGACCATATCTCTGATAGATCGTAAGCGGAATCAGGGTTTAGAACCGGAATCCTCCGAGTCCATCATCGATATCTTGCAATCAGCTCCCTGAAACAAATAGATGATTTTTGTGAGGATAATGAAGGCAAATTTTTTAAAAATTAGAATTGATTTTATAAAGATATCTATTTACAATATATTTGTCCATAAAATGCTAAATTATCCACTGCACAAAATAAGATACTAAGTGTGGTTCAGAGATTATTTGATTCCCTAAGTTTTCTTAATTAAATAAACTCTAAAAGCTTTTTTTAAACCAGAATTTCTTCAAAATTCTTGATTATCATATAAAAAAAGAGCTTCTAGCAAAATCATTTTATATGATTAAATTTATTCTTTTAAATATTGCTAACCAATTATCTTTTTCTGGGCATTTGAATGCTTTCAATATTTACAAGTTAACAGACAACGAATTTTTCCTTTTTTCTTTATCATTTTCTTCCAATTCCAAAATATTTATAAAGAAGAATACTTCTCTCTAAGTACTTTCTTAAAGAATATGATGTTAAAATTATTTATTTTTATATATTATACAAGGCAGTTTAAATTATATGCTTTTTCTTGTCAATAGTGCCACAACCATCATCTAAAGATTCAATGTATTTAGCATTTGAAAGAGAATGCAAATTCCTATTTTAGAAAGATCTAAAATGCCAAGAACAATTTTAGTTTAGACATTTGATGTAAATGTAAACATTGTGGCATTCTCTGTAAAAATGGCCGTTGGCACACATTTCGCTCTTTATGGATATCATTTTAAGGAAACAGACAGTTTAAGATATAAATATGGTATTCGACATCTTTCAAATTGGAGACTGTTTGTTTAGTTGTCTGACACCTTCAGGTAAGCAAAAGATACTAACCGGTAAAAGAGGAAGGAATTTGTTGGGAAATGAAACGGAAAAATTCCTTTAATGGAAGATGTATTCTCTGTTTTCCAAAATACATCTATAATTAGTTATTCTTGCATGATTAAGTAATTAACTCATAATTTGTGATTAATTATACTTTATTACAAAATCAATAGATGCTGTGCTATTCTGTACAGTGCATCGATTATGAATGTTCAGATTTTTATAACCATTTTGAATTAATGCGATTCAATTATTTGTTTTAATTTTTATTTTATTCTAAAAGGATAAGCATTTTTATTGAATTTAAACAAACAGAAAAAGCGGTATTTAATCATGTTTCATTAAAAAATCAACAGATATTTTGCTATTTGGTTCAGAGCACCAATTGATGATGTTTAGATTCTTATTACCAATTTGAATTAATAAGATTCATTTATTAATTTTTAATTCTAAAAGAAAATGATTTTTTATTGAATTTAAACCTATTTAAAAAGAGACTTTTTTATATTTTACAAAAGAATTCGGCAGAATACAGAACATGTTGAAGAAATGAAAAATTCGTATTGCGAAATCTGAAACACTTAGTGTAGGATAACACGTTTAACCTTTTATAGAATCGTATTATAACAATATCCTTTCAAAAATTAAATAACCTGAGTAATTTGAATATCGAGAATGATTTTTTGAAAACTTATGTTCATTTCCTCAATAATTCTTTCAAGACTCAGCAACTTTTTATATCTTATATATGCAAGAATGTGATTAATTCGTACTTTATTTCCAAAATAAATAAATATCACAAATCATTAGTGCTCTTATTTATAAGCAATGAAACTTTTATATAACTATTATTATGTTCGAGTAAATTTATGGAGTAAAATTCTTGGTATTTTATTCGTTTTTCGAACTCTATAATTCTCTCATTATAAGGTAATAAAAAAAATTGAAAAACAGCTAAAACAATTTAAAGGACAGACATCAAAATATCATCTTTAAATATGTAACTGTCAGAACTCTGTGCCTAAAACCATTTAAAAGCGAATTAATGATCACAAATTTCTTATCGTTTAAGTTTATCAGTTGAATTTCCATTCTAATTTGCTCATTTTGCAACGTTGCTGTTCCTCTTAACTTATATCTATCCTTTAGTTCAGTCTGTTTATATATTTTTTGCAAGCCCTAAAAATAACACTAATATGTAAAACTACAAATTTCAGTTGAAATTTCGTTTTTATGATCTAAGAGAAGCTTGTTACTCGAAATTGTATACAACATAAAAGCCTAATATTGATTCATAAACCCAATATAATTACTTAAAAAAACATAAAAGCCTAATTTTAAATTCTTTGCTCTGGAAATGTACTATATTTGATCTCTCATCTATACTTATAATAAAGCTCAATGTGTGTGTGTGTGTGTGTGTGTGTGTGTGTGTGTGTGTGTGTGTGTGTGTGTGTGTGTGTGTGTGTGTGTGTGTGTTGGCGCTCTACAGGCCAGGCCGTTCGACCAACAGCTACGAAATTTGGCACGTGTATACCTTGGAGGCCGGGAATGTGCACCTCGGGGTTATTTTTCCGAATTTTTAATTAAAATTTTATTTATTTAAAAAATAAGCGAAATTTTAGCGTGTTTCTGCTATAACTTCCGAAAATATTACCGCACAAAAAAGATTTTTACATCAAGTTAAAGATCAAAAATTTATCTTTTAAATAATACCAATGTTTTAACCTTAAAATTAAATTTCTATTTTTAATTAATTTTTAAATAAATAATTTAACTCTATTATTCAACAATTTTTTTCGTACAAAATAAAAAATAAAATTTAAGCTGCACGAGCACGTTTCGCATTCATGGGGAAAAAATTAGCTTTTTTCAAAGTGTTGCCATCACATCGATTAAAGCTCCATTTAAAAATAAATTAAATCTTTTTGGAAATGAAATCTGCAAAAATATGATTTTCGTCGTGTCTGTAGGAAATGAAACAAATATGAAATATTATTTTTTTCTAAAAAATAAATTAAAGAAAAATTATTTTATTATCTTTTACACTATCTGTATTATTAATCCAATAAATCAGTTTTATTTTAAGGCAAGTTTTGTTTAATATGAACAGGATATCCATTCAAATCAGGGCCACACTGCTAATTTGTAAACCTTTAGTAATAGACACAGATCTGCTAAAATGGTCTAAATGGAAAATGATTATATTTTATGTAACTTGATCCAATAAATACTCTAATATATAACGAATTTTCGATTTTACATAAAGCTTCTGCTGTGAAAATCACGTTTAACAAAATGTTCTTGAAACACTAATATTTTAAATAAAGAATTAATTTCCAATCAACAAAATCAACCACTTAAACTGACTGATTTATAAAAATTTGAATATCACTATTCAAAAAAAGAAAAAAAAAAAGAATAATTTTAGATTTTCCATCGATCGTTTTAAAGAAAATACGCCAATCAACGCTCAGGTTTCTCAAGATTAATTGACCTAAGATTATAAAAATGTTGAGTTTTTCTAAATTTTTAACATTCAAAACTTCATAAATCAGTCTTAGTTAATCGTGGAAAATAGGAACATTCATTCATTTATTTAAAATTTGGTGTGTCCAGAATATTTCTCAGAATATGATACCTTACTGCATAAAATTTAGACTTCAAAATTTTTGAAATATATTTATAGGCCGGAACAAAATATTATTATTGATTTCATTTCAATCCTTTTGAAAGCAAAACTAAAAACTGAATTTTATGCTGAATCTGAGAAATTTTTGTTGAATTATTCTTTGAGATATTACGCAAATTATGAAAAATATTTTGTAGTTCACATAAGACTTAAATACCGAACGATTCTGTTTGCAGTACTCATATTCAATAATAATATAATAAATAAATAACAACAAAAATGATAAATAAAATAAAAAGCTTGGTTTCATTAAAAAATATCTTTACATGAATTGCAATTTCAGCATTTCCACTTTAAATTAAAGTTGAAGTTTTACCGGAAATGACAACAAATTAGCAAAATATATATAGTAAATTGAACGAAACGATCTAAACAACAGTATAAGTTTGGTATGACTATCAAAATTTGAAGATTAAAAATGTTTTGTTTGAGAAGCTATTAACAGACAAGTTACTTAAAATATTTAATTGAAAATTGTAGCGAGCGGTAATACTGGTGAACCGGCTGGTCGCCAAAGGCTGCTAGTTTTAAATAAAATTAACTATGTCCTTAACATCATCTACGAGTACGCTACGAAGTCCAACTAGTTCGATAAAACATTACGTTACTTTGTTCCACAAAAGAACATGACTGGGAGAAAAAGAAATTCACAATGAACAGGAGACATATCTTCCTAATTTCAACAACATAAGACGAACAGTAAATCACCATTAAACAACTGAATTGTAAAAAGCACTTAAAGATCATCAAAAGAGATCTTTCCAAAGAGATAAAATCCCCTCGACTCACTCGTTTTACCCTCTTCCGCATATGTAGTCTCGAGAATACAACATGGATATTTCTATAAATATATCAGATCTTGTCTCCTAATGGAGATAACTACAAAATTCTTGTATATTCTAGAACCTTTATTTTTTATGAAAGCCTCCAAATGATTACTAATGATAAAATTGTTATACATCTGGCTTCCATTCAATAACATCCATTAAAATATGTATAGAATTTCTTCTTTACAGTCAAATTAATTGCACAAGGAAGCAATATCATGCATTCTTAACATTATTTAAACTATTCTATTTTATTTAAAAATTTGAAAAGAGAATGTGTATGCCATTGCATGAAGTTACAATTATCTCATTCACTGACCAAAATTCGAATGCATTGTTAATATTCAGATCATTAAAACTTCTTTCCAACCATTTAGTTACTGAGCGTCCCCTTTAAATGAAGGGAAAATGGCCTTTGTATGAATTTTCATAGTAATTGAACAAGTGAAGCAGCAGAATCTAATAATTTGAGTATTCTTATCGAATTAAGTAAGCGGATTAATAAACTGAATTGAAGATCCTTCCAGTTGTGACGAAATTGCCGCATAGATTTAATTAAATTAAGGCACAAGATATCCAGTCAAAGCGCTTCCTGTCACTTCAAACTAGAATAAATGGGTATTATTAACCTTACAATGACCTCGTTCCTCAGATAAACAGATAAAATAATCGTTGCATAGATCTGACTGATTCTTGTGTGAAACAGCTCCTTTACATTATTAAATAAAATAAAAATAATTTTAAAATTTGGTGAGCATGAAAATAAAAAACAATGTGAAAAAAGTTGCAGAAAATGTAAAATTGTTACAAATACTTAATCAAGTTCGATCGTCCTGTACCAAAATAATAAAAGTATCAAAATGGATAAAAATAGAAACGAAACAAAAAACATGTTCCATTTTTTATAAATTTCGCCGCATTGAAATGAAGCAGCCAACTCTCCCCGGCCGAATGTTCATAGCACTGATTTCATAATCAAGAGATCGGAAGTTCAAATCCGGCTTGAGACAATGCGATTCACAGTTTGTGTAAATATTTAATCCCTTGATTTTATATTTTCTTTTATTTCATGTTCCTGAAGATTCTGGACTTTCTTTAGTTTACCAGACAATTGCTCTGCATTTTTCTTATTGTATCCAGAAAAGTATTCTGGAACTTTCCCTGCTAATATAAAAGCAGAAGATCTGTCAGTCACTGTGTTCTCAGTTCAGAGTTGAGTTAATAAATTGGTTTAGCTCTACTTCTTGTGTGTGTCATTGAGTTCCACACTAAAGTACATATGTGACAATATATTAAAATTTCGCCACTTAACCACTTTTCTTGAACAACCATTTTGAATCAACATTAGGATTTTTAGGAAACATTCAAATAAATTTGAACAATGATTAGATGTCGTGGACGACACTCGAGCTCACACATTTTCTCCATTCTTCAGCACTACACCAACAAGAGGATATTTCGCTTCAAAAGATTATTCAACGAACTCTAAACTCATCAACATTGTGATTCTTCAATGAAAAGAGATTTCAAGCACAGAATTATTCGATGTCAGAATTTAACCACCAGATGACCACGGGCCTAGTTTCTAAAGAAAGAGACAATAAAAGTTAGAAAATCTTTTATATGACCCTCATAAAATAAAGAACAAATTAGCAAAATATTTTTAGTTTATGCAGCTTAGCTCGTACAAAATTTCATAGTTCTGATTCTAATTTTCTGAGACATTAAAGGTCAAATTTATTAATTTAGACTATTTTCACAGGTTCGGTGTTTCAACATAATATCCCAAAAGATTAAAATGGCAGAATAAGGAAATAATTACGTATTTAGAACTTTCATTAATAAACTTTTTTTTAAAAAATGCTCAAAAACATTGGACAAAAACACATAATACATTTACAGAAAATTTTACTGATGATTTTCTTTCAGGATGAATGAATTTTTATAGTTCCGAATATGATAGTTTTAGAGATAAATGTTTCATCCTCATTTAAAACATTTCGTTATTCAAATTACAAATAATTTTTTTAAACATAAAAGGATTTTATTTCATTAGTATTGGTAGAAATTATTGTCTTAGTTAAGGAAGAAAAGAAAAGTTTTTTTGCCAATTTTATATTTGAGTAAACATTTTTAATAATTCTGCGTTTTTGAACACACTAGTGATTTAATATGCAAAAAATAATAAATAATAACCAAAACTAAATTGATTAAAAAAGCTTACTTAAGTTCTTTATAGCAAAAATTTAAAATTATGGAATTTTTGTGAAATATATCTAATTATTCATAAAGCAGAATCTGAAAAAAAAGCATGAATGACCAGTTAATGTTTTGAGACTTCTGAATGCCGTTTAATATCAAAAGTTAAAAATTCGTATCTCTATATACCTCCAAGTAATTTTTTTCTAAAATAAGTTATTTAAGCATTTTTCACTGAATTCATATTTTATTACTGACTGACTAAAATATTAGATGATTGTCCCATTTATCCACCTTCCGTAAATTTCACTTTCAAAACATAGCTATTTTTATCCATCAAATCTCTAGGGATAAAAAGGGCCGATAGAAGAGCAACAGTGTTTTAAATTAGGTGGATGGTCCAAATACGAATAAAAATCCTCGCCGTGTCCGAAAATTCCTTCCAATTTTTTTTTTCTTCGCCGGCAAATAAATACGTGTGCCAGCGCAAAGGGGCTCCCTAGCTGTCCACGCCATCCTTCAAGATGAAAAGGGATTTACGCAAAATGCATTTTGTATCCCGTTGGGATCACGAAGTTCAGAGTCAGAAGTATTTTTTTTATCAGGCGAAAAACAAGCAGAGAAGATATTTTGACCAGTGATACTGTATACTTCACCTGGATATTTTTTTCGGTGTCTTATGTGTAAATGCAAGAACTACTAAATTGTATAATTTTTAGAGGTAGACATTTTAGGTTACTGACTTATTGTCACTGTATTGACGAAATGTTCATTTTTTTGTGTGTACAGTAAAAATTTAATAAATATGAATGCAAAAAAAACCCCCGATTAATATACAAAAAATAATAACTTTAGGTTCATTAGATTATCTTTAGTATATAAACGGAAAAATAAATAATTAATAATTTATGAACGTTGTAATACATAAAACATTGTAATTCTACATTGGAATCATTGACATAGAGTTGTATCAGACAATGTAGTAGTAGATTAATGGTTTTGAAACCATTTTTCTTCTTTATGCCAATATGAATCAATAAAAGCTCTTGAAGGACTTCCTATAAATCATTTTCTAAAATCAATCCTCTATTTCTTCTGTTGAAGCGCATTGATTAGGATTTCGCATGCTCTGAACTCTTTCGAAATGGGATTTATTTTATAATTTGTTTAAATTTTTTTCTACTACATTTATTGGCAACTTATATTTGTTGGAATGTAAGTTTGGAATGAATTATTTATATGATAACTTCATTATAATTAAAGCAAACGATTATTAGAAATAAAAGTAAATTATTCGGAAATGCTGAATAAATATAAAGAAATTTTAATATTTTTTTCCCCGATGTGTAGTTTTGAAACACCCTGAGGAGCTTAGAAAGCATTCCGAATAAACAAAAATATGTATTTCAGATATGCTATAGAATCTTCGAATGCATCGATGGCATAATGATTTGAAGTTGTTGCATATTATTAAAAGGCCTTAAACTTAATAAAAATTATAATTGAATAATTTGTTATAGGAGAGATTGTCTGTTTGATTTAATTAAATTATATTCAAGAAAAATCAGCAGTATATAAAAATTGCAAAAATCTTTTCAATATCTGTTTTCGGAAGTTAAATTTTTATTGGAATTGTTATGTAGTAAGAAAATCAAGAAGTTATTAAATGCACACTTTAAACAAAAAAAAGTATTTATTAGCTGAAAATAGCTAAAAAAATAAGCTGAATATTCCTACCGTGATCATGGAAACAAATCTAAGACAAAATATTTCAAACAACAATGAAAATGATTCAATTTTCATTACAAAAAGAAAGTGTTGTTGTATAATATGCATAAAAGATACTTTAAAAAATATAAAATAGTAAAAAAAAATTTACGGCTATTAAAATATTATTTTTTAAGCTTTAAAATGTTATAAAAGTTACTTTGAAAGTCATGTCGCAAAACTTCAAAATCCCACTTAACGTTCGTGACATTTCTACATTTTTTTTAATATATAAGTTGTAAATTTTATAATTATTATGTCTAATGTTCGATTTTGTATAGAACAAAAACGCATAGAAAAAATCTTGTATTTATTTCTTGTAGACATAGATGTAGAGATTTTTGGGTTGAAGCGTTTAAATTCCTCTTTATTTAATTTATTTATTTCAAAATCATGCTCGCAAATCAATGCTAAAATTCCATCTCATTTTGTTCAAGTTAATTTCAAATGTTTTTTTATTAATATACATCTGATCATAAAATTTATATTCTGTTATATATATATCAAAAATTAGTTTAATTTGCTAAAAAAATTATAAGAAAATTTAAATAATCGTTGAAAGGATTTTATAAAAAGAATTTAACTATACAATATTGAAGACTAAATTAAAAGATTTAGAAAAACCCAAGTTTTTTTAAGTGTAAATTTCGAACTTTAAATTTTGAACATGAAAAATATTTCAGAAACCGTTGTTTCTTTTTACTTTACAGTCTAACAGTTTCTTCTAAAATTTTGAAAAAAACTTCCGACAAAGATTTCCATTAAAGTTTTGAAATTAGAATTCATTTTGATACTAAGTTAATACATCTAGACTTCTGGACCCTTTTTTAAATAAAATCCCTTTTTTTAAACCTTTTTAGGTCATCTGAGAGTAAAATACGAAGAAAGAAATATATTTTTATTGTCCACTCATATTTGATTTCTTCCAAATAAAAGGATATCCACCAAAAGCATAGAGTACAATACAAAAGCAGCTCATTAATACAAAATAACTCAAATAGCGGCATTTATCGCACAGTATTCGTAGTCAATAAGGGGTATATTGTGTATTTTATTAATTATAAATAACCGTTATTATTAATTATATATTATCATGAATATTACTCATAAGTAATTATTACTTCTTATAAATTATAAATATAACATATAGTAGTTACTTTTGTATCCATTGCTAACACAATTCATGAGAGAATTTTACATTTCACACATTATATCTAGATACAAAGGGAGTGATATTAATGAATTGTATCTATAACTTCACAAAAAGAATAACTAAATTAAAAAATTTCGTTGTAAAAAAAGTTTAAAAAACCAACAAGATCAAAATGAAAGAATTAAGTAAAAAGATATTAGCAGATTTATGGTTACTTAAAAAAATATTACAAAATATATGACCTTCCTCAATATGAAATTATTTCACTCGTATTGCTATAACAAGAGATCGTATTTCATAATATATTCTTTCCAAAATGAAAATTATTATTTCGATTAGTTGCTTTTCAAAATATTTCTGTAACCTCAAGTTGGCACTTCATTGGTGAGAAAAATAAAGATTTTTTCTTTAAGACGAATAACTTTTTCTTTATTTGTCTTCTTATCAAGTTGAAATACTAACAAGCAGCAGAATCAATCTACTTCTGTTATCAAAAATTCACTGCTTATTCGGTCATTTGATCACCACTTTTCGTACAAATAAAGCTATATTTTTCTTTCTTTCTTTCTTTTGTTTGTTTGAACTTCTTGATATTTCTTCTCTTTCATTCATGGAAGAGTCCGTAACGAGCAGTTAGGGAGTAGATGAAGTGGTCAAATCGCTCACGAAAAGATCTTCAGTCTTAAGATGACCAGTAATGTGTGCTGAGGGAAGATATAACATTTTCTTTTTAATTGATACATAAAGGAAATATATATGGAGAAATAAATAAATTGTGTTTTGTTTTTGGATGATTCGTTTGGTGTTAGGGGACAAACTCTAAGAATTAAATTTCTTCTTCTCTGTTACTCTCAGGGGAGGATGGAATGACCATCATTGTTTCCTTGTGTGGAAATGGCAAGCTTGCCAGTGACATCGTTAAGACCTTAATTTGATTTATTTATATGTAGAAAAAGGAAATTTCCTTTGTACAAAGTGTTGTTGATTTAGAAGGAATTATTAAATTACTTTCTCTGTTTGGGCATCTTTAATGGATAATAAACCATCTTCTTTCCTAAAATGGTATTATGCTGAATTATCCAAACTTTAAACAAGTACATTACCTTGCTATTTTAATCATCTAGGCTATTACCGCATAGTATATTTTAAAAATGTGTTAACTGCTTTTATTCTTCTGATGTTTGCTTCTATCTTTCACACAAATCTAGTATGTATATTTGTCAGAAAAACTTAAAAAGGATAAGCCCTGTGTACTGTAGTATTGATGGAGATAGCTTTAGAGTAGAATTAACTGACTTACTCATCAATTGTCAAATATCACTTTAATCACCGTATTCACAATTTTTTAAACTTAATTTTGAAGAAATGTACACAAAGTTTTAAACATTTTTTTATCTGAATTAGTTTTGTGTCTTATTGTTTAAAATATAAGAGGTAAAAAGTTGTAAAACATTTTTTCCACAAAAAAAAAATATCTAAAATTTAATGATATTTTAATGAAATATCAATAAAAAATATTCATATGTTGTGTCAGCAAAGTCACGCTATTTTTAAATTAGAAAGAAATTACAATATACATGGAAAAAGTATGAAATGTTATCTTTATCTTTATTTTTAATGTTAATGAATGTGTTCCGCTCTCTCTCTCTCTCTCACTCTCTCCGTATGTGTGTGCATCTTGCGACCCAGCATACCAGACCATTTGAGTTAGAACTACTAAATTAATCACATTTATAATTTGGAGTGTAGTAAGGAGCATCTCCAAGAGATTATCTTGAAATGTTCAATACATTTTAAATAATATGATATAAAAATCCTTCAGAATGTCAATGAAGAGATCTAATCTGCATGACTCCAACAACGTGATGAACTTCGTAAAGATGCAAAGCAACAAATCTGGCTTACTGGCAAAGACATTTCACTTCAAATAACCCCATAGAAATAAATTCATTGATGTTAAATCATGATCTAGGGGACCCATTTTCAAATTTTCGAACTCTGTCCTCCAGACTTTTATTATTTTTTGAAATATTGTTCAACAATGAAAACACGTTGTTCTATTATGTAACTCTCCATATATACTAATCTTAAACTAAACTGTCGAATGTGTTTTAATAGGGTTGCCAACATTTTACTGTACGAATGGTGGCAAATTTAAATCTTGAGATAATTTTGGGATGCCCTTTATATAATAAAGCATAAAATGCCCAAGATTTGACCCCAATTTTTAAAATATTCATAAATATTTGAGATATCAGCATTTAACTTTATATATCAGCACTTTATCTCCTATGGTATGAAAAAAATCAATGTCAAAGAAAGTCATGTAATATTTGTAAATATAACTCGTTTTTTTTTCTTCCTCTCAGAATGCAATATATTCCACCGCAATGGAAAAATAGAATCGGAACAAAATGAAGATTATCTCTTGATTTATTACTTCTAACTGCCAGACTGACAGATGAAGATGAATCTCACTGGCATTAGAACAAATGAGAAAGCTAGGAATTCTTAGAAAAATAGACACTCTTCCCTTTCTTCAAAACATTCATTTAGAAAAAACATCAATTTTCATTGTAGATTCAGTTTTTTGTGTGTGAATATTTGGTCAGATTCTATTCATTTGTTCTCGTAATGATTTTGTACTATTTTCTAAGCCAAAAACGAATAAGAATTGTATGATTTCAGAGAAAGTGATATTTTTCAAATATCATCGTTTCTGCTGAAAATTTTATAAATAGATTTACGATATGCGATGTCAAAAGAAACTGGATTAAAAAGTAAATTTCCTAGGAAGAATTGAAACATTTTATAACGTGCAGCTGTGGGTCTAATGTTTCAATTTAATAAGGATTTTTTCTTTTTTCAAATTCCTGAGTATCGGAATTTTATTTTATTTAACAATAATGTTTTATAATACTACCTTATTTTTAATAAAGTTATTTTATAATAAATTATTAAAATACATTTAAAATGAATTATAAGTTTTTATTAAGTATTATCTGAAAACATTTTATTTCATTTTTATATTTTTTCATATATTTAATATTATAAATATGATAGATCTAATGAATAATAATAATTACATTGTTTTTTATCACTCTTGTATTATTTTCGAAGAAATAATAGGAGTAGATTGTTAAAGAAATGTATATAGTTTATAAAGAAATTATTAGTACAAAAATATGTTTTTCAAATTAATTTTTATGAGAAGTTTTACAAATTCTGACATTTATTTATTTTAAATTACTCAGAAAATTCTCTAATTGCATATCTAAAAATAATTCCGAGATTATAATTCACTTTGCAACGTAATATAATGGAATGATGTACACTTTAAAATTCTTTGTTTGATGTAAAAACAAACTTATTGACATTTTTTTCTAATTTTCCCAAGACAAAATCTTTCCTTTTCATTTAAATTTTTGATGTTATGAGAATAATTAATTAAAAATTTGGAAGTGCCATGAATAATTTAAAATCAATCATCGATACTTAAATATCGATCGATATACTTAAAATTATTATGGGCCGTGCTGACCTGGTGGTAAAGTCTTGGCTTTGGAACCGGACAGTTTCAAGTTCGTGACCCGATTCCAACAGAGAACCTTCGTGTAAGCGGGTCTGGTGCACGTTAAATAAGTTCGGGCCAAACGTCCCCCCCCCCACTGGTGTGGTGTGGAGAGGGAGTGCCAGCTCAGGTGTCGTCTTTGTCATCCAATCGCTGTTTAAAATTGCGAGGTCCATCCTTAAATAGCCTTAGTGTTGCTTCAAAATGAGAGTTAAAATTATTACTTAAATCATACTCAGAATTTTTTTTTCTCAATAATAAAATATTGTGAAAAAGTGTGAATATGTATGGACATTTTTATACCCTTAAATCCTTCATCCTTAACGTATTTGCGCATTTTAAAATAAAGTATAAAATTTGTTTAAAATAGATCAAATGTTTCGAATTATCTAAATAAATTTTAAAATTTATTAAATAATAAATTATTTAATTATTAAGTAATTTATTATATTATATTATAATTTATTATATTAATTATAATATAATTATAACTCTTACGGTTAGCTTCTGAAACAACTAACAGAAATGTAGATACAGTGGAAATACAGTGAGATTATTTTTCAACAAAATAAAGCCACCGTAAGAGTAAGGACTTTAGAAGGTCAAGCAATCATGCATTTTAAATTAATTCATGGACAAAAATTCTTTTATCTACTGCAGTGCATAATTAGCTGAAGTGCATATTTAACGCAGACTGTATTAAATATTCATTTCAGGTGAAAGAAGGAACAGCGTAAAAAGGAACTGAAAGTAAAATAATGACATAGATGTTGATTTCATATTTTTGTGGCACCATATATTTGAATTGTTAAATAGTTGTATAAAATAGGAATATATGTTTTAAAAATTGTTATGTTAACAATCGATTTTATAAATTAGCAATCTACAATTGAACTTTTAAACAGATAACAAAGTCAGAATACATATTATAATTTTTTCATATTCTATATATCGGTTGCATCACATTTTCGTGCAAACTTCAAAAGTTAATAATAAATTAAGTAATGCTCGGAAAAAATTTCTTTTTGCGCGAATATTATCAGAGGATCATAGAAATTTTTTCCATATATTAAAAATAGTTCTACAAATAGCCAAAAGAGGACGCTCAAATGTCCTATTGAGACGTTTCAAATAAACACAGAGAGACAATGAAATAGTTCAGAATAACACGACACTGTAAAATCATTTTAAAATAACTGTTCAACATGGCAGCTACCACAAGGTATTAAGCAAGTGAGGAAAATCATTAAGCTTAATATAGCTGAACGCAACATTCCACTGATGGCTCATTGAATGACATCTTTAAATTACATCCAAGTGTATCGGTAGCCCCAGTACACAAGACGCGTTAAGTAAATTCACAATAAAAATACTGCCGGGTTCAAGTTTGGTGATTGTGAGGGTTTACTTATATTTGCAGACTTAACTTATCCCTCGGTCTTCCGTGAAAATATTCAATAGATACACTATGGATTCGATAGATACAATACTTAGATTTCACGTGAGAATTGAGGCAGTACATTGCAATAGCATAGCTTCCACTTCTCACGCATATCTTTAGATCACAAAATGATCACGTAAAAGAGTAACATACCATTCTTCAGTGACTGTACAAGTTTTCCGGCTGGATGCAGGATAATGATCTTCAAACAAAGAAAGAACTTAAAATGAAAGACGAGATGAAATTATATGAAACGGTCACGTGAGGAGAATAAAGTGGATAGATCACAATAATTTGTAGTCGCACATATACGATTGTTTTGCACATTGACGTCACCATGCAATGAAAAGTGGGCTCAACATGATATTTAGGGACCAATATGCGTCAGGTTCTATTTTTGTCAACGCCCATATAAAAAAGTTTAATTTTTCATCTACATCTACTGGTAATATCTGGAGAAACGCAATAATCTTGTACGATTGTATATCCAAGATTCTGTACAGAATATGTTGTGTTTACAATTCTGGAATACTCATTACTCTTTCACGAGTTTATGAACTCTGCTACTCCATTTTAAAGCATCAGCTGCCAATTCTTCCATAACACCTTTTGCAACATGGACACAATTATCGCTGAAGAATGGATCAGTTCTTTTTCCGAATGAAACTTTTGCAATACAATAGTTGTTGGTTTCGTTATCCTTGTAGAAACGTTTAATCATCAACGTTCGGTCCGGTAATGATAGAATTCTGCCTAAATCGAAAGTTAAATCCATTTTCAGACATGTGTTTTATTGCTAACCTAATTTGCATTAACGTTTCAATGTGAAGCATTAGAGTCATCTTTTGGAATCTTTTTTTTTATGAATGGAAAATACTCGTGCTATTCAAATAAATTTTCTGAACACTATTTCATTTTTTATGATTTTTTTGTAGTCTGTTCGCATTTATGGCACACTCTGTATTTAAAATAATAAGAAAAGACAATAAACCAACAGCCCAACACCAACTATTGGTCTGATTCTACTAATTTTTATTTAATTTGAAAGTTTATGACATGTTTATGCGTCAACAAAGGTCGTCTGCCATTTTATATCATCCAGATCCGAGAGAAATATATTAAAATAAAACTTCATAATGATTATTGTTGTTGTTTCTTATGGCACTTGCCATGGACAAGTCCGCTGTTACGAAGACAGCGATTTTAAGCCGGTGGGGGAGTGTTTCTTGTTTTTATAGTAGCGCCAACTAGGACCAAGAGTACGACTTTGCTACTCACGCATCACTCATTTGCTTGCACAACTCCTTGTTACAGGAGGGCACATTCACACATCTCACAAATAGAACAACCATGCCCAAACCGGGACTCGAATGAACAGTTCAAGAGGAAGTCACTCTACCCCTATGACAGGACGCCGGCTCATTATGCATACTGTATAGGTAAATTTTGCATCAGAGCTTATTAGTCAAAACCTCTAAATCATTCAGTAATTAACTTCAATTTATCAAGGTGTGTGAAAAATAATTTCCAGTGGATATGGAATTTTGAATAGTTTCTCATATATCCAAGAATAGGAAAATTTGCAAGAATACATAGAACACAAATTACAATGTATTTCATTTTTATTAAATGACTTAAACTGATAGTAAGTTTTTCTAAAATAAGAACTTTGTTTTTACATCTTTCTATTTTCAAAAAAAAAATTATAATATTAATATCAATTTGTATTCCACAACAGCATTTCACAGCAATTTGATTTTTTTTTCCGTTCCAGTTTTCAGCATTGAATCAAATGGCGAATTACAACCCACATTTATTTATTTTTATTTCTATAAATTATTTTTAAGAAACGACAGTTTCTACTAAATCATTTTTCCTGGAGAAATACGACAAAAAGATATTAATAAAAATGCGTATGCGCATTTTAAACAAGGAAGCACGTTGCCTTTATTATCATTCTTGTCAGATGCACTCTCATATAACGAAACAACCCCTATTCATAAATTAATCGTCTGAAAACAAGACAAGCATAAAATATGCATGGAAATTTCAAATTAAAAATACCAAAGGAAACATAGTTCACGGAGAATGCAAGACTGATTCAACAGCGATGACAAAAGCACAAACAAGTTTCAAAACTTGACACATTTCAAACAATGTACGCATTTTCTGAAGGTTCTGTAAGTGGAAGCCCTAACCTCCTCGCTATTGCTATTATTAAAAAAAATGTTATTCACATTGTAAACTTGGAAACAGGTATGTTTGGCAGGTTTCGAATGGAGATGAGTGTCTCTTTTGCTGCCAAAAGCAGTTTGATAATTGAAAACTAGTATTGTTTAAGAACTAAATAAACAAATGCATCTGAAATGCGCTTTGCAGTAGACGTATTGTGTCGTATGCCATAATGTATCTTTAGTTATTGATGTTTTAATTCATATAAAGTGATTTTAATTCCTCTAGAATTTAAAAGTAAAGCAAGTATACATAATGAGTAATGTATCTTTCATATATGGCTTTATTTGACGGATACGCAAAGGTGCATTTTGAAAAATATTTTATACTATGCCGATAAACATTTTTACCTTACAAATTGGTAAAAAAGAGCATAAGAATTTAATTTGACAAATGAATACAGTATTTTCTTTTGAGTGGAACTACAAAGTGCATTGAAATGCTGGTCTTATATGTGCAAATGGACTTGAACCTCTCTTATGTGAGACAGAATTTTATTAATTTAAACTCGATTGGATAAAAGCTCATCTAAGATGTTGATAGAAAGCACTTTTTTAAAGTTTTCGATGCAAATATTGGAGAAGAATGTTATTCTTCCGTTTATGGATCATTCATGCAAAAAAATATGCTTAGAAACCTAGATGAGCTCTTGAAGTGCATTAAACGTCAACTTTTAATCTATCGTTTAATTAATATAAACGTCAACATTTATATCTTGTAACGGATTTCAACTGCCATCTAGTGTTGTTTAAAAAATTAAATAAAACATTCTAAATAGAAATCGTCGGCCCATAGAGACGGTAAGACTTGTCCTTGATAACGTGGGTCGTGAAGGGAGACTCGCGTATATGTGATCATGGTCCTGAACAGGCTAGAGTAAATGAAAGAATATTTTCGAAAATGTATAGGTGATCATGAAATTTTTATTGAAGAAAATTTTGTAATCTGGATTTCTTGACAAAAGAAGATTTTTTTCCCTGAAAAATATTTCTTTCGTATTTGTGTCGCGAACATCATCAATTCAAATGTCAGATTTGTGTAGTTGGCATCAGAAATTATAATTACAAAATTTTGTAGAGCATTGTGGCAAAGAATATTCATATATTAATGGATGATAATATTTCGGCCAACTCAATACACTGCAAATTCATATTCGGAAGCAAAAATAATCTGGATCCTACAGTAGAGTTAAAAGATGGTGATCAGGAATTCGAATCACTGAAAACTGAAGCCTGAATAAATAGCTACTAAATAAATTTACTTTTTTCTGTATTTATTTTTTTGAATCCTCCTTTTATAAGAAAAGTGGAATATTTTACTAATATTATAATATCACATACGAATAAATGTTTACTACAATTTGTGGGAAGAGTTCTTAACATTGCTGAAATATTTACAAACCAGTGCTGGTTGATTTTATTTCCACCTTACTAATAAATTTATAAGAATACAAAAATTTTATCTATAAATATTGTACTTATAAAGGAGGCCTGAGAATTATATTTCTATGTTCACTTTTTGCAGAATACTAAATGCTAATGCCTTTGAAAATATATTTACTTAAAATTACCGAACTAGTATAAACTATCGAAGAGTAAAACTGAAAGACATAGTTTAAAAAGGAGAGAAAAACGAAATGGATCAACCTTTGTGCTTTAGAAAAAAGATAAATATCTAAAAAAATCATATTTAAAATGGATTTTATTATGTTAATTTTTTTTTCCTATAAAGTATAGAATCGTATTTTCGCATTTGTTACGAATGATCTGGAATAATGCTAACAAAAAATTTTTTGAAATAAGCTTGAATTTATTTAAAAAGATTATGAGTGGAGTTTACCTAAAACTGTATTCAGAGTTTCATAACTGAGAATTACATATTTAAATATTTATGTTAATATTTTTTTATTCATCAAAGCCGTATAAATGAGAATGACGACACCCATATAACTTTTCTTTTACAGTCAGAATAAAGCGTCATTTATAGCATTGATTAGAATTATTTTAAATACCTTCAATTACAATAAAATATGATTTTTTCTAAAAAAAAAAAACAGCTTTTGTTATTTTTAATATTATGGAGGAGAAAAATAACCTACTCATCTTATTTGTGAAATAGATATATTTAGCAATTTCTGTATTCCTCAGCACGTTTATCTGTATGTAAAATATTAATTAAGTAAACTAAAAAAATACCGATTGGCTATAATTCAATAATAACTAAAAATAGAAATCAAATACGATTAATTCATGATATATTTCACATCATAGTCACTTTTTACTTGTATAAAAATTAACAGAAAGTTTCAGAAAAAAAAAGAAATATATACCACTATTTTTTTATTTCAAAATGAGGCAGTTAATATCAAATATCATAATTTAAAAAAATCATGTATGTAAAAATAAAAAGAAAATAACACTTCTGACATTGATTGCACTTTAGAGAATAATTTCCTTGATTATGTTTCTTTGACGACTGAATATAATACCCATCTTATAATAGTATCCACCTTCAGTATTCATTTTATAATAGTATCCATCTGAAATAGTGTCCTTTTTATAATAGTATCATTTTATAATAGTATTCATCTTATAATAGTATCATTTTATAATAGTATCCATCTGAAATAGTGTCCTTTTTATAATAGTGTTCATCTTATAATAGTATCCTTCAGTATTCATCTTATAATAGTATCCATCTTATAATAGTGTCCTTTTTATAATAGTATCCATCTTATAATAGTATCATTTTATAATAGTATCCATCTTCAGTATTCATCTAATAATAGTATACATCTTCAGTATCCATCTTATAATAGTATCCATCTTTATACATCTTATAATACTATCCATCTACAGGAAATTTCACTTTCAAAAGCGTAGTTATATTCCAAAATCCATTTTGGATAAACTAAATCGACGAAAAAGCAATAATGTTTAGAATCAGGTGGACAGAGCAGATATGGTTGAAATCCCTGCAGAGTTCGAACCTCCCCTCCAAAACAACTCCCCGAAGAATATCATTTATTTCTCCTTTTCTTCACTTGCAAATAAATAAGTGTGTTCGGGAGAAGGGACTTTCCAGTGGTCCACACCATTCTTCAAGAGGAACTAGGATTTGTGGAAAATGCGTTTTGACTCCCGTTGGGATCATGGACTTGAGAACTGGAAGAATTTTTATCTTCCCTTTCAAGGACAAGACAAGAAGAAAAGTGCTGCTCAGTGGCTTAGTTGAGACTGCAGTGATACTCTTGTTCAACTGATCTTCTGCTTAAATGGATAAACTAGCGAGTTAAAAAATAAATAACGTAAAGACATTAAACAAATCTCAAAATATTCATCTTGCTGGAATAGGTTGTATAGTGAATCAGTCTACCAGTTAGAGTGGCTCACTTCATTTTTTTTCATTATTTCAAATACTTTTATATATGTAAATTCGTTGATAAGAAATCATCAGACGTATTTCTAAGTTTAAAATAAAACAGAAAATAGGAAAAAAGTTTTAATTTATTCAAATTCATACTAACGACTGTATAAGCACCTTTGAAATGAAATAGTTAATTAACCAAGATACATGATTCTTAAATTAAACATTTTTGATCTCAACAATTAGACTTAATTATTACTTAATAATCAATTTCGAATCACTTGTTTTGTTAGGAGTAAGAAAATAATAATCTAGATAATAATAACATGTAATAAATTTTACACGAATTAAAAAGCTTATATATTATTTTTCTTGAAATAAGATACTAGATATTTATTAGATAAGAAAGAATAATAAAAGATAAGTACCACAAAAAGATGTGATTATTTGCAATAAACCTAATTCTGATTTTTAATCTCTTGTCAGTAGTCCATTTCAGTTTTCCTCTTACAAACAAATATATCATTCAAAAATAATTTTATGTACTAATAAAGCTGATGTTCATCAAAGAACAGTTTCTTTAAAATTAAGATTTGTATTTTAAATCTTTTTTTTTATCTGATAAATAAATTGCTTGATTGCAAATTCAATAAATGTTCATTTTTTAATAATTTTCCATTTACTTTTTTAAAAAATAGTCTATGAAATTTTAAAATTATAAATGTAATAGAATTATCAAAATTGTCTCATACAGACATGATCTAACATAATCAACAATTAAAGAATTAATTCATTAAAAAGTTATAACTCTTTTTAGTTTAAACAGCTAAAAGTGAAATTTTATTTAATATTATAAAAAATCCATGATTATATGTTATTATTTTTAAAATGAAACAAGAAAATAATCGTTAAATTTATTTATTTATTATATATAAAGCTTTCTTTGTCATCTGTAGATAATAAAATATGCTTAAAAAATTTTAAAATTCGTTTTTTAGAAAAAAAAAGATATTTTTATGTCTTCCCACCCCAGCTTCCCATCTTTACCCATGTAATTGTTCATCAATTTTTCATAATCTAATCTACAGCTTTCAAAAAGTTTAAAAGCATATAATTAAATTCTGTTTTTTTTTATTTGCAATTTTCTTCCAGAATTTTAATTTCTCTTAGAATTTTCTTCTTCTTTTATAACAATTTTTAAGCAGTATATTTATTGGATAATACAAAATCAAATTATGCTATGTAATAATGACTAATATATAAAAATTTCTCGTCTTATTGTTATTATTCTAGGCTTCTCAGAAAATGAAAAAAAAAATCTTTACAAATTGTTTTTGAAAATTTTTTTGCAAAAAAAGAGTTTCTGCTAACGGTTATTTTTTTCACAGACAATTCAGCATAGTAGCTAGTAGAGGTACTTTATAAAAAGATATTCAATTCATAATCCTGCTAATATGCTTTTTTTAAAATTTCAAAAAAATCAAGCTTCTTGTTTATAGCATTATAGCATGATAATTTTTAAACTAAATTAATCTATCTTTATATTATTTTTAAACTTTTTCTCATAATTATAAAAACGGTAACGAGTATATAAAATTAACCTGAATATTACCAATTATTTTAATTTGAGAAAAAGTTTCTCGGTTACTTATTTTTGGTCTTTATTATATCCAAGATTACATATTGAATCTCAATAAGCATAAACAGTGAAATTTTCTTTTCTGAATTGAAGTGAAGAGAAAGCTGTAACGCGAGAGGAAATCTTTGTAAATTATAAAAAAATAAATCTAGTAATTCTAATATTAATTTTCATCCTCTTTTGGAAAAATCGTAGTATCTACCATTTTTTTAATCATATTTTGAGGATACTTGCACACTTTTATGAATTTCTTTTTTCTCAAACTATTTTTTTTGTTACCATTTTAAATGCAGAATTTTACAAGCTGTAAAACGAGGATGAATTTCATATTAAAAAAGAAAAGATAAACATAGAATTTTTAAAATTTGTGAATGCATAATTTATTTGATGGTTCTTCGAACAATTTCAGATTGATTTTCAAATTAAGAAAAAAGTGTATCTTATTAAAAGTTAAAATTAATACAAATTAAAACAAGCTATGTATGATGATGATGTCGTGTCCGCGTTATCACGGAAAGGGGGTGCAGTAGCTTATGAGGGTAAAGACCCCTGAGCACCCGAGTTTAGAAGTCTGACTTCTAGCTCTTATGAAGATGAAACTCACACAATCGCTTGCACAATCCCTTTTTACAGAGGGGAGGGGGGGCACAATCACACACCTCACAGATAGAACACAGATGAACAACCACGCTCGAACCGGGATTCGAACCCGGGACGCCCAGATCACGGGGAAGACGCGCTACCCCTATGCCAAGACGCTACGTATAAAATGCTACATTAAAATAAATATTATTTATTTATTTACCTTGATAAATATTAATTATTTCCTTACGTTGAATAAAAGTAGGGTCTTATGCCTTTTATGTTTATCATCATTCATTTAATAAGTAAAAAATTTTCTTATATATATATATATATATAAATGTATTGTGACCGGATACAACGCGACAAGAAGCAAAATAAGGAATTTACAAAAAAAATTAGAACAAAAAACTGGAATTGCTAAATAGTTAATTTAAAAAATGTACACTGTACCATAATAAAAACACAAGAAGCAAAATAAGGAATTTACAAAAAAAATAAGAACAAAAAACTAGAATTGCTAAATAGTTAATTTAAAAAATGTACACTGTACCATAATAAAAACACAAGAACAAATTTAATGGAGCTGTCTATAAAAGTGGCGACTATGACATTCTTGATTAAAATTATAACTATTCCGACTTAAGAAAGGATTCATCCTAAAATTGAAAAATGTATCTTCCGATTTTCCACACACCAAGAGCGTTTTCAAGTTTTTTTAAATTATTTTTTACTTTATTTTTTGCTTATATTTCAGTTTGCCTTTGCTTATCTTGGAAAAACCTATGATAATACTGGGAAATATCCTCTAAATATATTTATCAGAATAAATAATACAATTTCAGGCATCTGTGAGTATTTGAGAATTTTGATGTGTGTCTGCAGAAAATTTCCCTCTTAATGACTTAGGAAAAACATTTAGATAATAAATATCACGCTTTTTCATCAAATCCATAACGCATAAAGTTACAGCTTATTTCACAGCATATGGCAGCTCAGGTATAAAGATTCTAGTCACTTAGAATAGACTTTAATACCTGATGAATAAAAAAGATTTTACATGCATTTCTTTACTGAGGCCTAATGAATTATCATTGTCACTTTTATTTATCATTTTTTTTAACAATTTTGTAAATTGCATGGATTTTGTTCTCCTAATTTTGTAATATGATTTATATTTACCATTTCATGACTATTCAAGATAAATTAAAGTTTCGTATCGAAATTTTCCTTGGAAATTTAATTGTAAAACTCTTTATAGTTCAAACAAAAGTCAGATGTTAAGAAATCGCATTAAAATTACCATATTTAATTCCTACAGATGAAAATGAAGCTAATTTTATATTTTATGCAAGAAAACTATTGAATCCTTTATTGTTTATCATTCACGAATCTGGGGATTTGCCTTGAAAAAGAAAATAAACAGCCAGCTTTTACAAAGGATCTTCCTTCTTATTGTATAATCGATCTTTGTTGAATAGACAATAGACTAGATGCTTCCTTGCCGATTTTTGAGTCTATTCACATTTCTGAACGATCGATATATTATTAACTTATTTAGTAATAAAATAATAAAAAATAAAAAAAAATTCGGAAGCAATTTTTCTGTCAAGAGATTTACAGATAACAAAATAAATTTTATAACTGCCTTTGAATCTTTAATTTACCCAGTAGTTATAGCGATTAAAATTTGCCATTTCAAAATAAAGGAAGAAAGTGGAATTTTCATGGTTGAGTTACTTTGCATAGAGCCGGCGTTCTGGCATAGGGGTAGCGCAAATTCCCCGTGATCTGGACGTCCTGGGTTCGAGTCCCGGTTTGGGCATGGTTGTTCTTCCGTTGTTCGATGTGTGAATGTGCCCTCCTGTAAAAAGGGGTTGTGCAAGCGAATGAATGATGCGTGAGTGGCAAAGTCGTACTCTTGGCCCTAGTTGGCGCTGCTATAAAAAACAAGAGGCGCCCCCCACCGGCTTAAAATCGCTGTCTTCTAACAGCGGGCTTGACCAAGGCAAGTGCCATAAGAAACAAACAAACAAACAACAACTTTGCATAGATCAAAGTGTCACTTGAATCCATAATAATAAGTCCTGTCATAGAATTTCTCATTTGCAATATATCCCTTTCATTCCTATATTTAACTCCCTATCATCTTTATATTCAAATAATATTAATTGTGACTTAAGTTTGAATTAATTAAAATCAACTATTTGTTGAAGTGCAAGATATACTAATATACCTTCAAAACAAACATACTTTTTTTGTTTGAAGAAATTTTGAAATATACTGCAATGGATGTGCGAGCTAGTCTCAAAGAAGTTCTGCAAAATTAATTCATTTCATTCTTTTATACATCCAAAAATGTCTTGAAGGATATTATATCTGGATACAATCGCTTTGATGAAATTAAATTTATTCTTTTCATTCATTGACGTTTAAAGAATAAATATATTGAACCAAATTTCTAACTGGGCATGAAAACTTTAAAATCAATTTGGAATGTTTTAATTTATCACTTATTGGCCCGTGTTCCTTCTCTAGTAGTGAAATCCTGGTTGACAAGAACTTGAAGGTGCTTCCCAAAGACATTCATTCATGGATAATTTTCAAGAAAAGAAAGCAGCATGGCCCCTTTTATTTCATTACATTTTATCAGATCATATCAGCCGTTATGGTACTTAGTTCAATTGATAATATTACTTTCTATATCATTTGATTTTAGATTCTATGTGAATTTGTTTACGAAAGGTTATTCAAATATATTGTTGTTGTTGTTTTTAATTTTTTTTATTGAGTTCTTTCTTTTAATTTTGCTTTTTTTCTTCCTCAAAATTTGTGCATTTTATTTTTTGTATTGTTTCTTCATCTTCTAAATACTTTAATTATTTATTGAAATTTTTCATATGCATCTGAATAGTTTTAATTTTTTCTAGTATATATTTTTATATGTTTTTGAATGCTATGGTAAATGTGATTAATGGATTATTATAAGTAATAGCGGTCAATTACATTTAGCAGATGTTATTAATATTAATCGATTAACATCATTAACAAATATATGTTTGCATAGTTTTGCATTGATTTTTATATGCGCCTGAATCTTTTTCACATGAAACTTGCTTACCACGTTGAATGAGACAACTGAAAAGTCCTTGTTGTGTACTTATTGACAAACAAACAGTCTTATCCCATCTCAATAAAGTTTCTATTTTATAAGAAAATCTGTAGTATTAATATTTTCTTCCTCTATCCTGTGTTAAATACTACTTTACATCAAACTTCTTTCCATAATTTTCAGATTGTCAGTTTAAATTGACCATTGTACAAATATTTTTTTTTTACTTTACATAATATAAATGAAGGCGAAATATTCGTTACATTATTAATTTTATAAGATTTCAGATGCACTGTACTGCAGAGGTTATCTCAAGCATGTGAAACTAAGAATATAAAATAACATGAAGATCAAAATAAGCAAGATTCGATTTTAGGCACTGAAATATTCAGAGATATCTGAAACTGAACCATCCATCAACACTTTATAGCCAAAAGTACGAGACAAATTATTGTCAGTGGAAGTCTTGTCATATTTATAAATATAGCTCCTTTTTTTCCTTTTCCAGAATGCATAGTTCCGAAATGATAGAGCCGGAAAAAAACCGAGATTATGTCCTGACATATTGCTTCGAACATTCAGACTGACAAATGAAGATGAATCCCAGTAGAATGTTAGCAACTAATAATAAATTAAGAGTCTGAAAGAATAGATACTCTTTCTTTTTTCAGTAATCATCCAAATTTTCTATTGCAGATTCGGTGCCATTTATGAATATTATATGATCAGAAGCTATTCATTAACCTCGAAATGATTTTCCCAGATCTTGTAAATACATTACAGAATAGTAATTATTTCATATAATATACACGACACTTTTCTAATGTCTTTTCAGTTGAATTTTATAAATGCGATAACGATGTGAGGTTTTGGCAGTGAATTGCTTAGAAAATGAATTACCCAATGAAGAACTAAACATTTAATGAAAAGTTGAATGCTTAAATATACTACATATATCATCCAAATTCCAAAATATTATAATTTTATTTCATTAAATGATAGATGTTTATGATGTTAAGGTGTTAAAAGTTTCGTTGGATCATTTTCTCAAGTTTTTTTTTATTAAAAATTATTAAAATTTGTTTAGCAAAAATTGTAAGTTTTTATGAGGTAATGCCTCAAAGTAATGTGTTTCTCAATTTTATATTTTTACTTATTTTAAACTAGATGCCTTTAGCAACCAGCTGCTTCTTCGAGACTAATGATTGCTACAGATTAAATATTTTGTGAAACTATATCTTGATGAGTTTCTCAATGCAACACTTTTAAATTACTAAACATTTATGACATGAAATTTGAATATTTATTCAGGGGTCAAATTCTATGTAGCTGTGTTACTTCTGTTATTTATCAGTTAATTATTTAATAATAAATATTAATTATAAATTATTTAATAATAAATTAAATAATAAAAAAATATATGTCGACTATACTACTTTTTCTCCAATTTAGCTTTATTTAATCTTGAAGTTTCCAAATTAATTATTGCCAAAAAGTCTTTTATATGCTAGTTTGAAGTGTAAATACATATCTTTTTAAAGACTTTGAATGCACCGTTTAATTTTCATTTATTTTTAAGTCGTCCTTGTTAATGCAAGATCATGTAAAGTTGCATATTTCTTTTTCTACAAATGAGGGAAATCTAGTCAGTTATGGCGAACAGATCTTTCGACGGAGATATTTGTTATATTTAATTTCAGTTTAAACATATATATCTTCATGTTTATGATTCTCTCAATCTGTCATATACTAAAAAATGTTATTTTAACTTTTCCATGTGCTCTGTTCACTGCGTACATGAATCCTTCCATTGGAAAGCAACCAGACTGCAGTTTCTAAATTAATTATTGCAAAAAAAGTGTTTTATATCCATGTTAAAGTGTAAACACTTATTTTTTCAAAGAAAACAGCTTAAATATTGTAGGTTGTATCATTTAATTTTCATAGATTTCTAAATCGTTCATGTAAGTGTAATATGGAGAATTTAACTCATTAACGTCATTGTAACGTGACATTTCTGAGTCTTTTTTCAGACAATGACATAGATCTAGTCCCCTTTGGTGATCAGCCGGTTCGCCTTGAATATTGGTTATATTTAATTTTAATTAAATCGCATAAACATAATTTCATGTTCACGATTCCGGTAAATTATCAGACATTAAAAACGTATAATTTTACATGTGCTCAGCTCATAGTGTACATGATCTTATCGAATGGGTTCATTTTTATGATATCAAAGCACTATTAAAAACATAAATATCAGGTTCATCTGCCTTCTAAATGTTATAGAATTCTGCCTTAAATTTTTTTTTATCCATCTCACTCACTACACAGATACTAATCAAATTATTATTTTTTTTTTTTAGATTTTAATAATAGAAAAAATCATTCCATCAAACGGTTGGTGAAACAGTATATGCGATTTCAACAGGATACAAAATTGAAAATTAGGCAAAAAAATAAATAAATAAAAATACCAAAATTCAGGAAAAAAAATCGCACAATTAATAAATTAATATCATTAAAAATGCAATATTTTAAAATTTTGAACCGTGTAAAATTCATTTCTATGAAATAATATTTTCGGAAATTATCACGGAAAAACATCAAAATTAAGCTTAATTTTTAGAAGTCTAATTAAAGATCCAAAAAATAATTTGCTCCTAGGTGTACATTCCGATTTTCAAGGGTAACTTTTGTAGCTCTATGTCAAAAGATCTGATTTGAAGAGCACCAAAGCAGACAAACACACATTCATCCCTATTATTAGTGTAGTTATACATTGTATATCAAATATTCAGTTCTTTTTTCTTTAATTTTTCAACTATTTGCAAAGAGGATGTTAATATCAGGCCTGCGTTTGAATAATATTTCTTGAAGAAAACGATTATACTTTGGAAGAAAGACAACAAATACTTTATTTAAAGTATGCGCCATCACTAGATTTATATTTTGCCTGCTTTTCCTTCAAACAGTGAAATATTTCCTAGAAAAATTGTGCACGTTTTAAGTAATTCTATTGACAAGCAATTTTTCAGCATTTTCGTAATTGCGGAATTATTGCTGGAAAAGTATGTGACGAATCAATAATCAGAAATAGTGTCATTGGCATCTTCCGTTCTGTGAAAAGAGGTATTATCTTTCTGCAAAATGAGACTTTCTCTTGTCTTGAAACCCAATTTCGACACTTTTCAATCAATGCATGGTTTAAATCGATTAGTTGGTGATAGTAAAGAACGGTATTCAGTATGTCATCCGATAGAAATTCATTATAAACCACATACTTTTGATCTCATTAAATGAAAAGGTTTGGGATAATCACTTTTAAATTGTCTGTACCAATCCACACTCACATCTTACATTACAGCCTTGTCACCTTCTGTTTCTACAAATACGCAGTGGCTTGACACTCGAGGTTGTCTTTACTTGGAACAAGAAAAACAGTAGGTGTCGCATTCCTTAATTTGTTTGAAACTTTGACAAGTTTACCACACATAATAAATACCACTCTAAATCGAAATCGGCTGCATATCGAAGGCATTTTATCAGGCACTGTCTTAGCAACAAATTGACAGAACAATTGATTTGCTGAATCAATCCTTTATTCTAATATCATAAAGCAAACAAATTTACTCGTAACTGGAGACGGGAGTCAAAATAACTCCGCATCGTGTCATTAGCTCTGATTATCATGTGGTATTTTGTTCTTGAATACAGTCATCTCCTCAGTACCTTCAATTGGTTCTTCCAACAGTATGTTGGCAAAAGTCTGTGTATAAACAGGTGTGCATAACCGAGTTTTTTTTTTTTTTTTCCAAAATTTTTGTTGTAATTTATGGAGTCATTGACTATATGTCTCTGAAACTGCTTTTAATTTGAATAATGCAAAAAGAATAAAGAAATATTCTAAAAAAAGTAAATACTCATTAAAATATTGTTTAAGTTTTTCTTATAACATCCTTCCAACATTTAATATTATAACATTTAACATTTTTAATATTAACACTTTAAATATTTTCGGTAACTACACGATTTCCAGAATGTATTGTGTTTCCATCGCAAATTCCAATACTGTTTACAAAAGACAAAAATGAAAAAATAATAAGGAAGTTATTTTGACGCCATGTCTCTATTCGCGTGAGGAAATTCATGTCTCCAGTTATGAGTTAAGAGTTATTAAACAGTACATTCAGTATTCAAACATGAGTTTCAAATTAATTTCATAAGAAGTCTTATAAACTTTCATACGAGTTTCCATTAAAATTTCTAAAAATTAAAGTAACATTTAAAAAATGCTACAAAAGTAGAATGATTCTGAAATATGATTTTATTTTTAAATTATTCTTATTAGAATAATATATGTTTTGATTTTTTTTTTTTTTTTTTCATTTTGGTGTAAAAAAATATTTGTTACAATTTTTTCAAATTTTCAAATTGCATTTTTTATTTATATTTTGAATGTGATAGAATTATATTAAAAAATGTTTTTATTGAATTCATAAGTTATTTAAATTCGCACACGTTTTCTATAATCTAAAATCATTATTTAAATCATATAGAGAAAATAATTCAAACTTTCTTAGGATTAAAAGGTAAAAAGAGAAAACCTATTTTTATGGTTAATATTATGTTCTTTGTATAAAATATTTATTGTAATTTAACATTGTAATTAAAGTATAAAAATTATTTAAAATGATTCAAAAACATAGTGCATGTCTTAGTGATAAAACATCTTAAGAGCATGTGTCTAAAATCAGTTTTAAATAATATGGATGCATATTAAAAGGGATATTATCGCTTTTAAAAAAAATTGGACAAAATCAGAATCAGAGGAAATTTTATAATCAGTTATTGAAGTTTGGAACTGTAATACCTTTTCATAAATATGTGCGTTAAAAATCCTTATTATTTGTAAATCTGATAGAATTGCTTGCTACAATAATATTGCCTTGAGAATGACTTTTAGAATAATAATATGAACTTGCTACAAAGTAACTAAGTAAATGTAAATATGTTTTATTTATTTTGTAATTTTGATCTTTTCGATTGTTTACAATGAAAATCAAAGTGATTCTATTATTTTAAGTTCTTGAAAAATAACAATATTTGAGAATGCAAAAATGAAATGTCATTGTGCATTTTCAATCTAAATTGAATTTTCATCAAGATTTATTTCGTTTGAAAGTTTGATAAACAATTTAGAAATTAAATTTCTTAGCCTAGTTTCATTCTCTAGAGTATATTTACTAAATATTGTATTTTGTTTCGTAAAAAGAATAAATTTATGATTTCTGCGAATAGCTTTATTTTTTTAAATATAAATTTTAAATATTTTTAGAAGCATTTATAAAAAAAAATCCTGGTCGTTGTGATAAAGCACAAAATAAATTCACATCTAAAATTAATGTAAATTTTGAAGTTTTATTTTTGAAACATAATGAAGCATTATTTATATTTTGTTGTTCTCAGCTCACATTGGCGATCCATCCAAAATAATGGCTTTTCTTCACCTTAAATTATTAATAAATAAAATTGTATTATGTATTTGCAAAATATAAAATTAATGAAAATTGATTTGAATAATATCCAAACTTTCCTATTCTTAAACATCTTTCAAAATAAAATATTTTAATTTCAAAATAAAATATTTTAATTTTATCATTGAATAAAACTTTTCAGCCTGATTGTCAAATTAAGCTGGAAAAATAAAGGAAATGAAATATTTTTTAGAGTTAATAAGTTAACGTATTAAAATGAGTTAACTTTTTTAAATAAGGCTTAAATGATGGGAAAATGGCTTGATGCAATAATTTAATGAAACAGTATAGTAAAAAAAATTAAAAAATATAATGGCTTATATTGTTAATAATATGAATAATATGCTAAAAACTTTACTAAACAGCACTTTTTTATTTCTACAACAATTTAATTGAATAATTACAATAATTAAATTAACAACAATTTAATTAAAAATAAAAAATGTGAAGAATCACATTAAAATAAAAAAAAAGAAGAAAAAAAAGATTTTATCCCACAACAAAAAAAATGAAATTATTTTACTCAGTTTCTTTGTAGATAAAATTGAAATCAAATGAAAATTTCATTTATCTTGGTATTGTTTCTATATTGTTTTTATCTCATGTTGAAATCATTCGCCTTGTTCTTTATTATTATCACTAAAATGTTTAGCGAAACAATCAGTCAGAAACAAGATAATGAATATTTTTGCTAATATAATGTTACATTACACAACTTATTTCTAGGACTACTGTTATAAATAGACAGAGGTAAATTATGTTTTTTTAAAAAAAAGAATAATAAAATGGAATAAAGTACAAAATTAAAAATACATTCACAAAATACATACAAAAAACTGTAATAAGGCAATATAATAATAAGACAAGTAATAACAATAGTCAACAACCAGGATATAAACTAGTTCAGTTTAGTTTTAAGTTTCTTATTTGTCTAAAACACTTGACCAAAAAATAAATGTAGTCCTCGCTTGTTTCATCCATAGAATCCCTGAAATAAGGAAGATTTATCGATTATCTGAGAACATGCGATATCCTATTTCTGTTATTCTCTGTGCTAATTCGGGATCATCTACTATGCTTGTTTTTTTTTTTTCTTATATAAGCAAAACAAGACATATCCTGATAGTTTTTATGAATACGTGAAAGTGGCCAAATGATTTTCTGTCATCCGAATGCTTTATTCAATAAAAGAAATGATAATCATAGAATAAAATGAATGAAAGATAAAACAGAAGAATCAACTATGGTAAAAAAATTGACTTAGTCCTCTTAAATTTGTCCTATTTTTTTCCAATATTTCATTTATCAAAACAATAGAATCTACATTTAAGATTATGCCACTTATAAATAACTGTCTAGTTCAGTTTAATCCCTAAAAGCCTTAACACTGCTCAGAATTTTGCAAATTTTAGACATTTGATCTTATATTATCCATAATAATAATATGATAAAATAAGATCAAATATATTAAATATATAAATGTATATAATGAATGTATAAAAACTGAGCAAAAAGTTACATTCAGATGTTCAGTGATTTTACATTTACGAATTATATAAGCATTTCCATTAGACTGGCATGCATTATACAAAATAAAATTTAAATATAAATTTTAAATACTCATCAATTTATTTGCACTCTTAATTGAAATACAATAATTGATTTAAATATAAAATTTTATTACAAATAATTGTCAAGGTTTGAATACTTATGTCAAATACTTTTGTAATATCACAAGTAATAATCATATAACAGAGCATGGTGATATTTATGAAAATTTTCTTATATTGCCATGATTAATTCGCATTCACACTAGTAATCAGTATTTTTTAAATGCCCCTATTACAAGAAAAAAAACGCGAAATCTATGGTATCACAGAAAAAAAATTAACTTTTTCATTTTACGTCAGAGACATAGAAATATTTAAGAATTCCTCAGCTTTTTACAGCCCGTTATTCTTAATATGAAAAATAAATAAAATAACTCAAGCATTAGTAATGAATTATAATACAATAATTAATGAAAAAAGAAATTAGTTCCATACATTTTGAGGAGAAATTCGAAAGTACAATAACTTTTTGAAATGCTTTTGATTTTTATTAAGTCAGGAATTTACAGAAGAAGGAACAATTGTAACTATTTTTTGACTTTAAAACATAATGCTTAATACCCGTTAAAATCGATTAAAAATTTTAAAACTAGGAAAACACGATGAAAAGCAAAGTGTGTTTTTTCTATGATCTTACTAGTTAGAATAGGGGAATACTGACCGCCTCTTTCATAATTTCACTTTTCGTTACCTCGATAAAATTCGAAATATACCATTATACGACTTTCATATATTTCGCATTCAATGCAAATCTACTTATATTTCCAGAACCATTTAGGATAAAGCAGGCTGACAAAAGTGAAATATTGTTTTAAATCTTGTGACCAGACCAGATATTGTTAAAATCTCCGTTATGTCCGAAACCTCTTAAAAAAACAGAAGAATATCATTTATTTCTCCTTTCCTTCGCGAACAAATAAATATGTGCATTCGTGCGAAGTGACTTCCTGTGGTTCGAGCCATCCTTCAAGATGATCAAGGATTTGCGTAGAATGTGGTTTGTATCCTATCGGGATCACTCATTCCAAAATCGATTTTTTTTAATGCGTTTCTTCTTTTTGTTATAAGGAAGACAAGAAGGAAACTGCTGACCAGTGGAAGTAGAAATGCTATGGCATTATTGTTGAGAGCCTTCTATATAAATGCATGAAATACTATATTAAATATATGGCTTTGGTTGGTTGGTTGGTTGAGGTTTTATGGCGCAAGAGCCATATCTGGCCATACTGCGCCAATTAAATATATGGCGTAAGGACGTTAAAATTATCTCAACATTTTCGGCGTTAGCTTTAGAGAATAATTGATTTATTGAATCAATCTTTTTAGTAAAGTTGGAAATGCAATACTCCAAAAATAATACACCTACTTTAATATGTATATTATTTTTCTACACAAAATAATGAAATGCAGTACAGCTTTTGTGAAACTAGATGGTACATACAACTTTCTCCTAAAGTTGCCATAAATATTTATCCTTTTGCTGGTACAACTATTCCTAAACTTTCTCGGAGAGTCTCTAATAAAGATTTTATTAAAAAATGTGTATCTTTGTAAGTCTTAGAACACCTTGTATGACATTAGTTTACAATAATTACGATGACTTCTAAAGTCAGTGGGCTTGTCTATGACAAGTGCCATTAGAAACAACAACAATAGTTACGAAATATTAGCAATCGGCGTAAATGTAGCAATCTATTGTGCAATTCTTGCGGATTAATCTCTGACATGCTGTTAGCAGGAACGAATTTCTGTTTTAGAGGGGTTTTCCCAATCAACTGAAACTAAAATTTAACACAGAACTACAAATGTAAACAGAAAGTCACATACTATATTCGACGTATTCAAGTCATTACATATTTGCATGGCTCTGAAAATACAGTGAGTATACCGACATGTTGTCAACCCCTTTTTGGATTTGGTTCAAAATTTTATAGAGGTCTACACTATGGAAATTAAATATGTATTCCGAATTTTATCCATCTAGTACTCTTCTTTTTGTAATATCATGTTAACTTACATTCGTAGTGCTTGTCAAACAATCTTCCTCTTATTGAATTTACAATAAATTCGGTGCAGAAGCCATATACCAAATTTCATCCACCTATCCATCTTTATCTCAGACTGACATACAGACATAACGCCAATGTGCATTTCTCTATATTTCGTATAAGAGAAAATACTCGTAAAAGAAAAAGAAAGAAAGGAGATAAATTCTACGATGATTCAGTTTTATAGAAGAATTATAATAGTAAAAAACTGCATTTGAAACGAATTCAAGTATTGTACTAATTTCCATAACTAGTTTCCTTTAATTGAAATTAATTCTAAGATCAGTCAATTAATAAGAATTATGTGCCTCTTAAAAAATGCACCTGACACCGGTACAATGCGTTATATGTAGAAATGAAGTAACTAAAATAATAAAATATACTGTTGTAATGATAAAATTTACAGCTTAAAAATATACCTAAAATTAATTAAAACACGAAATAAAATTTTACGAAGGCGAAATTGATATCACTGATGTTAAATTTTGTATTAAAAAATACAATTCTAAAGTTATATGAAAATGTTAGTTTTATTAGATGTTATTTATTATATGCTTATTCTACAGCTGCTAAGAAACATATTTAAAATATCATTTTAAATTGATTGATAATATAATCAAATTTTGAAACTGCTTTTCCTTAATGGTCATCTGTTATTCAAGAAATAAATATACTTACATTTTGTAGTTCAAGATATATTAATCACACTGTATTGAAATCTAATGGATTTTGCTACATTAATATCGCATATTTCATTGCTCAATGAAGGTTATGTAATTTACAGTTGATATACAGGTAATAAATATTTCCAAGTTAAGATAATGTATTATTTCATAACAACTATTATTACCTAATGTTTATACAAAGAAAAAGATGCTTGAAGTACTAGTTTCTTTTCTTATCAATACATCTACTATACGAGCTTAGATTGCATCGCAACTTTGGAAAGCAAAGTAATTGATTATATACCATCACCTGCAGAACGCCTTACAGAATCCATAAGAATTATAGATGTATTAAGTATATATGTATAAAATGTATTAAAAAACAAAACAGAAGAATAAGCTGTAATCCACTGGCGTCCTGGCCTATGCGTAGCGCTTTTTCCCCGTTATCTAGATGTCCCTGGTTCGAGTCCTTGTTCAGGCATGTTTATTCCTTACCATGTGTTTTATCGGTGAGGTATGTTAAATACCCCACCTCCCACACACACACATCTATAAAAATGGGTTGTGCAAGCGATTATGTGAGAGTCATCTTCATATGAGCTGGAAGTCAGACTTCTGCCCTCGGGTGCTCAAGTGTCTTTACCCTCAGAAGCTACTGTAACCCTCTTTTCTCGATCTCTTGGAGTTGGTTTGAACTGGTGTTCAATCCAAGGGGTATAAACAACGACATAAAATATAATCGAAATGCATAACTATATTCAAGAAAGTCCAGAACCTAACTGTTTCGGAAGACCGAATACTGATAGAATTTGTTTATTTGTATGTGGTGTTCGTAAGTGTTTTTATGAACTCTAACCCTATCCGATTATGCATTTTTGCCATCATTCCTAAAAATATGCAAATATGGTTTCGTCTTTTCCTATCAATGACGACTTTTATCATCTCCACCATTGACTTTGCCGCAATACCTTTTTGACACTTGAAAACGTCATTTTAAGCATATTCAAAAGAGAAAGACTGGTGTGACGAGATCATGAGATTGAGGTCATAAAATTATCAGAATGTAAACTTTCGACAAGTATTGGATGCCAAGAGTGTCTCGTAAACCAAGGACACAATCGTTCGTATTTTTAAATTATTAAAAATCTGTCCTAATTAGTTAGTCATAGGACATTATTCACTTCGTCTGATGGAAACAATACAATTATTTGTAGTTGGAAAACATTTAAACGGACCCAAATATTTTTGAATGCTGTAATATTCCAGCAACTGACAAAGCTACATCCAATGATTAACAATTTGCATTCATTACAATACAAATCTTTATAAATACAAACTCTACGTTCTTCTCCTTTTTAATGAAGGTGCTTAATTACATTAAATAAGAGAACCAATTCATATGTCTTACCATATCGAAGGAAGAAATCATGTCACATTAAAAAATCGATTCTGAAATACCCCAAACGCACATTCAATGAAACTACGACTGGCGATCCAACCAGGTTCGATGAAACTACAGCAGAATCCTGATTATGAAGGTACTGCAAAATTTCATGGCAATTTCGGTAAACGTGATTGAATGAATACTCGTGACGGTTACGTTGCTCGCAGCAGATGTTTTCATATATGTATTAGGAAGACTGCCAGGTTGTCCGAGAACTCTCAAAGTATATTTGAAGATATACTAGCTTCATAGACATCATATTTCAGAGGGGATTCTCATTTGCATATCAATTCCTTTAGAATAAAGACAGTTAATGCAATTTTTGAATTGGTAGCGATTTTTTTTTTAATTTTTATCAGAGAAACTCGAGAGTTCCAGTATTCTGAAGGATTTGACCTCGAAAGATCATAAAAATGAGGGAGTGAAAGGATATCGTCATTCTACATGAATATTTCTTAATAGTGGTTTCTACAAATATATTTTGTATTTACAATTAAACCTTTCAGCCTAAACATAAACTTACTTTCAAACATAAATATGGCAACGAATTATCCATTTAAACCAATAATAAATATAAAATTGACTCTGCATAAGAAAACAAACATAAAAATCTATTGCCCATTCTCTCAGATGCCATTTTGTTTAATCAGAACCAATCTGATAACTTAATGAGTTGTCAAAATTAGACTGTTTCCGATGTCTGGAAATTCACTGACCACTTTTTTTTTCATCTGCTTGATCATCATCTTTTTTTTCCCCCTTCCTTTTCTTCTAACGCTATATGCTTTTTTGTTGATTCGTTCTTTGTTTTTTTGTTATTGTTCCGTAGCCTCTTGCAGTCTTAAATGAAATGGTGAAATTGCTCACAAAATTACTCTCATTCTTTTAGATACTCACTGATATGTGCTGAGGGGAAGTTCGATATTTTGCTTTAGTCTTTCTTTTTCTAATTGATAAATAAAGGATGCCCTATTGAAATAATGAGCTATCCTTGGATTGTTCTTTTTCCCTTTTGGGAAAGACATTCCAAACGAATTTTCTTTTTAGAAGATTCGTTTACCTCTAAATATACACATACACATACTTAAGTAAAACTCTTCCTTTATCCTAATATATTTCATTAGGGAATAAGAATCACCCTCAGTTGTTTCATTACAAGCAAATGGTAAGAGTGGGAATTTGATGCCTTAATTTAATTTACTAACATTAGGAAAGAGCTGATACATAGAAAAGATTTCAGCCTATTGTTTATCTAGATATGCCTTGAAGGGTTATTTGCTGTATTTATACAATAACGATAATTTGCTAAAAATATTCTCGAAAAACTAAATAAACAACAAATAAATAGATCAGAGATTTATTCTTATTGCCTTAAATTCATGAATAAAGCAATATTTCAAAATATAGTGAAATATATGCAATGCTCTGCACTTGCATCATATGTTATATGCAAGGTAATTGTAATGAAACTTCACATGTTCAGACCACACACACACACACACACACACCCACACACACACACACACACACACATATATATATATATATATATATATATATATATATATATAACTGAGAAGTGGATTGATTTACAAATTTAAAAATAGACAATTCATAGGATGCTTAAAAAGATTCTTCCAAAAAACGTACAAAAACATTCCACAAAAAGACACATTACTTTAAAATACAAAGAACCAAAGACCTAAAAATTCTAATATAAATATTATTTATTTGTTAGAGGCTGTTTAGTGCTTTAAAACATTTTCGGACCGCAACTCATGAGAGTTGAAAATGCTCAGAAGATGAATGACGTTCATCTTCTGTACATTGGAGGTAGAAGATGTACGCTCAACAACAAATTGTCCGTGATCCGTCGTACATGCAATGTTATACAGTACTTTAGATCAGGACTGTATAATGTCGCAACTTTCCTCCGAATATAGAAACTCATCTTACGCACATTTTGGTAAATTCAAACAACGCTACTCACTGGATATGCTCCTTCTTATGCCAAGAGCTCGAACTCAATCTGTCGGTAATGTCGTAATGCTTCACAATGTAAAAATTACAGTTTTATGTGCCATAATTCTTGTTAAAATAAACGACAGTTATGTATTACATGTCCTTTCGAAGTTTTAGGCCGTAATACGCACCCTAGAGGAAATTGTTTGAACAAATTTTATGTGGTCACTTTCAATGCATTTTTAAAATTGTTTAGATATCAATGGTTAGATAAAATTCCATAAATAAATATTAATCTCTAAGTATTTTAGTTGCAATTACAGAATGTTCTGAAGGGCCCAAGTTTAATTACGTCCAACTTCATTATCGGTCAACTTTTATAAAGAAATCTGGAAACTATGAGCCAACGTATAGATCGCAAGTTTGACCTATTATGTCAAACAAAAGAGAGTGATTGAATATCTCATGAGGATTATAAAGCGCAATCTTAATAATCATGCCTAATTTCCTACCATTTGCAATTTATGTTGGATAAAATCTAGTATGTTACCAACTTAAAAAGTGTTTGACATATAAACACATATTTTGAAACAATGGTAGAAGTCCTATAAGATAATACCATTTTCATCAAGATACCTGAATTTTAAGCCAAGCTACAAGCGCTGAACCATGGCGAAATGTATAATATAATTTCGGTAAAAAATACCACAAGATTCAAATACCGTAAATACTATTCTTAGTACAATCTGCCAAATGATCAAAACCTGATCCATTCCATCAGCGTACGATAAACCATATTAATATTGTAGTTAATGGTAATTTTTTTTCAATATATCAATAAAATTGGTTTTCTTCGGATTAAAGATTAATTAAGATTCGTAGAAAAATTAATAGCTTTACGATTTTTAATGTGTTCAGGCAAAAGGCTTTTTTAAAACATTTTATATTTATTTTAAATAATCTGTGAATACTTATTAATTAAAAATCCAATATTTGTTAATTATTTTTAAACTAAGACTGTTATTATTTAGCCGATATTTTAAATGTGATAGTTTCCTTTTTGTCTGTTTAAGCAAGTTAAATATGTTACCGCAGGATGCTCTGGAACCACATTTATCTGACATATTGATTTTCAGTACATTTGATTTGGGCATTTTGGCATATTTTTTTTGCCTTACAGTTCCAATAATTGAGAGTGAATATGTAATATTATAATCCTTTTTCTAAAATAAATGCGTTCATTGCTGGAAATAATGGAATTTAATAGCCCAACTGACTGGATAAAATAAAAATTATATCAAAAAATATGTCCAAATATGTTTTAAAGATTGATATTCAATGATATTTTTAACAAATGTTTGAACTTTCGCTCTTTTCCCTGAAAAGTACGAAATCATTTATCCTTTTGTTTGGGATCACTCCCTGAAGCTTAACATATAGTTTCTGTTACATATTATTTAGTCTATTTCGAATTATGCACTCTTACATTATTTTCCAATTCCATATCTTTTCTTTTGTATTATGTAGTAATTTTTTTCAGGTAAATGAAGTCTTCAGCATGAATACAAAATCTTTAAGACATTATGCATTTTAACTTGTCTGCACACATATTTCTGAATTTTATTAAGAACCTAAAAGGAAATGGTCATTCATTTAAACTTATCAGAATTAGGTTCTTTATGTTTTAACATTTTTAATATATTTTTTATTTTATATTCAATAAGGGTTAAATAAAGATAATTCTTGTAATCGTATTTAAGTTTTGCCAGTAATTTTGAACCAAATTCAGATGATTATTGAGCGTATAAAACTTTTTAAGTTTAAACAATATAGATACGACACCAAATTCGCATTTTATGAGCAAACTGTTTATTTTTCTATTTCTATTTTTTTTATTTTCAGATTTTCATTCTCCGTATTCAAATTAACAGTGATTTTTCTCAGATTTTAAATGTTTGGAGTTTAATTTACCTTTTAAAAATAAAAGTTTTCATGCACTTTTTTACGCATAATTTTAAAAGATATATTTATCGTCTGCAATCCTTTACAGAGGAGAATTGATTTTCTTGACTTAAACCCTCATAATTATGCAGAACTAACATTTTGTACAATTGTAGATATTAAACTTGATAAGAAATTCTCGAGTAAATCTTTAATAAAATCATTATTCTTTATCCCTCATCGTATTCATAATATCATCGGTTTCATCATAAAACAGATCATACCCCACATCTAAATAACAGATATTTCCTTTCAGAGATTCTTTCATTCAATAGATATAATCCTGAATAGTAGAGCTTTAGAATGAGAAAAAATAAAGAATACTTTCTGTGCATTACTCCGAACTGCCAGTAGAACACAAGATGAATATCCCCTGTAATGGAATTACTATTAGAAAATTGGAAACTCTTGGGAAAATAGATACATTTTTTCCATTCCTTGCTTTCATTAGGAAAGAGCATCATTTTTCATTCATTATCATTCGGAGGTTTGTTCCCGATTTTATGTGAATGAGCTATTTATTTCTCGGTTTAATAATAGGTAACAGGCAAGTAAAGACGCAGAAGATATAAGAATGAAGATATTGAATGGAAAAAGTTATTTTTCAATCCCATTTGGTAATGCAGTTGTTTAATAAATCAAATTTCGTAGTGATATCCTAAAGAATATTACTTGTAAATACAAATCTTCTTTTTTTTAAAAAAAATTTAACTAATGCTTAAGTAAAAAAAACAATTGAATTAAGAATTTTATTTTTAAATACAAGCATTTTAAGTCTTCTTTCATTAGATAATAAGCTTTTGTTATACTAAATACACTTGAATTTTTAATTCTAGATATTTTCTCACATAAACTGCCTATATCTATAAAAATCGCAATTTCAATCTTTAAATTCTGAAAAATTTCAATATTCTTTATATTTAAGTTTGATATTTTTGGAATTTTTAACCTATTATAAATTATTTTAACTATAAAAAGACCATTACCAAAAATAGAATTTTCTTTAAGCATTATTTTTTATTTCTTTATTCAATCCTTGCAGAAATTACTAAAATAAACAATCAAAATTGTGCAATCACTTTTAAGAATTTAATTATATATGTGATATACCATTTTATAGAATTTTGAAGAGGAATTAATAAATTTTTTACTATAAATTTGAGTTAAAAAATGTATAAAAAATGAAAAAAATTCCAAGCATAGGCAGTTTCCTAAATAAAAATTCATTAAATACATGGATTTTTTTTTAATTCATATCTTGATTGTACTGAAAATTGTGCACTGTTTTTCAGATGTTTACTTCTATTTAAACTGGGAAATGTGTTTTCTTTTTTGCATATTTTAATATGTCAGAAAGTCTGAATGACAAACTTCTTGATAGCCATATAAGATATTTTACAAATATCTTTCATCATAAATTATATCACTTAACTTTCAGACATTAAACTAATCAATTAAAAAAATATACTATTTATCGAAAAGGTACCGTTACCTACTGTTTCATCATTAAGTAAATTTAAAGAAATATTTTCCAGTATGGACAATGTGGATATTTTTGTATAAAGTCACTTCAGTAATTTCTTATGTTATAAAAATAAAAACAAAATATTGCGCCATTCTTTATAGCATTTCTTTTGTAGTGGTTTCAAATTTATGTAGTTTATTTCCGTTTCGAGTTGATGACATGGTAGTTAAAAATTAGAAGTTTATTTAAAAGACTTTTTATTTATATCCTTTAAATTTTTCACAGATATGATGAGATAAATGTGCACTGCATTATTTTTAAAATTATTCAAATATTTTCTACAATACTCATTTAACATTTACTACTATTAAATTCACTTAGAAATAAGCAAATATACATTATCCATACTATTTTCTTTTATTTAAAATGAAAATAGTAATCTGTTATATCTTGAAATTACAATAAAAATAAAAGATAGCATATATTAAATTGACTGTACAATGTTTCATTGAAAATTGAATTTACATTTCAAATTTAGTTTTGAAATGATTCAGAAATAAATGATTCAGTAATTCAGTTTTGGAACTATACACTTTGACGTTCCATTATTAAACTAAGCATTTTCCTGTAATCTTATTTTATCACGTCCATGAAAAATCTCATTTTTCATGCTTTTAACACGACATAACTTATAAGAACTATTTTCTGAATATTTTTCATTATTGTAGCCAAAGAAAAGTAAATTTTGATACTATATTTAAATACTTGTATGCAACATTTTGTTTGTAATGTTAGCAGCTGATATGTAAATGGTTTCTTTAAGATCCAGCTTCTTAATTCTAAGCAAAATGTCTCATAAAGGAACTCAGTATGTTGAAACTTTTGTCTAATAATAATTTCAGTATCATTAATTAGTTGCATCATGAAATAATACGAATTTGATTACCAGTTTTGTATTGAATTAAAATAACCTTTCCATTATATTAGAGAAAAATTATCCTGATAATAATAACAATCCTGCTAATTCCATCATATAAAGGAGAAAATAAATTAAGACCATGAAAAATTTCAATAACGCTGTACTTTAAGAACATCCCTATGGATTTAATTTATCTCTTTATTTACTTTAGTTTTTGGCATAACTATTTGACAAAAGCAGTGATCAGATTAATGATTTCCAGTGCAAGGGAGCTTTTTGATGATTTACACTTATTTTTCTGTTTAACAACAACAACTATGTTTCATTGGTACACTTTTTTCTTTTAGAATTATTGTGAATGCGTACTATTAACTTTAAAAATAACTATATTATATTTATATTATTTACACAGTAAAGTCTATTATTATAATGAATTATATTATCAACAGAGTTGATACGCAATATACATTTTGAAACTGTATACGTATCTAATATAACAAATATTCAATCTTAACATGGCTTCTTTGTTGTGATCCATTCTACTCTAACAAAAGCATTAGTACAATTAATCAGTAATAAAAGTATGTTATAAAAGGATAAGAATTCCGATTTAAACGTTCGAAAATTAACTGCGTAGTTAATGTAGAATTTTTGTGCAATGTTAACAAAAAAAACCACTATGAAAATAGCAATTCTCATTATTGGATAGTATTGGTAAAAAATGATGCTCCCATACAAATTTGAATAATTCTTTTTCCAAAAACGTTTGTAATGAAAAAGATATCACATACTTTGACCTTTCAATAAAATACCAGCGATAGCAATGGCTAAGTTAAGGGAAAACATCACATGTTTATAAAGAAGATATAAAAAGTGCCTCCCCCCATAGAGAAATCTTCCACTGCCGAAAGTGAAGGCCAACATAAATTCTTCAATAATAATTTTTATCATGTGAGAACATGATGTTGTTTTGATTAGGGGGTTTTGAAGCACGTAATAGCGTGGGCAATGAATATTGAAACTCGAAATCGCGTAGGCAATAAATAAAACATAAATGGTAATATTCATCATCATCTTTTAATCGTATATATTTTTTTACCTGCTTTTACCAGCATTGCTTTATTATTACGTATGCTTCTTTGACAGAAGATGCGTTTTTAAAAGGTTGACACAATAATTCATAGCTGTTATTTAAAAGGTTGACACAAAGGTCATAGCTGTTATTTCATCTCAAAATAGTCGAGCTCCAAAATTTTCTTTGCCAGCTAGAAAAGTTGAAAATGGAAGTTCAAAAAACTTATATATATATATATATATATATATATATATATATATATATATATATATATATATATACAGATAGAGAGAGGGAGAAAGACCGTAGAGAAGTCTCGTGATTGTTTCAAACCGGTTTGAACTGGTTAATGACTTAAATTATTTAAAACAAATAATGTTTTGAAAAATAATAATGTTCTCACATGATAAATTCAAATTTGAGATCATAGATTTCATTTAATTTTTTTTATATCTTTTGATTTATAAATTGATATTTCTTACAATGCGCAATTGTATTTATTAAGTAGAATGGGAAAATATACAAGAACTTGGATACCAATTTGCTCGAAAAAAGAAAATTTTCACTTTACAGTGTTGTTAGGTATTTTAATTTAGATAAAATTTCCTTTTTGTAATCATTTTTCTTCTCTGATTCGTTTAAGTTTGTCTTTAGGTTTTCTTCAACGTGTATAAGTTGCCGTTAAAGTTCATAATTCAGTTATTTTACAGAGTAACAACTTATTTCATGAAATCACTAACCAAATCGACTTGAAGGTCTAATAGACCAATAATTCAAAATTTTACCAGACTACTTTATGAAAAATTTAATTACTCGATAAACGTATTGATGGTTTACCATAAAAATTTTTAAAAAAAAATGTTTTTTACATTAAAACAATACCATTGTTTTATAATTTAACTGATGCTAAATATTTCAAATATCTTGAAACAGATAGATTAATTAGTAAATATTAAAGAAAACAGAATATTAGTATGTTTTTATTATTATATTTCTTAAACTGCAATAAAAAATAACAGAAAGCAAAACAGCAATTGCTATATTTATTTTTTACAATTTATAATTATTTAAATAACTAGCTTGTTTAGACATGCAGGCAAAAAAAATACTTGAGCTTTTTTTTTAAAAAAAAAGGAAAATACACTTTTTTTTTCTTTCCAAAACACTTACAAAAAATGCCTTTAATAAATAACTTTTTCAAAAACAAAAATGTATGAGCATATTCATTTAAATGTATGAGCATTTCATCTTTCAGGTTCCTGAAAGAATTTTATTTTAATTCCTAGTATTGATTTCAAAAAGGAACCTGAAAGACGACACTTGAAATTACATAGATAATTAATTTTGAATCATACACACTATTTGTAGCAAGCTATAATTGCGGCAAATAACTTTTTGCGGCATGTTTTTAATAATTTAACAATTAAATAATCGCTAGTCTATGAAACAATATGTTAAATCCTGCAATTCAATTATTTTATATCATTTATTTAATTATTTATTTTATAAAATAGCGGATTATACGCATTAACGATATAATATATAATTAAAATATTTTACTATACCATATCAAGTAACAAAATATCTTTCCGGGGAAAAAAATATTTACAAAGCAACATTTTGATCAAACGCTTTGATTTTTAATTGTGTTTTATATTATTTTTAACCCAGGACAGAATTATTTTTAAATAAGATGTCAGCTATTGAAACAAAGTTTTTATTAAATTCAGATATCGTCTTTGTGTAGCAAGAGTCTGAACATACACCGATTTAACAATTTCTCTAAAAATGGGTGAAAATTAAATCTCTTAATGCCACTTCAGAAAGGAAGAAGGGGTTACAGAAGTTTAAATAAACTAAGAATAGAATAAATACGCCGTACATAGTAATGTTAAAAAGAATATTTATCTTTCTTCTGACAGCTGCTGCTCTCTGAGCAAACATTCTCTATTGAATCATCTGCTATTTTTACTGAGTCAAAGAGTTCAAATACTCAAATTAGTAAGAGAATTCTAAACTCAAATACAATCTCATAAGAATGGAAATGAGAGCTTTTAGATTTGAAGTATGAGAATTATTGCATCTGCAGAAGGAGCAATGCTATTTTGGAATGCCAAATGTATAATTATGCATTATGGTAATTTATAATAGCATTTAACACCGAAAGCCAAAATCAATTATGGGGCAGTTTTTAAAAATATTTAGTTGCATTAAAATATAATATTTCGTTTTTAATTATTAAATAGATAAATAAAGTTTATATATATATATATATATATATATATATATATATATATATATATATATATATATATATATATATATATATATATATATATATATATATATATATATATATATATATATATATATATATATATATATACAAAAGTATTAGAATCAAGTTAATAGGAAAATAAAAATTAAACCAAAAAAATTAAAAAATATAAAAAAGAATCCGACCTGAAGACCCTTGAAAAAGTCTTCAGGCCGGATTCTTTTTTATATTTTTTTAATTTTTTTGGTTTAATTTTTATTTGGTTTTTTTTTTTTTTTGATTTTCCTATTAACTTGATTCTAATACTTTTGTATCAATTCATCTGTGTTTTAGAAGTAGCTGCAGTTGTGCTCTCTAAATACTATGAAGTTCTTTTTTGGTTTTAGTTTGTATATGTAAAAAATTTTAGTTGCAATTTCGAAACTGTTTTGTTTCGTTTTCATTTTAGTTTCGTTTTCAAACTATTTCTTACTTTAGATTGGTTACTAGTTATATATATATATATATATAACTTTATTATTTTGTGATTTTTTTTATCAATTAATGGTAATGCTATGATTACTCAAAACATAGAATGCATTTATTAACAATATAAAGCAATTGGGACGTGTTCATTCTCAAAAGTATAAAACGATTGTATCAGACGACGAAGAAATTTGTATTTGTATTTGCTAATCTTATATGATTAGCAGGATTTATTGAGCAATGCCTTGATTTCCAAAATTTTATCAATTAACAAACTTTATTTCCAAGTCTGTCTCCAATTAAGAGAACTTTTATGATAATTAAAATATGCATTAAGTCTTCTGTTCACAGAAATAAATGGATCTAAAGAGAACATATTTTGAATGAGTAATAACACTGCACATTATTCAGAATACATTTTACGTTACCTCATTATCCGAATGTGCTGTTTATTTACTATTTTTTAGCAAAAATGCATCCATGGAATATTTTAAATTATCGTATCTATTTTACATTATGAATTTGGGATGATTTGTATTCATTCTATGATATAATTATGACAGATAGAATGGATTAGAAAAAGTTGTGAAATGAACCTTTATAAATACAGAATGTTAAATTTATAAAAATAGTTTGTGTTTTTGAAAGGAAATATAACGAATTTTAAACTTAGATTAAAATTAGAAGAACCTTATAGTTACATTTAGAAGTAGAAAGTGGAACTTCCATTATTTCATTTAAAATGATAAATCTACAATCTAAATCAGCGTTTCTCAACCTTTCAGTATTCGTGGCCCAGTTTTCAATCATAATTTTCATCGCGCCCCTGCTTACAATAAAATGTATACAACAGTAATGTATATTGAGTATTTTGGATTCTGTTTTTAAATTATTTTTAACTAACTGCCAAAACAAGAGTAAAAGCGAACCAACGTTGGCTAGAAACCATATCTTGCATCTTGGACAAGCGGGCGGTGAACAGATGAAGCGATTGAAAGTGGAGAAAATTTAAATATTATATTTGAAATGAAGGCCAAACAGGGAGATAACGTAAAAGAATATGAAAGTAGGAAAATTCGTAAAGGAAAATTAACCTAGACGGGGTGAACTAAATTAAGAAACTGGGAATACATTTTTTTCAAATAATAAAAGAAATAAAACAGAAGCATGACAAAATAAAAGTGAAAAAATAAGCAATATTTGTGGAAGAGAATCCACACGACCGATGCACGGAGCAAATGTTTTCTCATAGGAAGAAGGAAAATGTTCGATAACGCAAGTTTCAACTCCAGCCAGTCTCATTCGAGTCGATCCTTTTATCTCTATTAAATCAATCGTGAATGTGTATGTTATATATGTTTTCATGTTAATTGCAATTCACCATATTAAATATTCATGGCAGCAAATTTATGAAGACTCAGGAATAAATTTTTAAGCGAAAGTAAACAAGCATTAGAAGATAGTCAAGCATGAACAAATATACAGACGAGCGTGGTTCCGAAAATAAAATCAAGGAAATATTCTCAAGAATACTTAAATTTTGGGTTTACCAGTACTGAAGTAAATGAAGAAGAAAGACCCCTGTGTATCATTTGCTCAAAAATGTTAGCCGCAGATAGCATGAAACCTAATAAACTTAAACGACATTTGGAAACGCTTCATAGTGAGTACGTCAACAAACCCAGAGAATTCTTCGAATTAAAATTAAAATCATATAAAAAGCCAAAATCATTTTTTAAAGAAACTTTGTCTGTGAATAAAAAAGCTTTAATTGCATCTGACAAAGTTCATATAAAATAGCCAGATGTAAAAAACCTCACACCATAGGTGAAGAGCTTATTTTGCCAGCAGCAATTGAGATTGTAGAAACTGTGTTTGGAGATAATTTTTCAAAATAATTGTAGCCCATACCTCTTTCAAATGATACTGTTGCTCGTCGAATTGGTGATATAGCTGAAGATGTACAGTGTCAGCTTTTCTCGAAGTTGCGTGACAAATTGTTTTCAATACAGCTTGACGGAGCAACAGATAGAAATAAAGATGTTCATTTAATTCCTATGTTAGAATTTGTGATAATATGTCAGTAGTAGAAGAACTACCTTTCTGCAAACCAATAGAATTCAAAACATCAGCGCTCGCATTATTTGCTATTTTAAATGATAATAAATGATATAAAAATCTACTTAAATGATATAATTTAATAATCAGATTTTCGGAAATTACAGAATGATGATGAAATTAGCCGACAAATTTTGATTTAGAGAAATTGGTGTTTCTCAATCTTCAATCCAACAGACGTACGAATATTGTGTATTCATTACAAGGTTATCAAAAAAAGTACATGCATTTGTTGAAAAATCAGTAATGGGGTCGCTGAAGAAACGTTGTTTCTGTCATCTCCGTAGCTTCGATGTTTTGTCGAATTCATCCAAAATTAACATCGTGATCACGTTTATATACGATGAGATCCCTCCATCAGTATCACGTTTTCTTCTTTAATTCTTTTTTTTTCCTTGTTTCCTTTCATAGTTGAATGATAAATATGTTCAAAGTATATTAATACAATTATTATCCTCTAGAATATTCAATTTAAAAACAAAAAAAAAATGCATTAAATTTCAAAAATCTAGCACGTCAGAAAAGAAGAGTGAATTGGTGTATAAAACCTCATAATTTTTACATATCTTTTTCTTATCTAATATTTATTTTTATTTTTTAGAACCATTCCGGCGTCAAAAAACATTTAAAAAATTATAAAATTCATCTTAATTGCATCGAAAAAAATCAAGAGAATAAAAATTTTCAAGATTTATTTTTCTTTATTTACGGATTTACAGAGAATTGAATAAATATGGATATTTGTAAATAAGTTTAAGCTCAGATTATATAATTTTCTTAATGTCTCAGTAGAAAAGGAAAACCTTTATCTTCGTAAGCTGAATGCCAAAATATTTCGTATTTGAAGTTTCACTTAAAGTTGAGGGAATTTTATTTAACATCTAGATGAAAATATGAGCCAAATTGCATTTTTTTTCATTTGCACTCTATTGTAACTCGAATGATAATCTTTTTCGATGCCGATGTTTGCATTCTCAGAATAAAGGCTTTAGAATAGGAAGTTGTGGTCTTTCATTCCTTTCTTTTTGATTTATTTTTCGTGTATTCTTCTGATAGCATTTTGAGATTGAGTATGGATTTAAAGTCAATAGATTTCAAAGAATCATCACATAGTTTTGAAAGGGGATAGATTGTAAAATGGTTCTTATGCTATTGAAAATTTTTCTCTATTATAGTATTGTAACTGAATTAATACTTTTTTAAATAAGGACATTTAATTTTATTTTAAGAATTAAAATTTTATGAAAATTAAATAAACATATTTTGATGCTCATAGATAATAATTTCTTGGAGTAGACAAACATACTGTTTTTCCTCCGGTATCATATAGTTAAGAGTAGTTTACGCTTTAAATACGACTTTTTAATATAACCGAATGGTAACATAATTTGCATTTTTAGATTGTTCAGTTATATTGGCGTTTTACAGAGCATATATCATTCTGTTTCAATGTTTAGCATTCAATAATATGATTTTTATTTGTAGAATAATTAATAAAATGAGTATACATTTAATCTGCAATATGGCTTTAAACAAGATAATTGTATTTTTCTCTCTTAACGTTGTGAAATAAATTTACGGTAATTTGGCATTTATTATTTTTTATTAAAGATGCATTTAAAATGTGATTTTAAAAAATTTGTAACATACACCTAATATAACATGGGCACAGTTTAAAAATTGTTCTCATCATTCGCAACCAAATATGCATTTACCTCTGTACTCGATCCTAACCTAAACTTTCAACCAAAAAATTTCCACTTCATCCTCAGTGCTATTACATTTCTATAATTTTTTTAAAATTCAATTTAACCTTGAGTACAAACATTTTTTTTATGTATTCATTCTGACAATCTTCCTTCTTCTGTTGTTTCAAAAGCCATTCAATCCCAACGTGACTATTTTAAGTTGAGCTACACAAATTTAAATATCTTTAATTTCAATTTAATGAAAAAGCGGTTACAGTGACAGAAAGATATCTTGCACCTTAATAAAAGTCATGTGTTTCTACATTTGTATACGAATAATAAATATTCAATATATTTATATATCTATCGGATAGGGCATATTATTTTCTATATAAATTGCGAAACATAATAATACAATTGATTATAAAAGTAAGTGCAAGATATAATGAATGAGTAGTAAAATGAATGATTGGATTCTAATATTATAGAATTTCATGTGATTTTTAATTGCTAAATAAACGACTATGTTCTTTTAATGAAAGGCTCTACAGTGTGATTTCTGAAAAATAAATGAAACTCCTTAAATTTATTGTTCACCATACGATATTTTTACACTTACATATATATGCCTTTTTCTTCAGTATTTGAAGCATTGATAAAACGTAATTGCAACTCAATTTTTTTCGTTTATTATACATTCAAAGTGAAAGAATTGTGAAGAATTGTTTTCGAAAGAATTGTGAAAAAGAACTATGTTTGTAAATTGAAATAGAAACAAATATATATATGTTTAATTATTTTTTTAAAATATGAAATAAGCTCTTTCATCTTCATTGCTCTTGGTACTCTTGTATAATGAAATTTTAATGCTCGTTTCATTATATTTCTCAGAATGGCTTCCAAATGTTCAGGAAATGTCATTAAAATAATATCTTTTAACTTCATTTTAAGATTTAAGAACAAATACAAAGCCCTAAATAAAACGAATATGGTAGAAAATTTAGCAGATAATCACTATTTTTTTTTAAACTCTATGATCAATGAATGTGTCGTGATTAATAGATCATAAATAGACTAGTTTCATTACAATGCCACAATCACTAATTATTTTCATTCCAAATTTGTAGACAAATACATCGAGAACTGGCCCATAAGTAATTCAAAACATTTAAGTAATATTCACCAATAATAGTACGCCCAGTTGGAGAAAACTCTTTGTGGTTAAAACAATACTGTCGAAAATTTTAATTATAGATTTTCTTTGGTATGCAATTTTTTATTCCTCGAAAGGAGTCTCTCACTTACAGTCCACATTTTGTCATTCGATTGTAGGGTAATGTTTGAAAATATCATATTTCATCACCTGTTGTTGTTGTTGTGTTGTGATTTATGGCACTTTGCAAGTACTCTGATAGTCATCACCTGTAACATCGATTTAAAAAAAAAAACAAAAAAAAAAGAAGAAGAAAGAATATCTTTTAAAGGCTAAATTGACTTTTCTTTACTATATGAACTTCTCAAAGATTTTTCTCAAAATCTATAGAATAAACACAGCAAAGAGTTTCGTTTTTCTTAAATCTGCATCGAAGATTTAAACAGGATGCAGAAATATTCAACAAATGAATCAATTCTCATTATTATATAATATTATATTCTATATAATATATTATTATATAGAAGAAATACAGTAAAGATATTCGCTTTTCTTAAATCTGCATCGAAGATTTAATCAAGATGCAAAATTATTCAGCAAATCAATCAGTTCTCATTATTACATAATATTATATTTTTCAAAAATACTTAAATATATTATGGACCATTTCCTTTCTAAAATTAAGATACTCTGTGAGTAATTTATAAGGGGGGAAACGAGGTTTATCTAAATATCATAGCTGAGAATTCTTTGACACTGAATGTTGATCTTCACTTACTTAAACAAAATTTATCCCACATGATGAGCGTGAACCATCAAAATGTTTTGTGAATCCATCAAAATTTCTCCATAATTTGTTATAATATACTGTAGCAGCATCTGAGAAGGATTTTTTTTTCAGGAATATATATATATTCAAATATGCTAAGTTTTTATTTTTTCTTTAGAAATAAAGAGACAACTTTTCTATTAAATAAAGTCTTGTAGTAATAAATTTCTAAAATGCCTGACTCTCCTTTCAAACCATCTGAAAGATTTTTCGTTAATGATGAAATATTTTTGGAATTTGCCTCCAAAATGGCTAAAATCACGTAGTTAATAAACGTATTAATGATGCTGGTTCTTGTCGAGAAGGGCCATTAATTCTTAGTTCCATAATTTTTTTCTCGCACTATTCCACTTAGTTACATTTTTTTACGGTAATAATACTCTACCGACAGAAAGTAGTGTGAAGTACAACGTGAGCTGTAAAAAATATTAACGAGATCCTTGCAATGATCTACCTTTGCTCTCTTGTAGCAATGCTTTTAAATTACGTTTGCAGGTATTCCCAGACGTTGGAAACTTTGAATGTGGGATTTTTAAATTATATGAATTACATGTGCTTGCCTTAACCTCACGATTTTTGAAAAATCGACTAAAGTTTTGGATAAAGAAAGTAGTATTGTTAAGAGAGTTTAATTAAAAATATAGCAAAAATATCATCATGCACTTCCTTTCATCTATTACCACTGCTTTTATTGTAATTGCAATTACTTGTTTAAAATTCCTTGAAATACTTTCTAAGCTTAAAATTTTACCACGAATAGAAATTTTATTTTTATTGCTAACGTGCTAAAAAGTTTAATTGTATTTATGCAAAATTCAATAAATGTATTGTCCCTAACAAAGTGGATGATAAATGAATTAGAAAGTAGATATGAAGAGCTCATGAAATTACGTTCAAAAACATCGCCTTTGACAGATAAAATATTGAAAATTCTCTGAGAATAACATTTATCTTTTTCTTAATAGCATCATAAATAATAAAATAGCCCAAAAAAAACAGTTTTAAATTTCGTTAATAGTGTAAAATTGAACAAAACCTACAAATAACATATTAACTCATTTGTATATGTTTCCAATATACTCGTGAGACATATTTAATAAATTTAATTTATGCATTCGCGTTTTTATATCTAAATTTTATGAAAAAAATTTAATAGACACTTTATTTTATAAAACATTTAGTATATTCATGATACAATTTGCAATTCAATATTTGTTTGATTCGAAAAAAAGCCTTCTGAATTTAATGGACGATGCTACTTCAAATTTTTATATTTTAATTGTTTTGGAAGTATCTTATATACTTTCAAAAAATGTCCACTGAAAGTCGTCCTTTTCTTGTAAATAAAGATTATGACGCAAGACAATTTTATTTGCATTCTCGCTATGAAGATAAACACTGGAAGAAGATGAAATATTTTAATAGAATTATTCCTCGAGACTTCCCTAATAATAAATACCTTCCCTTGCTGTGTTCATATCATTTTGAAAATTAATAAATATTTATGTTTTAATATATGATCAAATAGAATAGAGAATAGGAGTAAAACTTAGATAAGTGATTTGTGCTTTGTCAGGAGTATTTGTAATTTCTTCAGCTTTTTCTAGTAGTGAAGGATTTGGCATTTTTCAGTTTACATAAAATTGATAGCAATGTAGTAAAATAGGAGGTAAACTTCCTCTGGTAAATAGGAAGTTTTGAGTAGAAACTTTCATCGTAAATTGTATTCTATTTCGGATGTGATCAAGAATTTTTTTTTTTTTTTTTTTTTTTTTTGAAAATTGAACATCAGTTTTGTATTTGAATTGAATAAAAGAGATTATATTTTATTTGTTTATAAGCTAAATGATATATATATATATATATATATATATATATATATATATATATATATATATATATATATATATATATATATATATATATATATATATATATATATATATATATATATATATATATATATATATATATATATATATATATATATATATATATATAATAATTGTAATAGACAAACCGGCTGACGAAGTAGGCGATTTAAGAAGAGTTTGTGCAATAGCCTCTTAGGGTAAAGGTCCCTGAGCACCCTAGGGCAGAAGTCTGAAGGTCACACTTACATACTCTCTTGCCCAACCCCTTTTTACAGGTGTTGGAGGAGGGGGGGGGGCTCTTTCACACACCTCACAGATAGAACCCAGGAACACAAGGATACCCAGATTATGGAGAGACAAGCTACCCCTAGGCCAGGACGCCGGCATATTATTAATATATTTCTTATTATGGGGGTTTAAATGTGACCCTTATCATCAACAAATTGGCCCAAAATAGTTTTCATGCATATTTAAAACTGTAATTCCAATTAAAAGTAAATTTCTGAACTGTTGCAGATCACAGAAACATAAATACATAATTAAAAGAATTACGAAATTATGAGCTGATAATAGAAGTACATCAATAAGCACTAATAACCGTTTTATGGAGTTTTAATTATAAAGTGTTTGCATTATCGATACTATCAAAAGCATAACAATTAGTTAAAATTTTATTCTCTGAGTCAGGAACCATGGTACGCCGCTGAAGGAAGCTGTGTCCAGCTATACATGGAGTCCCCACAGGTAACTCGAGGCTTATAATTAGTCCAAAATAGCTTTTATTACCCATAATTTCTATCAAAAACTTATTTTGGGTAAGTTTTGACAAGAAATTGCAGTTTTTAAAAGTTTTATAGGAAAAAACTCTACTTTTATACATTGAAAAATCCTTTTAATTCTCTTCTACAATAAGTAGAAAAAAACTGAAGGAATTTTAATGAACAGCTGGAAACGGAATTTAAAAGTATTATGATCAAATTTTTTTATTATTTTTAAGCTACTTAATTTTTTTCTATTAGCCAATATTAAATATTGTTGTATTGTGATTAAATATTTTTATTATTTTTAAGCTACTTAATTTTTTTTCTATTAGCCAATATTAAATATTGTTGTACTATTATTAAATATTTTTATTATGGTTAAGCTACTTAATGTTTCTCTGTTAGCCAATATTAAATACTGCTTTGAAATACACTGCTCAAAACAATTAAAGGATATTGTAAGTCTTGTATAAATAATGGTGTAATCAAATTTGTTTTTGCATAAAATTGAAGAAGATAGTCACAATTACAATGGTCTATGCTGGCATCTCCATTGATATGCGCAACGATATCCATATTATTCAAATTTCTCTGACCGGTCGCTCATATAGGGAAGATATCCTGAGACGTAATCCCTTACGCTGCAGCAATTGGAGATGACTTCATGTTAATGGAGGACAATTGCAAGCCACATCGTGCTAACTTGGTGAATGATTTCTTTCTTTAGGAAGGAATCATACGAATGGATTGGCCAGCGTGTTCTCCGTAACATGTTTGGAACAATTTAGGCAGACGAATTGTTGGATGCCTACGCCCCCCACAGAGCTCTTCTGAGGAATCTAAAGTATCTAAAGTAAATGGCATCTAAATATAAATGGAATCTAAAGTATCTACATGTCTTCGATTAATTTTTGAAAATTTTTCAAAAGAACATTGCAATTCTTTTGAAATATCTCATACACAAAAATGCATTTCAAATTTCTTTCAACAGCATATAATATTTTAGAAACCTTGTGATTAACTTTTTAATTCATCCACACTTATTCTGCATTCTATCATATTTGTGTAAAATATTTGAGTAAATAACTATATTATTTGCTTTTTCTTGACTATATTTGGCAATGGATTTTAATAGACTTCTTGTTTTTCAAAAGTAAATATGTTATTTTGATTAAAATTCGACATATTGGTCTTACAGTTTTTCAACAAAAGAGTTGTTTACAAAAAATATCGACTGAAAAACATTTTCATTCTTAGCAGACAATGTTCTTCATTTTTCTGCATTTCAGTTATTTTAGGAGCATATTTAAAGAGCTCTTCTGGAGGAATGGAACAGAATAGTCTAACACTTCATTAATAGTCTCATTGACTGGATGCCTCAAAGGTGTCCAACGTTACTGGCCTTCCGTGAAAACCATACCCCCTTTTAAAAACGATTTTCTTTTAAGTAAACACCTTTTTTTGTTTGTTTTTCTCATATTCACAAATTTTGTCTTTTCCTTTTGTACTCAAATGTTCAATAAAACGCATTTTTTTCTACCAAACAAATGCCATTTTTATCTCATATAGCCTACTATGTCTCTCAATAATGTATCAATCATTCAAACAATTCTCCAGGTGCAAGATCAATCCACAACCTCAATATCCTTTTATTGTTTTTAGCAGTGAATAATCATTATGAATTTATTTGTGTATGATAAAAAAAAATTGCAAGATAATTATAATTGCTTGAAATATGATTTCCCATTGATGCTGAAATTTCTGATGATAAGAGCATAGAAAACATTTGAATTGCATTTAAGACAAATATTGATTGATAAGAGAATATTCGGGTTGCTTATGTATTTCTATGCCGAATAACGGAAGAAATATCGAAACTTCCAGTTTCAGCTGACTGATCATAATAAATACTCATTAGATTCAAGAAAACAACAAAGAAAAAAAATCCAAAATTGGTACTTAAAAATCTAGTAAGCTAAAAATAAAAAAGGAATGGTTTGTAAATTTCGGAATTTTTGAAAAAAAATCCCATAACTTTTCAATCTTAAAACACAATTAATAAAATATCTGCTAGAAATTATACATGCATTTTGTTTATAATACTATCGAATAATTGAAACAAAATATAAGTTCAATTGTAATATTTTTTAAAAAAGCTATGAGGCTTTTAAGTTTCAAAAAAGAGCCAAAATTCTAGAATAAAAATTACAATAAAAATCTCCTATTTCCAGGAATTCCAAATTATTGCTAAAATTTTCATACAAATTCCAGTAAGGAAATCAACGGATATTTTTATATTTAAGGGTATGCGAATCCAATCTAATGTTTTGATCTAGAGTATTTGAAAAATATTTAATTTAGTGCAAAAAATTCTAAATTTTCTTAAATATTTAAAAAATCCGTTTAAAATATATTCCCCCCTTGTTATATATTAAGTTCGTATATAATTGTCATCTAAAAAATGAAGAAAAATGGCTTAAAATAAAATTATTTAAATTAAATAACCTCTGAATACCATCGGGTACCTTAAAAGATATTTATGAAATTTAGTCGTGAAGGGTGGGCACACAAGAGAGCTCTTCAGATACCAACATTCCACAATTTTTATAACCTATAGATGTTTTAAAAGAAAATTCATGTAATTATCTATTCCAGCAGAACAGCAAAAAAAAAAAAAATCTTGCATTAATTAGATTAAAGAAAACATATTTTGCAAATTTGAAAAGAATATCGTCCTTAGGCATTTCAAAGAAATACAAATTTATGTTTAAATGTTTCACAAATTTAAATGATTACTATAGAAATGAAAGAGTAAAAAAAAAAAAAAAAAAAAAAAAAAAGAGGAAATGGAAAATAAAATTCAATTACTGCCAGCTATTGCTTAATTTTATTGTATGTTTAATTATTGAAAAAGGACTAGGAGTTTTATGTGAGGAGAAAAATTGTTTTTATGTTTTAGTCTGTTTGTAGTGAATATTATTATTTCCACTGTTATTAAACCCTCACGGGAGCATAGAAACAGAAAAAATAATTACATTCTGTAAATAAACATAAGGTAGTAAATAGATAAATACTGCTTATGTTCGTCAGCTTATTTTTTTTGCAATTAATTAAAATGCGATGTTGTTTACGTTCATAAATAAATTTAATTACTTCAGGAAATGTATTTAAATATTTATGTTTTCAAGCGGTTTCTGCTTTTTTTCTGTGTCCTAGTTTCGCAGCTTCTCTGAAAAGTAATAAGAAATATTTTTTTAAATGGTTGGGAAATTAATTTTTAAGCATGTGTTTATAATTTTCAAAACAGTAAATATTAATTTGTGGAACTAATATTTGCGGTAATGAAAGGTGTATGAAAAGGACCTTTACTACGCATTTTAAGAAGAATACAGTAGAAATTCATACATCCCATTACATTACAGTTCACCATGTAAGATCCAACGTGTGAATGCAGGAGCAATAATACATGACATAGTAAAAGATTTCATAATATGTGTCGTATTAAAAGAATGATACAGCATATGAACTGACATCATTAATAAAATAATATATTTTTTTAAAAAATGTAATATACTGTAACCATTACTTTGCGAATAATAATTTCAAAACGTTTCCGTGAAAATATCTAAAATCCCTCTCAATATTTAATTAATTGAAATTCTAACTGGTTTTGTTGTTGTTGTTTCTAATGGCACTAGTCATCGACAAGCCCACTGAAAAAATCAACAATTTTAAGCCAAGAGAACGTCTCCTGTTTAAGTAGAGCAAACTGGGGTCAAGAGTACGTCTTAGCTACTCACGCGTCACATTCGCTTGCACAACCCCTTTTAACAGGTGGGTACATACTCCTCACAATTGGAAAAGGTGAGGAACAACCATGCCCGAACCAGGAAACCAGGACGCCCAGATCACGTGGAAGATGCGCTATCCCTATACCAGGACGCCAGCCTAATTCGTTTTAAAATAATTGATCGATCGATTAAATTTTCACTTAACGAATTACAGTTGCATAGAACTAGAAGCTCTAATTCTTATGGTCAGTTCAGTCGAACTCCTACATACACAAGCATTCTCTTTTATTATTTGACGCACGCACATCCTTTATTTATTCCTTATTATTATTATCCTTCCTGAGAAAGAATTACAGTTTCTGAAATATCTGACCGGATAGAATATCCACGCTTCATGGAAGAAATATTCCATCACTCTGCTGCCCCGAAAATTTGGAAATATAATATGTGTTTCTATATATATAAATAAGATCAATCAAAGAACCAAAAAGCTAATTAATCAAAATTAGGTCATTAATCGTCGCTCATAAATTACAGGTATTTCAACCAAATTCGTCAATAAAAGGGCTGGTATTTTCTATGTATTCAAATCGATTGCAAAACAACGGGAGTGGACTCTTTAAAACTTTATCGCATTCCCCTTAAAAAAAAGGGTAATTTCCGCCAACACCGTAAATCGGCTGTGCTGATATTTTTATTGTCAGAGTCCCGAGCATAAACCGTTTGTTATTTGTAATTTAATGAAGTGAACAGAGTATGTATCTGCACTTTCTTTCAACTGAATGAAGCCAAAATTTGGCGAAGATGAACAATTTCAGTAACATGATAGTATTTAAATTCCTTTTATTTAAATCTTTGAAATTGGGGATAATTATGTTAAAATTTCTTACATATATAGACTGTAGAGTGTCGAGTTATTTTAGCAATTGGTTCCAAATTATATTCATATAGCTCTTTACATTTTCTCTCTCTCATACAAAAAGACAGATTTACTATAATTGAATTTTAGTCAAAATTTGACTGAATATAGCTTTGGTATAAAGATCACTTGTCAAATTTCATTTATTTAGTTCAAAGCGTTTTTGAATTGTCATGTTAACAAACATACAAATAAGCATTTCGGACTCCGAAAGGTTTGAAATGTGAAAATTCGCCAAAATCGCGAATTTAAATTTTTTGGCGATTAAAAGGCTTTTTCTCTATATAACTCATATACGTGAAATTTCTAATATATGTGTACGGAACGAGGAATGTAAAGAGAAAATAACAATATTTAGATTGATAAACTTTGTCTCGTGGATTTATTCAAAATTGCAAAAAGTTATAAGATAAAATGCAAGCCGAGTTATTCGACTAAGAGAATGTCCGTGTATCGTAACTTCAAAATGAGAGAGAAAGGACATTAGATTTCAAGCACTTAATTCAAAATTTTGCTGCATAATCCAATTTCGGAATAAATTCTTTAACTGGAAACAATCTTTTTATCAGTCGTCCATGATGCAATCATACCGGAAAATTGAGAAGCGAATTTTAAATAACTGTTTTGTTAGTTTTTTGCTATCGTTTTAAGTGATTTCACATAAAACATCAATATGATGCAACTTACTAACTAATATGTACATTTAGTAAGATTATTTAATTCCAAAAATAAAATCATTTTAAACTAATATCATAAAGCCGCAAGTAAAAGCCAAAGCCCCGTAGTATCAAAAATATATTATCATAATGTTGATCTTCACCTTCTATCTAGAATAATAATCAATTTCTTGCACCTATAAAAAGAATGAAGTAAAACTTATTCTAATATATCTCTAGTGAATTTGTCTGAATTTCAGCGGAACAAATACTCTTCCTTTATAGTATAATAACATATGTATTCAAGTCACGAATGATGCTAAAACATCTCGTAAACGAGCCCATTTGCGATTCTGAAAAGCAAAGTGAAAAACCGCTTCCATTTACACCATTAAGGTAAATTTATTTCATTTTGAGCCTGAAAGTATATTGAAAAAGATATCGATACAGAAAATGCTTTCTTTCACAATTATTTCTAATTTACTCTTCACATTGGCGGTTTCGAAAATCTTATCATTATTTCCGACAAATATTTTACTGGAAATAGATAGATTCGTAATCAGAATATCTTTAAATTATGGTGATTAAAACACGAGTAAAAAGATCCCAGTTGATTTGTGAGGATTTTATAACAAATTATTTTAGGCCAAAAGTATTTCGAGATCTTAGTAAAGATTAATCTAATTCTTAATTTTAAGCAACCTTTATTTGTAAATTGCATTGATTATGCAATAATAAAAAAAATTTTAATGTTTTAAAATGGCACAATTTAAGAGCTGAAAGTTTTTGCAATTTCAAATGTTTCATTACATAAAAATATTCCTTCGTGAAAATGAAAATTGTAAGTAACAGTTTCAAGAATAAAAAATATAGTTTTTTTTTATTATATGTAGAATTATAATTGGGACCAAAAGATTTACAATAGAAATCGCCGTCATTCTCATGCTCTTTTCATTAGTTTTATTGCAGAAAATTTATTTTTGCTTTTCTTTGAAAGTAGTGATTCGTAGTTATTGTGTGGCTTTCTCTTATTTCTATATACTAAAATTTTTGTTAGAATTTATAATCACTATGCCTTAGTGATCTGGCGTTTTGGTGAGCGTTTGGTGAGCTGGCTAGTGGCGTTTTGGTGAGAAGGGAAATGTTAAATCAACTATCGCTTTTTTCACTATATAATAATGATTTAAAATGACGAAATGCTCTCCAAAATATTTTTGAAACAAATTTAAAAATCTAGATTTTGTATTGATTTCATTAAATTATTTCTGCATTTAATAAAATTGTAAAAAAAATTCATGCCAAATTATGAACATCTGTTATATGCTGAAACTAGGCATGTATTTTTGTCACTGGGCTTTAAGACGAAGGGCTTGACCAACTTTAAACTGAAACTCAACTTCCCCAAAATTGTACTTGTTTCATAAAATCATTAAACATTTTAAACGAATTTTTCCTGAAAAATTACTGAGTAGCCTAATAAAACAAATTTCTTTTGTTAATCCACTTCCAAGTGTAAGGGTTAGACCAGGTTAGATATCTGCGTCTATTTTGCGATGTTTTCCGAATGTTAAAGCCTTCTTTTGCTATCTGTCTCGAATATTATTAATTTATATTCTATACCATTTCATGGTTTTAATGGCAATAAAATAAATTTTCCACATTTTTTTTTTTCAAAATTTTATTTTAGATTCATTATTTCAAGAGTTTTATTGGCCTTTTATCTATATAATCTATGGCTGATTTCGTTTATTTAAAGTGCCACAAAGATAAACGCAAAGAATGTGATGACATCTCTTTATACAATTATTCCTGAACTCAAATCTTTCCTTAAATGACTCTTCTTAATGCTAAATATCTTCCATCCTGTGTTTGTATGCTTTATGAGAATTAGTAGATCCCCTACATCAATAGAAGGAATCCAAATGAGGTATTTAAAGAGAAGAGTGTGAGCGCTGTAGCGATTAGTTAATGATTGGAGCTTATTTAAATGCATTTGTGTTTCTTCATTTTAGATAAATGAGACATAATTTAGTAATCCAAGCTCTGAATGGAAATGTCAGCATTGCTGCTAAATGATCGAAAGCATGCAGTTTCAAATGGAAACTTTCGCCTAAAATTGTGTTCCGTTAACGAAGGAATTTAATAAAGTGAAATCAAACAAAAAGAAAATATAAATAAAAGTACTAACATATTAGTAATGAATTTAACTTTGTCGCTTATCTCTACGATGCCAATTATTGTTCTTCACTTCTCAAAACCAGATCTATAAATTAATCTACACTTCCACTTGAAATAAATTATATACATCAGAAAGAATTTGATAGCCTTTTTCATTCTTTTGCTCTTAAATTCCCTCAAAAATATTCATTTCGCCAGATGAAAATGCTTACATCACAAGACACGAGAGACGTCTCATCAACTGACAGAGCAATTATAAATTAACCCCATTTCATGTGTTTTGAAAGATTTTCTCCAATGGTGAATATATCTGGAAATTAAATATTTCTTTCCTTCAAAAAGACTGGCATCACACATTTAATAAACAGATTAATGAAGATCGATGTTGTCAAAAAGGATCATTATATTTTAGAATCCAAATTTTTTTTACGGGTTTTCCATTTAGCTAGATTTTTTTTGCGCGTAATAGGGCTCTTGCAGACAAAAGGGCTTGTGAAATACAGGACCATAAACAAAAATTAAAAAAAAACATTAGTGATGTCTGCAATGATCTAATTTTGCATTCTGATAGAATTTTATTTAACTCATTTTTTCTGCTATTTTCAGACACGAGGGATTGTGGAAGTTTAAGTCATATTAAATGAATTGCATGTGTGAATATTAATTTATTTTTTTGGATGAATAACATCGTTTTTAAACGAAAAATTACAAATTTGAGAATATTAAGAAATTTAATTTGAATAATAGTAATATAAATAATTTTAAGCAAATTCTTTCAATACAAATTCTTAATTTCATTATAACTGCAAGGAATAGTTAAACATTTCTGAAGGCAGTTCCTTTGCTAATAGAATTTGTCAGGATGAGAAATTTATTGCCAGCGTACGTTCTAAAGATTTCAATCTCAATTGCATTACTTAAATATTCTATAAATATCCTGTCTGAAGCAAATTAATTTATATGAAAAAGACACCGACTCTCAAGATGAGATGAAATGGAATCTACTATGGAATGAATGGAATCTATGGAATCTAAAGTATCTAAAGTAAATGGCATCTAAATCTAAATGGAATCTAAAGTATCTACATGTCTTCGATTAATTTTTGAAAATTTTTCAAAAGAACTTAGCAATTCTTTTGAAATATCTCATACACAAAAATTCATTTCAAATTTCTTTCAACAGCATATAATATTTTAGAAACCTTGTGATTAACTTTTTAATTCATCCACACTTATTCTGCATTCTATCATATTTGTGTAAAATATTTGAGTAAATATCTATATTATTTGCTTTTTCGTGACTATATTTGGCAATGGATTTTAATAGACTTCTTATTTTTCAAAAGTAAATATGTTATTTTGATTAAAATTCGACATATTGGTCTTACAGTTTTTCAACAAAAGAGTTGTTTACAAAAAATATCGACTGAAAAACATTTTCATTCTTAGCAGACAATGTTCTTCATTTTTCTGCATTTCAGTTATTTTAGGAGCATATTTTGAATAGAGAAATTTCACATTGAAAAATTTATCTTTCATTATTTTATATTTCTGTAAATGAAATGCATGGAAATATAAGTTATTTTATTGCGAGTTAATAAAATAAATCTATTGTTTTAACCATGCTTTTCCCAAAACCATTGAAGAATACATCTAATTAATTTAAGTCAATAAAATGAAAACCACAATAGGGTTTTAAAATCATTATCGTGTATATTAATCGGAAACATTTATTGAATAATGTATATGTGTCATAGAAATTATAAGTCACATAATTATTATCACTTTAAAATATTTAACTGAAAATAAAAATTTTAAAATTAAATACCTTAATAATAAATTTAAATCGATGTTTTAAGTATTTCAGAGAAGCAAACTCTTATTCAAGGCGTATACTAATTACGGCAGAAAGTTTGCGTAAGTCATTGATATTCTTAACGAAGATGGTTTTGCCTCAAGTGCTGCAAAGATAAACGGTATAAATTTCATGAAATCCCTTAATACAATTATTCCTGAACTCGAATCCTTCCTTAAATGACTCTCCTTAATGCTAAAGATCTTTCCTCCTGTGTTCATATGCTTTATGAGAATTAGTAGATGCTCTGCGTCAATAGAGGAATCCAAATGAGGTATTTAAAGAGAAGAGTGGGAAAGCTTTAGCGATTAGTTAATGATTGGGGTTTATTCAAATGCGTTCGTGTTTCTTTAGTTTAGTGTAAGGAGACATAATTTAGTAATCCAAGCTCTGAATGGAAATGTCAGCATTGCTGCTAAATGATCGAAAGCATGCAGTTTCAAATGGAAACTTTCGCCTAAAATTGTGTTCCGTTAACGAAGGAATTTAATAAAGTGAAATCAAACAAAAAGAAAATATAAATAAAAGTACTAACATATTAGTAATGAATTTAACTTTGTCGCTTATCTCTACGATGCCAATTATTGTTCTTCACTTCTCAAAACCAGATCTATAAATTAATCTACACTTCCACTTGAAATAAATTATATACATCAGAAAGAATTTGATAGCCTTTTTCATTCTTTTGCTCTTAAATTCCCTCAAAAATATTCATTTCGCCAGATGAAAATGCTTACATCACAAGACACGAGAGACGTCTCATCAACTGACAGAGCAATTATAAATTAACCCCATTTCATGTGTTTTGAAAGATTTTCTCCAATGGTGAATATATCTGGAAATTAAATATTTCTTTCCTTCAAAAAGACTGGCATCACACATTTAATAAACAGATTAATGAAGATGGATGTTGTCAAAAAGGATCATTATATTTTAGAATCCAAATTTTTTTTACGGGTTTTCCATTTAGCTAGATTTTTTTTGCGTGTAATAGGGCTCTTGCAGACAAAAGGGCTTGTGAAATACAGGACCATAAACAAAAATTAAAAAAAAACATTAGTGATGTCTGCAATGATCTAATTTTGCATTCTGATAGAATTTTATTTAACTCATTTTTTCTGCTATTTTCAGACACGAGGGATTGTGGAAGTTTAAGTCATATTAAATGAATTGCATGTGTGAATATTAATTTATTTTTTTGGATGAATAACATCGTTTTTAAACGAAAAATTACAAATTTGAGAATATTAAGAAATTTAATTTGAATAATAGTAATATAAATAATTTTAAGCAAATTCTTTCAATACAAATTCTTAATTTCATTATAACTGCAAGGAATAGTTAAACATTTCTGAAGGCAGTTCCTTTGCTAATAGAATTTGTCAGGATGAGAAATTTATTGCCAGCGTACGTTCTAAAGATTTCAATCTCAATTGCATTACTTAAATATTCTATAAATATCCTGTCTGAAGCAAATTAATTTGTATGAAAAAGACACCGACTCTCAAGATGAGATGAAATGGAATCTACTATGGAATGAATGGAATCTATGGAATCTAAAGTATCTAAAGTAAATGGCATCTAAATCTAAATGGAATCTAAAGTATCTACATGTCTTCGATTAATTTTTGAAAATTTTTCAAAAGAACTTAGCAATTCTTTTGAAATATCTCATACACAAAAATTCATTTCAAATTTCTTTCAACAGCATATAATATTTTAGAAACCTTGTGATTAACTTTTTAATTCATCCACACTTATTCTGCATTCTATCATATTTGTGTAAAATATTTGAGTAAATATCTATATTATTTGCTTTTTCGTGACTATATTTGGCAATGGATTTTAATAGACTTCTTATTTTTCAAAAGTAAATATGTTATTTTGATTAAAATTCGACATATTGGTCTTACAGTTTTTCAACAAAAGAGTTGTTTACAAAAAATATCGACTGAAAAACATTTTCATTCTTAGCAGACAATGTTCTTCATTTTTCTGCATTTCAGTTATTTTAGGAGCATATTTTGAATAGAGAAATTTCACATTGAAAAATTTATCTTTCATTATTTTATATTTCTGTAAATGAAATGCATGGAAATATAAGTTATTTTATTGCGAATTAATAAAATAAATCTATTGTTTTAACCATGCTTTTCCCAAAACCATTGAAGAATACATCTAATTAATTTAAGTCAATAAAATGAAAACCACAATAGGGTTTTAAAATCATTATCGTGTATATTAATCGGAAACATTTATTGAATAATGTATATGTGTCATAGAAATTATAAGTCACATAATTATTATCACTTTAAAATATTTAACTGAAAATAAAAATTTTAAAATTAAATACCTTAATAATAAATTTAAATCGATGTTTTAAGTATTTCAGAGAAGCAAACTCTTATTCAAGGCGTATACTAATTACGGCAGAAAGTTTGCGTAAGTCATTGATATTCTTAACGAAGATGGTTTTGCCTCAAGTGCTGCAAAGATAAACGGTATAAATTTCATGAAATCCCTTAATACAATTATTCCTGAACTCGAATCCTTCCTTAAATGACTCTCCTTAATGCTAAAGATCTTTCCTCCTGTGTTCATATGCTTTATGAGAATTAGTAGATGCTCTGCGTCAATAGAGGAATCCAAATGAGGTATTTAAAGAGAAGAGTGGGAAAGCTTTAGCGATTAGTTAATGATTGGGGTTTATTCAAATGCGTTCGTGTTTCTTTAGTTTAGTGTAAGGAGACATAATTTAGTAATTCACGCTCTGAAAGGAAATGTCAGCATTGCTATTAAATGATCGAAAGCAGGAAGAATTAAATGGATACTTTCATCGTAAATTGTGCTCTGTTAGAGAATGATTTTTCTATAATGCAACAGAACAATTTTAAAAGGAATTGGTTATAAAAATGAAAGACATTTTTAGTTTTGATGAAAAATAGAATTTGTATTTTAAGAGACATTATTTCTATTAATTATCCACTAAAATATATTTAATTAAATAAAATAATGAATTTGTCCTATTGATATATCAATAAACGTATAAAAGTGAAACATTTTTTGAAAATCTGGAAATTTTAATATTTCTATACATATATTGACATTTGAAGGAATCCTTTAAAGATTCTGATTTCTTTGGAAAAATGTTGCATTCCCACTTCAAAAAATAAAACGGTTACTTTTATTTTACAACCTAGTAATGTCTGAAAAAAAATATTGTTAAAATTCATTTAAAAAATGGACCGAATTTGTTAAAAAAATGGAATTGAATGAATACTGGAATTGTTGTCTATTCATTGTCTAATCAAAGGTTATTTGATGTATGGGTCTTGAGATTTGAGTTCAAGATAGAACAGATTTTTTTTGTCCAGCATAAACAATTAAACACTTTCCATTTTCTGCTTCATTTGTATTGTAATTTTTTTAAAAAGGCAAGCTGCACAGTTTGCATATTCTAATTTATAATATAGGCTGACCAATTTTGATAATGATTTGATTTGCATTGATTAATGTAGGAAGGACAATTAAATATGTTAAACAATTAAATTTTTATATTTTTCTGAGCAAAACCATTGTAAATTTTATATTTTGATAGACATATGCTATTCTAGAAGCCTTCTATCGTTCTGTTTACTGTATCATTTTTATTTTTTATTTATATCATTATGTGTTCAATTACTTTGAAAGAAAGTATAGCTGGATTTAAAATCGGAAGCATTTCAAATTTTTTCAACTGCTACATTCAAAAATTAAATTCCTATTTCTTGAAGTAACAAAATATCATTTAAAGAATACATTCTACCAAAAATTACAATATATAGTAAAAAACGCCGAATCTTACATTCGAATTCCCAATATTGAAAAAAAATAAAGAATAAATTATTAGTATCAATAGTAAAAATGGTTTCATTTTTACTTCAACATTGAAATATATTGTTGTGAAATATATCTAAAATAGTTTTTAGAATTAATTAAAAATAGGTCAAAATTCATATAATAAAAATGAGTATAAATGAAGAAATAATTTATTGAATTTCATATAGAGATAATTTTTTATGCTGCGATATTTTCATAAGTAAGATGAAGAAAACATAAAACTCTTACTTGATTTCTCTACACTTAAAATTCAAATTCAAATAACAGAATTACTCTAAATTGTGTATTCCAAATTTTTAAGTGTACGATATATACAAGTGTTATAACTCTAGATCAAATAATTTAGATATAAAACATCGACACTTAGACATACTTCCTCCTTATTACAACCAGATATTTTAAAATGTAGATATTTTAATAATATTTTTTTTTTCAATTCGCATTAATTTTTTCTCCACATGCAAAGTCTTATTAGACTACGCATTCAGAAAAATTAATAAGATATTGGTAGAGAATTTGCATATTCTCTCAAAATTGAATTAATCAATTGATCACATTCTGTAATGGCATTTCAATTAAATGTTTACATGGTCTAAATGATATACTGGTAAAATAAAACAATTATTAAAAGACGTATAAATAGTTTTATCAGACTTGTAACCAGATTTTAAGTTAAATAACATTTAAAGGGAAAACAAACTATATTTTGAGAGCTTGTCAACTCGTGTAACTATTGTAATGAAAGTTTATAAGCCAGATAACAGCTGCGAAACATGAGTAATTACTTTTATCTTGTGGTCTTGTTACTCGGCTGCGAACCACAAGGTCCAAGGTTTTATTCTCGTTTATAACAATCCGCTACACTATTAAAATCAATTATTTTTCTCACTGCCATTTAGGTGATAATTCGTTCATTTTTGTAGTTAAATAAAGAACGTCAAACTAAGATGCATACTTAAAAAGAAGAAAAATAAGACTGGAGTGAAATATTCCCCTTGCTGTACAACGTTACCCCAAAATAAATAAATAACTGGTCTGGTAATTATTCTTTTTAACAATATTATAGGTAAGTGAAACAATTTTCTCAGCCAAATTCATTCATAAAAAGTCTGTTTACCGCCAGAACTGATTAAAAAAATAGAATTTCTTTGTGTACTGTAACTTTGAATCGCAGGAAATGTGAAACTCGATATCAAGTCAAATTTTATGTATCAAAGCATTATCACATTTTGAAATATATTCTATAATAGGAAAATCTTTTCTATGCTGCTATTTAAATAAAATCAGAAATAAAAGTCCAGGGAGTCCAGGAGTCCAGAAATAAAAGTACTTCACAATGGTTAGAAGTACTACTTCTTAACTATTTTTATTAATTCTTTATATTATATTTACATTCCGTTTAGAGAAACTGCATTTGTGAAAGTTGTAATGTATTTCGATTTACTGAGAGTCTGTAACTTGGAAAAAGATAATAATTTTGCAACATTGTTTCCAACTTTTTAAAAATTGGAAACTAACCAAGTTGCTGAATCTGTGAAAAGAAAGCAAAAATAATTACCTACCAATCTTTTTTTCACATAAGTTGATTTCAATTTTTTTTTTCAATTCCAGACGGAACTGTTCTTCCGCATTAATGAAGTCACGTATGTTTTCAAGTCACGACTGATCCCAAAAGATCTCGCAAACGAGCCCATTTGCGATTCTGAAAAGAGCAAAGTGAAAAGCCGCTTCCATTTGCGCCATTAAGGTAAATTTGTTTCATTTTGCAGTCTGCAAATATATTGGAAAGTTATCAGCATAGAAATTGCTTTCTCTTATAATTATTTCCAGTATTACTCGTCACATTAGTAGTTTCGAAAGTTTTATCATTAATTCCGACAAAGACATCAATATAAAGTTTAGGCAAATTCGTACTCTGAACGGTTTTAAAAGACCATTATGCTGATTAAAACACGAACAGAGGGTTGTGAAAGAGATGTGATGGTTTTAAACAGTATATTTTGTCTGAAAGTATTTCGAGACAGGCGAAAGAGTTTTTAATTTGCAACTTTGTTTTTATAAATACGATTTGTACATATTATTAATTATGAAGTGATGTCGCAAAGTTTGAAAATGAGACATGTCTTGGTAATTTACATTTGTTTTACATAGAATTGTGTCTACTTGAAAATAACAATCCTACGTTTCACTTTAATGAATAATAATTGTGAACTGGATATTATATGCAGAATTACAATTGTGGCCAAAAGGATATACATTCAAAATTGTTTTTTTTTATTTATCTTCTTTTCCCTGTACATATATTTATGAATTTCCTTGTGATTTAAGACTCATATTTTATTTATTTTTTTAAATTGCAATATAAGACTTTTATTTTTTGCATTGCAATAAAATTAATAACAATCTTTATGTCAAATAATTCGCATTCTGAACATTTTATCTTCTTATTTATCTAATATAAAATTTCCCTTTAAGCGAAATTGCCTCCCCCGATTTTTACCAATTCGAATATATTTCCAAAGTTTGAAAGGTGTTAACCATTTATTGATTATTTATTTCGTATTGGTGTCTTTTCCAGATTACCCCCTACAATGCATTTCTGAATAACTTTATACTGCCACCATTTCCATATGACAGAACGTCTGCATGTTGGCAGCAGACAAAAATGACAAGTGCATACTTTTTCAGCAGGTGACTATAATGCAGTACGATGAACTATTTCTTGGCACTTGAGAAAAAAATTTAAAATATGCGAAAGCGAAATTCCAGGAGAATATTCATGCTGTAAAAAAAAAAAAAATCCTTAAATGAAGATGCCAATTTTTAAATAATTTTCTGGATGATATCTCATGATATTGGAGATTAATAAGCATTTTAGGATGGTTTTTATTCGTTGTTTTTAATTTACAAATCAAGGTAATTATTATTGTATAAAAAATATCGAATTTTATACTAAAAATAAGAGACACAATTAATAAGAGATTAAATTTTAATGTATATTTTTAGAAAGATGTAGAGAAAATTTCCATATCACGCATAAAATGTGTCCTTTATTAAGCTATTACTAAATTGCAAGAATAAAAATATGTTAAGGTACACTCATAGTGTTTCATTAGTTTTTCATCTTATAATTTACTGCCATTAACATTGAATAGTGAATGAAGATAGATTAGTTTTTCATAAATGAATAAATAAAAGAATATTTCATAAATCTAGTTTGATAAATTCCTTATAATACTAAATAAAAATTCAAAGGCTTAAAATTTGAAAAATTTAAAAGAACTACTATCATAACTGCTCAAATTCGAAACATAAAAACAGCTGAGTGACATAAGGGCAATGGTGCATAGTTTATAAAGATTTTATTTACTGATAATAATTTGAAGATACTTCCATATCGAAGACGGATCTGATGAATTCTATCTATTAAAGTCGAATTACTTCAATGCTAACTTGAAGTGGACAAGAGCAAACATTCAAACGAAGCAAGTGAATCTGTACTTCAGTAAACAATTTGTTTTATTAAAAGCAACCTTGTTGCGTGATCCAGTTTCCTTTCTAAGAAAAATTTTCAGAGGAAGTAAGAACCTTATTTCCTTGTCATTTAGATGACACCAGGAATACAACAGATAATTACAGATAATTCATTCAGCATTTCTGGCTTTTCAGAAGATCGTGAGTGCGATATAAAGTTGAACATTTAAAGTATTAACTATTTCCTGCTTTATTTAATTTTTTAACCTTTTTATTGAAACCTTGAGTTCATGCAATATTCTTCCGCCCATCGAACATCTGACTTTTCTTAATTGATAGCGTACATACCTCAGTATAGAGCTAAAGCATTTATGAGGTGTAACATTTCATGATTTATTCATCCTTACAAGCGCAAAGTATTATTACAGAGTTGCATTTATAAAGCTTTTATTCAAATGATAATATTATGATCATAAAGCTCTCAGAAAGTCATTAAAGTAGAGAATGTAGTGTTAAAAGTGTTCCTTATCACCAATTAAAGGTTAGTAATAAGCCTATTTTAATACATTCAATATAGAACAGCAAATTACACATCACATCGAGAGCTGTTTCAAGACTCAGTCAGTTTGGATATTCAGAGGTTGATGGTTTACAGAATTATTTTTCAGCTACACGTAAAAATCCTACAAAATTATTTTTCCGCTACACGTAAAAATTCTTTCAAAATTTTATCCGATTTTTGTATAGTAGAGCCCATCAAATGTGCATACAAAATATGAGATGCTTTATATTAAAATCTGAAATTAGATTAAAGCGGGGTGAACTGTTTTGATTTTAATACGGTAAGAAGACTCCATCTTTCTTAAACAAAACGCTGTATTAAATCTTTGGAAGGGAATATATTTTATGCTTTAATTTTATTAACAGTTTTTGGTTTATCATATGTGGGAATTGTTTATTTTTTAAGTAATTTCAGTTCTTAAATAAAAATGGAACAAATAAAAATGACACACAATTTACTTCCTAATGCAGCATGAAATTCTCCACGTCTTTGCACAATTTCATTTCCAGCTTTAAACCCTTTTTGGATACTTTTCTAATACATTTCCAGCGCCAGTAACGATAGCAATTTATTCGCTGTCGTTTTCATTTCTTCTGCATTATCTAAGCGCCTGCTACCTAGGGAAGTCTTCTGTAGGGCGGTGAATGAAAAAATTCATTTGACGAAAGGACTATATGAGAGATGATCAAATGTTTAGGAGGTAAAATATTTTTTGCAGATTTTGAATTTGAACGCAAACGAATGTCCTTATAATGCCTTATTCTTCGTGAATGTTTTTCTGAATACATATTTTCAAACGTTTGTCCCTTACCTTATTTTAAAATCTTTCTTTCATTGTTAAAGTAAATTTTGCATGTTCTGGGAGGAATATTCCTATTTATTTCTTCTATTTATTTCTGCTGTTTGGAATAATGAACTATATTTCACAATTTGCAGAAGATCGATGTGCTTTTTTTCAACATTTCAGTCACACATTCCGAAGCAAATTATTATGAATCTGTAATATTGTTTCCCTGAACCGTTAGTCACATAATCTAACTGATGTTGAAATAAAGCTGAGTCAATGGACCAACCTTATAAAAAAACACTTGGCTACTTAAGCCAAAAATCTTTTTTCAAATATATGATATATTTGGCGATATTTTTATTAGCATCCATTATAAAGGATCCTCGAACTGTCACGGTATTTATAAAATCAGAGGTACACACATGAAAAAAAGTAGGTGAATGAATTCCCCTTTTGGAGTGCGATTTCCAGCAAACTCTTTCTTGATTAAATTGTGTTTTTGTGGTTATTTAATAACTACCAGAGCGTGTACTGTTGTCTTTTTCAAATGCTGTTTCTGCGTGTTTGTATGTCTTTTGTATTTTCTTGGAAAATAAGGCATGGTAATCAATTAACTAGTTTGTTGGAGTTTTGACCATTGACTGAAATCTATAATAATTTCGAATGACACAAATGGCCTCAGATTCTAAGCAAAAATTATTCTAGTCATGGGCATACTCTCGTAAAAATAGGTGAAATGATAAAAAAAAAGCAATTAAATAAAAAAAATTAACTCTCAATAAAACATTCGTATCTTTATGTCTGCAAAATAAGTGATCACCATTCATAAAACAAAATTCTTATTCTTCAAAACTTACCAGTTTTTACCAACATTCTACAAAAAAAAGTTTTCTCATCACTTCTTGAGTGATAAAAGCTCAGAGGAATATAAAATTCTTTAGGCATTTAGAAAATACAAAAACAAAACAAAACAAATGATGCAAATCGTGTTAAAAACAAGACGTGAAATCAAATAACAAGATAGAGCATTTTGACAGAAATTCCAATATAAGAAATATGGTTCATGAATATAGGAAAAATAATATGGTGGAGACTTTTGATGCAAGATACAAGTTTAAATGTGTAATTGAATAACAAAAATATCATGCTTGATTGTAGGAGTTAATATTAAGGTGGAGACTTTTCATACAAAGTCCTGGATAAAAGATGTAATTGAATAGCAAAAATATTACGCATGATTGTTAAGCATTAGTGTTAAAACGAAGGCTTTTTAAATAAGATCTAGGATAAAAGATATAACTGAATAACAAAAATAATACGCTTGATTTTAAGAGTTAGTATTAAGGTGGGCGGCTTTTGATGCAAGATCTAGGGTAAAATGTGTAATCGATATCAAAAATACTACGCATGATTGGAGGAGTTAAAGTGGGCATTTTTGACACAAGATTTAGTACAGGAAGTGATGTTCAAATGTAAAAAGGAAAAATACCAGGCACGAATATCGGGATTGTGGTATGATGAAATTGCTTGGCACAGAAATCAGATAAATATATGCAGCATCATGTTTAGTGCGGAATTCTCTTCTAATATTTACACTGTTTAGAAAAATACAAATGTACTAACCATATCATAACTAATTTAGTTTACAGCTTTAATTAATTAGTTTAGCAGAACGGGGAAAGTAAAAGAAAGCCCTCAAATATTATACTTTAAATGCTTTGATATACATTAGACTATTATGTGTCGTCTTTCTAAAAGGACAGTGCCGCTTCCACTTTTTCTCTTACAAGAACCATAAACATCATATGAAACTTTTATCACTTTTGAAAAACATACGAACAATGCTTTTCAAAAGATGCAAAGTCATAAATCTTTCAAATAATTGTCTCTTCTTAAAAGTCTTTTGCAAATAAATCTTTTTCCTCCTTTTTCTTTACAGAATTTATCTAAGGAAGCAACTTCTGCAAAATTAACTACCTAATTTACATTAAATTCGCATTGTTATAAGCCTGGAGAAAGCTTTATGAAATATAGGACTAGGGAATTCCGCCGCGCTGAAGAGAGCTTTATGTACATAGTGAAAGTTTTGAATTGTTCGACCATAGTTTGAGTGGATGATACGTGTTCTTTTGTCTCGGTCCGCCAAATCCAGGATATTGCTCTGGAATTTAATTTTGCCACTCAAAGGTCCGGAATGTCAGTCTGGACGCCGAGCCTTTGTTTGAATATTATTTCGCTCTAAGCTGAATAAGGACTTTTAGAAAATGTTCGTTGTAGTGGACTCGACAGAAAGGAGAGTTATTGATCATTCAGGGTATCCTTAGTCTTAGAGACCAAAATGGTATTCGTAAAAACAAACATTACAAAATAAAAAAAAATAAAAAACATTTTCATGTTGTTTTAATCTATAATACGAGAACGTTCTGCATTCGTAATTTAAGTGAATTTTAAAATAATATTAAATAAAGGATACAATTGCTTATACTATATTTTAGATCGTTAGTTTTTTGAGCGTTAATGGGTAATGAACAGAACAAATGCAAATCCAATAAAAATTACAGTTTAAATATTTTCATAGTTTAAAGACTATAACTACTTTGATAAGAGCATAAGAGATTCAATTATGGCTAAACAGAATCCCTCTTGAAGAAGCTAGTCGCTGAAGTTGACTAGTTATATAAATTACAAAAGCAATAAATGTAATTTACTAATGAAAATTTCATCATCACTAAAAAGTGAACCATAAAATATTTCTCATTCCACAGATTTCATGCATTCTCAGATAGAATTATGTTACAGATTTCAAAATCATAATTTTCTTAAATGGCTAATCTCAAATATGTTAAGTAAGCATTTGTTCAATTTTTGTTGTTATAAATTATAAAAATAATAATGTGGGGGGGATGCAAATTTATTATAAAAAACATTTTCACTTTAAGATGGATGAATTCATATTGATAGTAAAGAATAAAGCAAAGGCTCCAAACGCCGTTTTGAGATTAAAAAATTAATTAGTTCTAACTTTTTTTACATTTTGAAGGAAAGGAAAGTAGTTATTCAATCACAAAATGAAAAATATTTGGTAAAAAATAATTATTATTAATTACAAATTGACTTCTATTTAAATACTGTATTTCTTCAGATAAAAACAAATAGACGAAAGTATTAAAATACACAGTTTTATTATTTTGAAATCCTCAACAATCTAATACGATCTCAACAATCATTCAAACCCTTATCTTCTTATATAGTTGGTTGAAAAATCATGTATTTCATATTTCCAAAATTTGTGAAAAACCTGGGAATAATATTAATGCCAAATTGTTTCAATAGATGGCACTCCTATATTGCTACTTTTATGTATATTACTTGAAACTTCAGAAGCAGTTTATTGCTGGCAATTTTAAAACGAGTTATTTCGCATTAGGAAGAGATGCGTTTGTACCAACCATAATAACATTTTTGTATTTAAATACATAACACAACTAAGTCTTAACGGAAAGTTAGATCTTAAAAAATGGTGCTAAATTTCACAGAATAGCAATTTTTTGCATGGAAATTTAATATCAAGAAAATTGGTGCTGATATAACAAGTATACAAATGATCACTTGTATCTTCCGATTTTTGGGAAAATGGATGAAATTAATTAATAGATGTTTCAAAAATTATTTTAATAAAGAATTTCTTTATGTTCGAATGTAAAAAGATATAAAAAATAAAATTCTTATTTTAAGTTAGTTCGTGATAATATAGACATAAAAGCGCCTGGTCAGATTAAAAGATAGCACTACTATCTAATCTGCAAGGAATTATTTAGAAGAGTGGGTTAAAAATAATTTCTTAATTTTCAATAATAGTAAAAGGAATGACATTAAAATAAGAATTGAGATAAAGATAGAAAAAGATAAAAATGAACAGTAAAAAGTTAATTCAGAACAAAATTCATTCTTTGTTAAATTAAAGTCTCTTGTAAAATTATTTGAAATGGGTTTTTTGGAATTGACTTTCGGGTAATTTTGTATAGTGAGCAGAAGAAAATGACCACATTTTAACCACCAAACTCTTACTAAGTTACTCCCACAACGCTAAAGTTTGGTTTTATATCCTAATTATAGATTTTAAGGCTAACGTTGGTGAGCAGAAAAAAATATAACACATATGACTTTTTTGTGTCTTTCTTAGAGCAATTTTTTGTCGCAGTGGACTTGTATACAACCAATCACACCCGCCACTACTGAACGAACCAATATCGGCAAGAGCTGTTGTGACCAACTGCTGTCTTTATCTAATCTTTACCCTAATCCATCCATATCAATAGCCAATTCTCCGAGTTGGTATTCTCTTCGAAGCGTTACGTCCCCAGCCACAAAGTGGTGAATGTCTAATCTTCCTTATATTTTTCCTCTACATCTATCAATCTTTTTTACGAGATGCAGACCACCACTGAGAAAATCTCCATAAAATTATCTATATATCACCAAATGTGAACTCCGCGACAAAAGAGAGGCAAACAATTTTAAACTTTTAAATAGTGGGCAAATAACTTCAGTTTTCAACATCACGTCTTTAAGTGTTTTAAGATTTCGGGCAGCATTAATACTGTGTTTAATTCATTATTTTCAAATTTTAGAGTCTTTTTTTAATTCCGAGACTTATACGCTTTCCTTAAAATAATGATAAAATGTTCCAATGTCACATTGGAGTATTTATAAAGTCTCAACTTTGAAATCAAAGGATTCTAGGCTTGAAACCTTAAAGAGCAGGACTGTAAGTGACCTTGGGAGGGTAAAAACAGAAAGTTCTACCATTAATGTGGCAAAGAATATTAGAAAGATTTTACCATTCTATTCATCTTAAGTATCTCTTTTGTGATCTGATTACAGTTTGAAATTACGAGATTCGCCCAATAAGACCGTTTTGGAAGTTTGAAAAAGTAATTAAATGCAGTATGATTAATCTTTTGGCAATTTACGAGGGCAAGTCAAAAATAATCTACACTTTTGTCATAACTCTGCTTGAACTGTGCACACTGATTTCTGTCCGCGCTTATTTTATTGTTATACTGTTGTGGTAATGCTATGAACGTTTGATCATAATTCCGCCATTTTCCTTCCTTCTGTTGGAGATATATCATGGCTGTGCCATTAGAAGTTTGCATCAAAGAGGAACGACGAGCAGTGATCCGATTCCTCTGGTCGGAGGGTGTCAAATGATCAGACATTCATCGCAGACTATCATCGCAATATGGGGGAAGTTCACTATCACGTAAAACTGTGTTTTTGTGGCCCGAGAAGTTTAAAAGTGGTCGAACAAGTGTAACGCATGAAGAGGGAGCAAGACTGTCATCAACCTCCACTACAGATGACAACATTCAGCAAGCTTGAGGGATGGTTCTGGCGAATAGGCGAATCACTATCGATGAGGTAGCATTTGCTTTGAACATCAGTCATGGCTCTGCCGCCGATTTGCTTCAGATTTAAACGTGCAAAATGCGGTGCAAAAATGGCCTCACGACCAACCGAAAACCTTTTATTTGGAAGGAATACGTAAGCTCTTTGACCATTGGGCCAAGTGCATTGAAAAGGAGGGGGATTACGTAGAAAAATGATGTGCCTAGTATAACCCTAGCTGCATGTTAATAAACTATAGAATGAAAAGTGTAGATAATTTTTGACTTGCCTACGTATATGAGAACCGGCCATTTGTCATGTTTTCTTTAATGTGAAAACAATTTTTCATTCACAAATTAACATGAAAACGATGTTTATACTCTCTTAGTGTTTACATCGTCTATCATTTTCAATAATTTTCAGCAAAAATCTTTTTTTTTATTTGTACGTATGGAACAGAAAGCGTTACATTATTTATGGGAAATGCACATGAATAACGCTTAAATAGTTGATTTTTAACCTTTTAAAATAAATAAAATTATTCCAGGATATATAATTATAAGACGTGGAAAGATATATTTTATGACGTTTCAGTAAATAAAATTAGCATTGTAGCAATATTTTTAACGAATGAATACAACAATGAAAATATTTATGGCTAAAATGAAAAAAAGAATCCCACTTGTTTACTATTAACAATTACCAAATCATAAAATTTTGTATGTCTTATTTTTGGAAGATTTTATATCATTTCAATGGTTTTTCTCAAGGATGATCATTTGATTTGATTCTTTGAAACATGGTCTAAAATGATGAAATTCAAAGATAAGTTGCTCAGTTCTGGTCACACAAATGTGGAACCGCAATGTCAGTGTGATAAAGATATTTTGGATGATTATCTAGATCTATATTTCGAATTTTATTCTGCTTTGCATTTAGTGTTTGAAAAGAATACATATATATATATATATATATATATATATGCGAGCCCATTATGTAAAAGAGTCAATAAATAAAATAAGTAATTCTCTTACTTTCATTCATGAAATCTCTCATTTCTATCATTATAATTGGCAGAAATAGGCTTATTTTGAAATTTAAAGAAGCTAATCGAAATTTGAGTAAAAATATTTATATCAGAAATGCAATTTATTCATTACAGAATAACTATCAATTGCGAATATTTTTCTTATAGTACATCATCTAATTATCATAACTTCAAAGAACTTTGCTAATTACGCATAATATGATTCATTTTAATTGGCCAGCAATTGCAACCTCGATTATATAAGGAAGAGAAGAAGAAAAAATAAACTTTCAAGATATGTTAGAGAAGTATTGGAAAGTCGAGCTCAAAAAAAAAAAAAGTCTTTATTCGCACTGTTGATTTTCAAACAAAGACATATTTCAGTAATAAATAGAACTTGAAATTGAACGATTAGATAGAGAAATACTAATTATTCAAGATTTTTTGTTACTTTATTTCTTAGATACATAAGCAAAGTAGGATGGTTCATCTTTAATTATTATTGTCAAATATGTGTAACATTTTCATACTGTTAACTAATTAGATTTTATTAGTTACTATTATCTCCATGATTTTCTAAAATTGTAGCTTAAAAAGAGTATTTACAAAAGTAAAGTTGTTTTTTTTCGTTAAAATTACTAAACGAAATTTTAAATACGTGTGTTATGATATATTTTTAAATTGCATTTATCGTATATTTCTAGGAGTTTAAGAAAAAAAAAACGATAAAAATAATGGTGGTATGTCTATTATATAGAGCAATTTGTTTTCAAACTTTAAAAGTAACTTTTTAAAAACTGTTTATTTATTTATTTTTTTACTTCAAACAATATCCGAAGATAGAGAAAATCAAATTTTAAATTGTTCGAAAAAAATAGGAAGCTAATTTTGAATTCGCAAATATATCTATCAAATTAGTATCAATTTTACAAGAGTTTTTCACGGATATCCTTTTCATAAATTAAGGAGGGAAAATCATTGACTCTAATTTAGAATTAATTCTGATACTTCATTTAAAATGCACAGAAAACACCAAAAGGTAAATCTAATTTTCGATGTATTCAGAGATATATGGAATGCAAAAATATTCTCTTAGTTTAATGAAGACCTTCTAAAAATAGTTGATATATTTAGATATTAAATTCATATTTAAATATAAAGTCATCATTCACGTATATTTTTAGGAAATTCCTTAACTGCCACTATATTCCGAGGAATTTAAATATTTGTAGAATGCAGATATTATGAGAAATTTCATCGCATTGTTTAAATGATATCTTGAATAATCAGACAGTCGCATATCTAGGTAAGAAAATTATAGCAGTTTCCATGAATAGGATAGTTACTATAAGATTAAGGGTCTTAAACTATTCATTTTCATACTTAAGTGAAAAATTACGTTTAGGAAAATAATTGGAACTTGTAAAACACTCATAAGCTAGGGCAAACTTTAAGTTTTGAAACAAACAACTTACAACTTAAGCTACCAAATTTCACAAATGAACCTCATTATCAACTAATTGGACCCTATGTTGTCTTATGTGTACTAAAAATATAAATGCTGTTATCAATAGATATGAAGTTTCACTAACCTAATTCACTTTTCTAACATAATTTACTAAACTAATCAATCCATTTTATTAATATAATTTTCTAACCACTCACCTAATATAATGTATTCACTTTTTCTTCAGATTGCATGCATCGTATTAATTCAAGGCTTTAGAATTAAGAAGTACGATATGATTTATAGATGTGCTGAGATAATTCTACCATGTTTTCACCAAAATTATCCCGGCTAGCGTGCTTTGTTGTACATTACAAGCATTCATTCAGTACCTATTAAAAATATATGGAAATATCTGCGAGATCTAACAGATTATGCAACGATAACTGCAAATTCGTCATAATATATAATACTAAATTATAAATATTACTAATTGAATTTTATTAATATGATAAAAATCTAAAATCACAAAACTGATTTAAAATATTTTTGCCCTAAAGGATTAAGAAAACCAACAAACTTAGTTATTCAATTGATCTTTTATTAAGATTTTTTGTTTACGGTATCAAGCCTTTCATTTGAGGTCTACAGGGCCAGCCATCTGGGGGGGTGCGGCGGATGCTATGCACCGGGGCCCCGCGATTGTGAGGTCTCCAACATGATCAAGAACTAAAATAATGTTCTGAACAGTAAAAGCAAGATGGGAACAAGACAGGGAGAAATGTAACTGAAGTATACGAAGTTTACAACTACAGTTTAGTGCAAGGGTGTTACATATTATAAATACAAAGTAAGGTCATTTACCTCACCTACTAGGTTAAATTACATATATTACTTTGAAAATTCATGCTATAAAAATTTTAATATTGTTAGATCTAATCATGTCCGTGTCAAAGAAGTATCCCTATGGGTGTCAAGACTCGGTTTTCAAAAAAAGAAAATTAGCAGAAAAGGAAAAAGAAAAGCTAAATTTCAAAAAGTCATGAGTATAGATATTTTCTTGTCTATAAAGAAATTCTGACAATGAAATTCCTTCGACTTTAGAAGTCCAAGCTTCAACTGAAGAAGAAAGTTCCGCGCAAACTAAACATTGTTGCATGAAAGTGTAGAGACTGTGAAAGGCAATGAAGAACTATATGTTTATACAAATGTGATTGAATAAAAAAATAACGACGAAAATGAAATTAACAAATGTGCTCAAGCATCTGCATCTAAGGAATGATTGGAAATTCCACAAAAGCATTTAAATATGACCTTTAAACCTTTAAGCGACACTTGTTGGGAAGCCAAAATAGATGCGGTTAAAGTAGTGTATATACAGTTTGAGCAAACTTGTAATGCTCTAGAAGAATTTATTGATGCAAATAACAACAGTGGTATCCAAAGCTAAAAGTCTGTTAAATTCAATGCAAGAAATGACATTTATTTTATATTTAATAGCACGGTTTATTGTCCAAAATTAACACTATCAATAAACTATTTCAAGTAAAAACTATTGTTCTCGATAGGGCTTTTAATTTAATCAATAAAATTAAAACTGAAATCCAAAATTTAAGAACAAAATGTAACTCATTTTTAGAAGAAGCGAAAGCAATAGCTCGTAATTTAAATCTTTCAGAATATTTTCTTGAAAAAGAATTAAAAAAACTGAGCCATTATATTTCGGAACAACAGATGATGAAGCTATAGAAAACCCGGTTGCAGAATCTAGATGTTATTTTTTAACTCTGTAATTGATGCTGTTATTGTTTAGACAGAAGATAGATTTAAAAGTACTTCAAATTAATCACTGATATAAAAAAAAATTGCAAAAGTATGAATCAGAACAAATGTTCCAAAAACTTTGTAACTTTTTATAATAACCAAATAAGTAAAAATATTATAAGTTAAAAAAAGTTAATATAAATAAAAAGAATAAAAAAAAGGAAAAGAAATGATGAATCCGTCCTGAAGACTTATTAACTTAATATTAACTTAATATTTTTACTAATTTGCTTAATTTCATCTGTGTTTTAGCAGTAGCAGCACTTTCTAAATACATTCGCATTTTTGTAAAAGTTTTTATTAAAATAACATTATGTATTAAGAGAAAATAGATTTATAACTTATATTTAAAAGAAAAATAATTATGTTCATATATATTCTTCTTTAATTTTAACTATAATTTAATTTTTAAATGTAAAAATATTTATAAATATAATTTTAACAATAAAAATATTTCAAAATAACTATTTTTTTCTTATAATCATTAAAAGTTTTAAATTTTTGGATTTTAAAATAGATAGATTATTTATTATAACTCAACGAAGCTGCATTTATATCGAAAGAGAGCAGCTGAATTAAAGCGAGCAAGGGAGCAGAAGGAATTAAAGAGAGCAGATGAAATAAACAAAATTAAATCGGCAGACATTCCAAATGTTAATAATCGAAAAGAAAAAGTTGAAAGCAGGTGTTACAGTATGCTAATGATTCAAGATTTTTTAGCAATATTATATGTTATGCTTCGTACGCTGCCCGATTTTCTGAGGAAAAACAAATATTTTTTTTAAGTAAATGAAATTGGTTTTTGCATCCATTCCTTTAAAGTTTCTCTACTGGATAATCATTATTGATAAATTTTGGAAGATGTCAAAATATTCCTATTTTGTTTGATATGTTTTTAAGATAATTATTATTATCTCTCTTGTTATGCCATAAAAAATTAATGTAATATTTTTATGATGTCAATACTTTAATGAACATTTATCATCATTTAAGTTATGTTTGTAATTATTTTTACTGCTTAAAAATAAAATTAGGATTCAAGTATTATGTGAATGAACATTTATTTTTGAGAAAGATTTATTTTGAGAAAATTCATTTTTTGATGGATAAAAGAGTTACATATTAATTAAACCTGCCTAATTTTATATAAGTCATTTTTATAATATATAATTTAATTTTTATAATATATAATAATAATATCTAATTTTATTTATTTTTTAAAAAAGAAAACATATTCATATATTTAATTCTTTTAAAAAGAAAATCTAAGTATTAATAAAAAATACATTTAATTAATTTTCCATAAAAAATGAGTATTATATTAATTGAAACCATTTTTAAATTTTTAATTTATTTTAAGTAATTTTTAATATTTAATGAAAAGCATACAAACTTATAATTTTTTTCTTCTAAAAATTAAATTATAATCCGCAAATTAGGAGAATAAATATTTATTTTTGTATAAAAAAGGAAAAACATATTAATTAATACTGTTTGTAAATTTTTAAGTTAATTTGAAATAAATTAGAAAAAATAATTAAAAAAAACAAAAGAAAAATGCTGACCCAGGATCGATCTCCGGTCTCCGTAATGCTACGCGAGTGTCTTTACCACAATACTATTCGAGGCTGGAGACCGGCGGAACATTATTAGTATATAAGCTATGCAGTAACTTTGAGGACCATTTTCTTGACATTGACTGGTTGTTGAATTTTAATATTTTCGTGAGTGAACATTCTAAATGTGTACTACAATTGCACGAAATCCCCTCCCGAACTGAATTTTCAACCTGGTGCCTTCCCCTTGTGAGTATCCAAAAAGAAATTGAAAACAATTGTAATTTTTCTGAAGTAATCAATAGCAAAAACAAAATCACGCATTAAATAAAAATGCAATAGTAATATGAGCTCCTATTTGTGTGTGTATACTTTGCAAAAACATAAAAATGTAGGGCCCCAAATGGTTTTTGGCACCCGGGCCCCTTCATACAGAAGGCCGGCTCTGGAGTTCTACTATTATAAAGATCAATAATTTTGAATGTAGAAGTCATTTCATGGTTGATGTTCTTATGTCAGAATGATTTACAAATTGTGCATCTGAGTAAAAGTATTATCGGCCTGAAAATTAACAGCCATATGCAATTAAAGTTAAAATACTCGAGTGGTTAATCATCAAGTTATCTTAAGATACAGAATCTGATAGCGAGGTCGAAATGATGTGCATTAGAAGTGATCTGTGAAGCTGAGCGGGAAAATAGCTGTCTGATAACTTAATTCGAGCTTTTTAGACAATCGATCTTTCAATAGCGTATGCTGTTGATAATGTGTCATACAGAAGAGATATTCAGTGTTATATTTTGGGCATTATCGTTGATTTCTATAAAGCTATTCATAATTTGATTTATTGCAACTAAAATACCTTTTAGAAGCAGTAGACTATTGGCTACCAAATTAGTAGACCAAATATTTTGTAAGCCATTTTGGTCTACCTATTGTTAGACCAAAATGGCTTACAAATTGCAAAACTACTTTAGAAATTATTTTTTATTATATATTGTGTAGAAACCAACATTTCCTGTCATTTAAGGCTGCTATAAAATAAGTGTCTTCAGCGTTTGGGCTCACAATATATTGTGCCTTATTTATTGTTACGGTTATATAGTTCTGTGAGATATAAATATATATTTGATGAGCTTATTTTATGACTCACTGATTTTTATGCATAATGTCTTTAATCGCAAATATCATACGCATTATCATGTTTTTTTCCCATTGTTATGTGGGAATATATTTGCATTCATTTTATCATATTTGTTCTCAAATATGAAAGTAGTATAAAAAATAAAATCAGTTTTATATCTTCTAAAAATAAGTGGAATTTAAAAAAAAAATATTAAATGTGCTTTTAAATATAAAATAAATAAAAACGCTATTTTTTAAAAATTTAATCTGAAATATATAATAAAACTGACTTGGTGAACTTGAATTAAGATTTCATGAAAATAGGCTTGATTATGAATGAAAATTTCTGGAAATATTAAATAAATGTTTTAAAATTGTATATAAGAAAAATGCACAAAAAATGTCTATCTAGAAAAGCAATAAAAATATAATTTCGACATAAAAAAATATTCATTTTTTTTTTATAAATGTGAAATAAAATTCAAATACTAAAAGAAATTTAACAAGTCAGAACAGCTGTTATAAGAACTGGCAATACATTATTATTCTGATATTTTTGTGAATATATTCTAATGAATATATAATAAAATTTCATTATAAAAAAATTAGCAATAAAATGCACCAAAACCGCCTCAACAATTTAGTATCACACAGGAAATGAAAATACAACATGGACAATTATGATTTGTAAATAAACTATCCAGAAGGTCAAAGGCTAGCCATTATTTTCCTGAAATATTCTTTATGTATCAATTAGGAGAGAGAAAAGCATTACCTATCCCCCTCAGTACACATTATTGAGTTAGGGACTGAGTGTCATTTAGAGAGAGATTGGGCCACTTCATCTCCCCTTCAAGAGCTCGTTACGAACACTCTGATTGCTATGAGAATCTAGAAAATATGACAAGATATCTTAAATAATAAAGGAAAAGATAGTCTTAAATAGAAAAGGGAAGATGGTGGTCACGTTTAGTAGTGGATATCGAATTTTATGGGATTTAAAAGTGTGAGGGATTAGGATTTCAAATATGAATTAGGATTTCTATCTATTAAAATGTCAACTTGATAAGACAAAGAATAAGTGAATAGATTAGAGTTAGCCTGCTTTTTCAATAGAATAACGCCTTGAAAATTAAAGGAGGTCTTTATAATTCTTAATTTGATTATATCTGGATATTTTGGAAAGGGTGGATAATGGATTCTGATGTTGTTTTTAGAGGTTTTAAATGTTTAAATTTCCTGTTATGAAGAAAGATATACGTCATATGTGACAAAGTTTCATATGATCAGGTATTTTCTATGAAAAATGGGGAGAAAATTAAAGTGTCTCAAAAGAAGACAGGAAACAAATTAAAAGTATAAAAATGAGGAGATTAATTATAAGATGGAAGTGGTTTGATTGAGATAAGAGTTTTAGTATAATAAGAAGAGAGAGTGTTAAGAGTTTTAGTATAATAAGAAGAGAGAGTGTTAAGAGTTTTAGTATAATAAAGAAACAAAATGTTACTTGGGGGAATTAAATAAATAAAATTTCTATTTCTTTACTTTTTTCAATAAAGAGAAATCTGACCTCTTAATGGAGGTTTAGATTTCTTTTGGACAGATGTAAAAATTGGTATTATTGGTAATTCGCATTTAAAAGAACAGATGAGAAGATGTTTACATAATATTTATATTTTTTCTGTTTATATAATATTTATATTATTTCTGTCGTGATCTTAGCAGTTAAATACATGAAATAAAAATGTAAAAAGCTTGATGAAACTAGATATAATGTAATTTATATTTTTTCAGTTAATATTATTTAATAATTCCTTAACTTTTGTATTATTGATAACTCTGATTGACGTCTAAAGAATAATGATTCTAAATACTAATTTTTGCTTTTGACTGGCTGGACTGAATTGTCTATCTAAGAAAGTATAGAACATAAAACATAAAAAAATACACACAGATATAGTTTTCAAATGCTAATAAAGGAAAAAAAATATAGTGAAATGCTCCATTAAAGATACACTGATGTTCACAAAAGTACACGCAAATCTAACGACATTAATTCTCCAGTAGAAAGCAAAAAGATAGTGTTTCCACCTATCATATTTTCTAAGAAGGAACCTGTCCATGTATTGTATTTAATAACAATTTGCAGGAAAGCAATAGGTTATTGAAATAATATCCACTATCCTAAACTGAAATAATATGTAAAATTTAAATGTTGTTGTTTTATATGAGCTAAATGATAACAAATAAAGATTTTGTTGTCATGTTAGTTAGTTCAAATTAATGCAAAATGTTGGAGATTATTTATTCTTAACTTATTCTATCATAGCATGGTATGTAAATATTCTATTGTTTAATATATAATTAAGCCTAAAGCTTTCTACATCTCAGCTTTCATTTAATGCAAGGCGTATTCTTTATTTTTTAAGATTCAATGTATATATAATGACTTTTGACTCAATCTGTTGTATGACACTTTTTTATTTTTTGCTAAATGACCAAGCCATTCTTAATGATAAATATATGCAAATAAATTTATTATGGAAATAATTTCAATCTCAATTTCAATTTACCGATAGATATAAACAAAATGATGTTAAAAATCATTATATATCATGTTACATCAATCCATTTTTAATTTGCAACAAAAAATATTTTTTGTCTTGTAATTGCATTTAAAAAACAGTAAATATTTTGTTATATTTCTAATGAAAAAAAATCATTTTTATGCATTTTTTAATTTTTGGCTTATAAATCTTTATCTTAATTAGTCTTAGTTTGATTTCACTAAACTGATTAAAATAAATCAATTTACTAAATTGATCAATTGATTTCACTCAATTGAATAATTAAATACTTTTGATTTATCAACTAAAATGTGAAAAATTGGTTAAAAATTCAATGAAATATAAGTCAAATTTCAATACCATTATATTTTTTTAATTCAATTGCCTTTTGAAAAATTACGATCTTCATTGATCAAATTTTATTGACACAAATATTCTCCAACAGCTTCCTCATGTGTAAATTTTCCTTTTAAAACTTTATTGGAATCGCGAAGTTAGTCGCATTTCATTTCAGTATACCTGCCTAAAAATATGAGTTTTTCATTTTTATTTCCTGCCAGGAGAAGTTCTTAGAACGAGTTCTGACATGTGGAAGATGATGGAAGTGTTAGGTTATTCAGAACTGCATTTGGGAGAGAACTTCACTGATGTGGACGGAGAAATCAATACGTGGTTGCAGGCTTTCAAAGTTTTGAAATATATTCGAATTGGTAAATGCTCAAGAAGGCAATTTCACTTAAAGGATATTCTTGTTGCAGGAGGCTAAAAAGTTTCTAAGCACTAACTTTTATGTCTTCCTCTGCTTTCGATGGAAAGAAACATCACAATTAATTTAAATTCATGAAATATGGATAAACTGATTTGCCTATTCGGAATACTTATTTCAGAATGGTGTACTGATCGACTAAAAGTGTCAGTGAATATCAAATTATAAAACAACATAATTAGCCAAAAAAATTAAAATAAATTTGATTTCTTGATAATGTGGCGAATTGTTACGAGCGAGGATAGAACCTGGGACATTGTGGTTCGCAGCCGAGTAACAAGACCACGTACTGGGGTGAAAAGCTTATAAGCCAGTTAAAAACCAGGAAGCATGGGCAGTTGCTTTTGTTTTGTGGTCTTGTTGCTCTGCTGCGAACCACAAGGACCCAGGTTCTATCCTCTCTTCTCACAATAAGCTACATTAACTTGAAATATTTAGTAAAAATACTAATTTGTCCTATTGTCAGAATTATTTTACTTTTCTCATATAATTTCTTTAAATATATATGGGATTTAATTCGCAATTATTTTCTTGATTTGAGCATACAAGGAAATTTCGAATGCCTTATTTTAAATGCGTATTTATTATTTAAATTTGAAATCCGACATAATTTACATTTGTTTTGTTCATTTGTGCATACAACGAAATTTCGATTGCATTATTTTAATTGCATATCGATTTTTTAAAATATGAATGGGAATTCATATTTATTTTGTGCATTTGTGTATACAACAAAATTTTTAATGCATTATTTTAACTGCATATTGATTTCTTTAAATATATATGGGACATAATTTGCATTTATTTCGATCTTTTGAGACTATAGCGTAATTTTGATTGCCTGATTTTATACATTAGTAAACGAATGACACGACATTTTAGAAATAATATGACAGGAAGATACTAAAAAATCTTTCACAATGATTGTTTCATTCATTTCTTACGATAAAATCTGCAGCTAATTTAAGAAAATATTGCGAATCGAAATTATTTCAGGAAACAACAGATGTTATAACCTTTATAATTATTCATTGTTAATGCTATAGATACTAATGAAAAAAGAAGTTATTTTATATTTTTTTCTGTCTTTTATTTATTTCAGTTATCATTTACTTTCCTATTCATTTTTGCACTATCTATTTCCCGGCGTTATGAATTGCATACAACAGAAATTCTTATTTGTTGTATGTGTAATGTTTCATTTTTAGCTTATTTTCTTATATCACGAATAGAAATAAAAATTTCATAGAATTGGATCGTTCATTTTCTAAAATTAACTAATCATTTACTTCCAATTCATTTTCTAAAATTAAAAAGGACGAAAGGGAAAAATTGTAGATTATAATCTTGATGCCAGAACTATAGATCTGAAATAATTTTCGGGTAAAATATTTACAGAAAAATACTTCGTACTTCTTCATTTGCACATTATACATTCACTTATTTCCTTAGTTTACGCAATTTATTAAAATAGAGATGGTGATAAGATGAATACTCCCTGGTTTGTATTAAAAGTGCATACTTTTCTTCTCCTTTGAAGTGCTAAATTTCTTTTGTTATGAATTAGAATCCATGATCAATTTTGCACCTTATGTATTTAGAAATATAAAAAAAAATGTACAGTTTAAAGATTCGAGCATTTTTGTCTTAGCCTCCTTTTCTATAGTCATTTCAAAGACCTTTAAATAAATATAAAATAAAAGGATTTATTTTATAACTTTCTGTGTGAAAAACTCTTAATCAAATAAACTCGTTTAAAATTACAACAAATTCAGCATATTTGCTAAATTACATTCAAAGAATACTAAGACAACAAAATACTTTTCTCCTGTGTTTATTATATTTGTTTTGAACCAATAAATATTAATATTAATACAGTAATTTCATATACTAAATTCTAAAGATTCTTGAGTTTATAATTTCCTTTTATCTTTATTCGGTCATTTTCAAAAATAATATCACACTTTTATGGCTTCAAATATAAAAAAAAAATTTTTCAATAATGTTAATGATCTTGATTTTGAAAATTTTCATTTTACGGGCCAAGAAGAAAACATATTTGGTGTATTCTAACTCCCCATTCTGAGATACGAATATTTTCTTTTAATACGAAATTTAATTTGCAACATCTGTTGCCTGAAGATCCATATCTTCCGCTTCATTTACATTTCAGTCTTTTAATTCGATTCATTCAGTTGTAAACTAAAAGAAGCGTATTTCAATCATTAAATTAAAGTTTATTTTCCGTTCTTCCCTCTTGCTACAACTATTTGAGAAAAAGTAAATAAAGCAATAAAAAGGTTTTCAATTGAAAAATATATAGGACAGCAAAATGATAAAGTGGAAATTTTTGTTAAGAAATAAAGTTCTTTTAATCTTTTGAATAAATTAATATCACTAGAAGTGTAACACCTTGCGTTAAAAATACAAGTGCATTCCATTAATTTTAATCACAAGTATATACTAATAAAATATGAATATACTGAAATCTGTAATTTAAAGATGCAAGTACTGGATTTGACTAAATAATTTTTTTAAAAGGAAAGGTAAAATAGAATACTGAAAAATAGAATTCTCAGAATCTAAGGAAAGAAAACATGATTATAAATAAAATCGAATAATAAATTTAAATATTTCACAAAAGGAGATCACACATAGTACAGATTTTTCATGTGTTGTTTTGATTGGAAATTAAAAATGAGTTAAATTCTAAGGCATTTAGTACAAAACAAACATTAATATTTTTACTTCAATAAATGCTATGTATGACTCATTTATAACTAATAATTTCACTTCAAAATTTACATATCTAATAATGACTGAAGCTTGTTCCTTATGGAAAATATCAGGAGCACAATCAGGAGTTTGGATACCGTAGCACGTGGTTGCTTTAATATCGTATTTAATATTGTTAAAGACTTCTTTTCTTAACGCAGGAATAATTTGTTCTTGTGATCTATGTGCTGACACAGAATTCTAACTTTCCATTTTTTATACTGTTTATACGATCCATTTAGAAGTATTTATTTAATAAGCCGATTAAATTTTAAAAAATTCCATTGTTAAATGATCCTATTATTTCATGAGTTAATCGAAGTTAAAGATAATTACATGCTAAAAATAGAATCACATCTGCGACTCTCTGAACAAGCTTGGGTTAGAAATAGTATTGTTGTAAGTACTCGAAGAATCTGTTTTTATATATTATAATAGTAAAATTATTTTATTACTCTTATTGTATTTTGCAATTAATAATTTTTTCTGATTGTAATGTTTGTATATGTATTTAAAACTATCGTTTATAACATTATACATATGAAAAATTCATAAAAAAATATATTCTCAAAGTTTATAATTTATTTAACTTTTTTACTGACTGTAAGCTCTTTGAGGCACCTCAAGATATAGTAATATTGCAACCAAACATTTTTCTAAATTTTCCTTTTAACCCAAGATGCAACTTTTCCTCACTATTACCAAATGAAAATCTAAGCAATTTTTTTAAAGGGCCATTTTAAATTTGCTAATTTTTTTACAAACTTTAAGATTAGAGAAATCATCTCAAGATTATTTGCATTACAACCAGATTTTATAAAATTCTTTTTTAACCTAAGAGGAAATTTTCCCACTTCTACCAAACTAAAAATCTAAAAAAAATTAATGTCATTTTCTTTCTATCCTACTATTTGTAAATCAAATCGCTCTGTAGTAGAATCAATTTAATTTGGATTTGACATATTTGGATTTGGGAGTTTAAGCTTTACAAATTAAAATGCTCTTTCTTCAGTCAGTTTTTATGTTCCCAAATTCTGTACTTCTGCATCTTATAACTTTTCCGTTCGTCAACAAAGTTATGGAACGTATCACTCACAACATCAGTTTTCTAGTTATCCGTAAAGAATGCAGATTCAGTTATTTTATCATATAGGTTAATTATTTTATCTTGAGATGTAACATCTAGGCCTAATTCCAATGCCAAGTTATAGAGATCTATTTTTTCTCCTTAGATAGAAAAACCATTTTTATATTACACAATTATTTAAATAAAATAGGAAGTTAAACAAGAAAACTTGAATAAAAAGGGACAGTTACATACCTACATTATCTTTGAATATTAAAAAAAATGATTGGCAAGTCAACCAACTGACTCTCCGACCCGCCACGGAGGCACATGGATTTAAAGCATAAAGCTGAATGACCGGACCGCTGCAACAGCAATGCTAGCGGGAACTGTGGTTGAATCCTAAGGGCCATCATCGGCCACGGTGCAATCCTCCCCGAAGGAAATACGACCCATCATCTATGGGAGGAGTCAGATCCTTGCCCCCTATTTGTGTACCCTCCAGGGTGGCGAGATCCAACCACCATGTCGGAAGCATCCCATCCTCATTTCGAAGCGCCCCTCCCGAGGGACAAAATGATCAGTAAGGCAGACCCAGCACACATTATTTAAATCTTTGTTTTTTTAAAGAATGCAAAAAAAAAAAAAATCATGAAGTAAGATATAAAATCCATTTTCAGTAATGGAAAAAATATTTATTTTGAAAACAATTTAATGCGTATATATTTTGATAAGATGAAACAACACATGGAGAAGGAAATAAAGTTCAAAAATATTTCAATTGTTAATTTTAATTGTATATATATGTTACGGCCAAAGCCAGAAATCGGCTAGTTCGCGAACTGGCCAACGTTGCTGTAAACTTACCGGCCAATGTCCGATCCTTTCTTGATTTCGGGCTTTGGCCGGCCTATTCGCGAAGTGACTTGGGACGATCGGCCAAAGTAAGAAGAAAGGAATCAAGAGCAGATTGTTTTACACACTGTTAAAAATGAAGTATTTAAAAATGAGTACTTCTGTGTAGTGCTTTTTTTTTTTTTTTTAAGTATAATTGTTTCAGAAAGGAGTTCAAATATAAGTGACACCTCTAAGTTAAAAATAAGCTTGTAATATATAAAAATATGATCTCGTGTTATTCTGTTCTCATATTAAAGCCATAATAGAAATTATTCAGTGAACGTATATGCTGTAACAACGAGATAGCGTGAAGATTAGATTTGCGCCCGTCAAAATGAACGAATTATATCTTGAGAGAAGGCGTTGCGTATCGTGTATGAATACAAAGACAAATTGAGTACTCAGTTTTCAATTACCTTTAAGGGTGATCCTTAGTCTTTTTTTTGCTCCATGGACCTAATGTTAAAGATTCCAGATCACATTGTCTCCCGAAATATCGCTTCAAAAATATGAAATTTTTTGCAAAGACAAATAGCAAATATAAGGGCTAATTAAAACAAATATGAAAAAAATATAATTTTGCCATTAATATCATTTAAAGACATTTATTTGTTGATGCCATCTGTCGAATTTCATCTACAACGTGACCTTATTTATATTTTATACATAAATGTCATTATATTTATTTACCACTAGCCGCCTTTGGCGACCAGGCGGTTTGCCAGTAATAATGATCGCTAAAATTTTCAATTAATGTAAATTGCTCTCTTAGTAGCTTTTTCTTCAAAATATTTTTGAGCTTCATATTTTGGTAGTTATATGATTGAGTCATACTTTTATGTAGGCCTTAAACAATTCTATTCATTGTACTACTTTCTCTAATGTTCTGTCAGTATCCATAAAATTTCTACTTTAAATTAAAGTGGAAATGTTAAACTGCAATCAATATAAAAGCTTTTTATATTGAAGCTAAACATGTATTTTTTTAAATATGAAAATTGAAATCAGAGCAAATGTATGCCCCAAATTAGCTGATGGTCACTGATTAGAATGACTATAAGTATATTAAACTATGCTTGCCTTAAATTAAATTGTTTTATTGAATTAATAATATAGGTATTGTCAAAGCTCATAGAAAACTTTTCCTCCTTTTACTTTTCAGAAAATATCTTTTTTCATTTTATACAGACACCTTCCGAAAATTACAATTTTATTTATTTAATTTGCAATAATAGTTTATTTATTTTTTAATTTAGACTTCGATCAATGTGATGGCAACATATTGATAAAAGCTTTTTTTTTTTTTTAATTTGACGTGCTCGTGCAGATTAAATTTTATTTTTATTTTGGGCGAAATATATTATTGAAAAATATGGTTAAAATATTTCTTTAAAAATCAAAGCATAATTTATAAATTAAAACATTGGTATCATTAAAGAGATAATTTTTTGAGCTTTAATTTGATGTAAAAATCGATTTTGTGCTGTATTATTTTCTGGTTATAGCGACAAAACGACGAAATTACGCTTAGTTTTTAATTAAAATTCTAATTAAAAATTTTTAAAAATCGCTCCACGGTGCACATTCCCGACCTCCAAAGTATATATATTCCAAATTTGATAACTGTATGTCAAACGGTTTGGACTGTAGAGAGCCAACACACACATACATTCACGCGCAAACACACATTGAACTTTATTTATTAGTATAGATTATCACATCGGGCTTTGGCCAAGGATTCCCGGCCACTTCGCGAAATGGCCAGCCAAAGTAGAAAATACAATATTAATTGCAAGTATTTTGGACTTTGGTCAGTTCGCGAATTGGCCACCCAATTCGCGAACTGGCCGTACTTCGGGCTTTGGCCGCAACATAATACAAACTTTATAAAAGAAATGCAGTCTAATTTTGATATAGCAAATTATTACTGACAATTATTGATAATGGCGATTAAATTTGTGTAAATACTGTAAATGAATTTAGCTTTTCAGAATTCTCAACCATAAATATAATATCCTGAGAATCAGAAATAAAATTGTACACTTTACAGATTAAAAATGACATTTGCTGAATCATTATTCTAATAATAAAATAAGTCTATCTAAACAGTTATTTAATAATACTATGTAGCTGGAAAAAAGAAAACATATTGAATACTTGTTTAGAATAATCATTTTGGGAGCACTGAATCATGAATACGTAATGAGAACGATTGGCGTCTCCCAGGGTCTAATGTTGCAATTTCAGTTTCAGGAGAAACACATCAGATATGATAAATTAAATCTTACTTCTATAAATTACAGAAATACATAATACTTGAGAATCACTATATGGAATAATTTAATATTTAAAAGATATGTTCTTATGCACGTTTCCATGACTGAAATCAAGTAACAACACAATACAAATATTTCAATATATAAACTTGCAACGATGAATATGCTATGAAAACAGAAATAACTTAGAAATAATTGCACTGAACTTCTTACGATATTTTGTAAAAACATCTTATAAATTACAAATTATATTGCAATATTCATTTTAAACTATACCATGCAATTTAATTATTTAGCATTATGGAAAAATTTCATTTAACATATAGAATTGCAGAATAAATATTAAATAGTATAAAAACATTTCACAGAAGACGAAGAATCGTGATGTATTCAAACATGATGGAATATTGTATTTCAACATATCAAATATTGGACGCTATTGAAGTTGAAAAAAATGCACATGTTTTATGATACTTATCTGGGATCGATCAGAAAAATCAAAACTGTTGAATGATGGATATTTTGTGCTGTAAATTTGAAACACACCACACCCACACACTTTTTTTACTGGATTTAAATGCAGATTTTTGCTGGAGATGCACAAATAATAAATTATACTCCGTACACGGGGCGACATCCCGTACCAGCGACACTAGACAAAGTTTTATTTCAATTACTTCAAACAATTATTTCAAAAAATTGTAATATCAATAAAACATATTTTTTTTCAATGATTGTAATTTTAAAACTTATTTCTATTAGAATTTTGTTAGAATCTTATTTCTATTAAAATTTTAATTTACGTTAAAAGTTTTCATTTCAAACTTCCTATAAGATATATCTTTATTGCCGATTTGACATTTCAATTCACCCACTGGCTCTAAATTCCTTCAAGTGAAAAGTACTACACGTGCATTGGATTAAACACCAACCATTAACTAACCCCATAAGTTGTCCCACAATTTCCCTTAAATACCCTATTTCGATTCTTCCTTTGACACAAACTAACTACCAGTTCTCAAAATTAGTTAAACACAGCATAAAAGTCATTCATTAATGTGCGTGCTTTCCAGAGAAGTTTCGAGATGAAGAATAATTGTTTTAAAAGATTTTACTGTCATTCAGCGTTTTCAATGTGTAACACTTGAGGCAAACCCGATTTCAATTAGCTTTCTCAATGACTTTGACAAAACGATTGCTTTTCTTTTGGTAATTAGCTCTTGAGTTCGTTGCCGTTAATACAAGTTTGCATGATTGGGATAACTGAAATATCAAGTTCTGTTTATCTTTAAGAAGTTTCATTTGGGGAATTTCGTTTTAGGTTATCGAGGAATAACTGAAGGGATAATTTATGCGACTTAATTGTGTTACTGAATAAATTCTGCAAAAAGATTTTTTTTAAAATCAACATTTAATTTACATGTTTCGGAATTCAATTTGTTGTAGGTATTCTTTAATGATTTTTCGTTAAGATTTAAATGAGGCATAAATTGTTTTACTTGTTATCAAGGCATTTCAGTTTTGTATGAAACTGTTAGTTGATTTTTTCTTTTTTATATGAAATTTATTTGGTTGTAAAGAAATGTGAAATCAGTTCAACCCACTAAGCGGTGAAAGCAGCTTAGTCCAATAGACAAATTATCTCTAAAATCTACCATATCAATTAATTTCATCTTTTTTCCAAATATCCAGGACATTGATATAGTGTATTTCCAAAAGAGAACTCCATCGGCTTTCCTTTATGTTTCCTTTTGGACTCCAACAGTGTCACTACCAGCAATTATATTCTATTTATTTATTTATTGACTTGCATTTGGCACTTTGATAGGCTTATTACGTTACATTGTACCGAATCTTTGTAGTGAAATTGCACTGATAAATGAAGTCTTTATGATAAAACTAAATAAATATTTCGAAAATTTAAGGAGAAAATATTTTCAAATTATTGAAATACACAAATGTTTACAGACAATTCTCTTCATCTACAATATCCTATGAAACAACGAATTTGTTAAACTCATATCATAATTAAAAAATTCTTCTAATCAATGCGAATATTTAAATTTCTGCATATAAAACTTTGTTTGCATTACAGACCCTCCATCACTTAGATAATGTTGTGGAAACAGCATCATAAATTTATAACGTTCATCATTCAAGAAGATAAGAAAAAAATTGAATTCTTATTATGTCTGAAGATTGTTAAGAATTTCTTTATTCGTTACTTTTTTCTATAATTTTTTTCAAAAGGCAGAAACACAACCAATGATATAAAAACATACATTTATTCTTAGTTAAGTAATAAAATAATAAGTTATAAATTATTAGCCGAATCTGGTATTACCACTATCACCTGATCTCCAACTTTGAATACTATATTGGCAATGAAACATGAACATGCATTTATTCTTTTCTCTGCAGCATACTGTGATTCTTCTATAGAGAATACTACCTCTCATTGCTGCCAAAACTCATCTACCAGAAAAAAATCCCTCTTCCTTGCCTTTGCCACCTAGTTTTCGGCTTCTAAATAACTAGATAAACGTGGGGCATTGCAATATTTTGTTTTATTTTAATAACTATTATTTATTACTGTTAATACGTACACAATTTATTTCATCCATTATTTGGATATACTAACCTTAAGTGGAAAAAAAAATATGCATTCGTTTTATTTCCTTATTTTTAATGACAATAGCAGTATTGGGTTCGATTATTTAAAATACTTAGCTGCGTAAAGTTGTAACTTATATTTATTGAAAACATTCGTTATTTAATTGTTGAAATAGTTATGTTTCATTATGAAAATATGTCTTTAGTATGAATCGACTAATATAGAAAGTTTTCATCAGTTACAAATTTAAAGGTGCATTCTACAAGAAATTCTTCCACTGTTCACACAGTTTTCCACATTTACTGACAAAGAACAGGACAAAACATCTATTGGATTCTGTAAAAGACGAAGCTCAGAAGGAAAACAGCGATAATTGACGAATTCACTGGGGGATGTGTCAAAATTTTGTGAGAACGAATCTTTTTGTACGTGGTGGTAAGCCAACATGGTTTCACAGTGTTGTTAAATTGAAGGAAACACCAAATGAAGAGGTTATGTTACGCTCTGATTCCCCAATAATAAAATATATTTCACAGGGTTTTAAACGTTGTAATGTATTGTTTTAAAATAGAAATATAGTTTGAAAATGTTATAAAAGTGCGGAGAAATTAAAAAAAGCGTTAAAATATGAAAATAAAGCAAATATAGTTTAATTCCTTTATTTCCATTTTCAACAGAATGTCAATTGACAGCTTTTGGAATATTTGTGTAAATTAAAACATTTTTATTGCTTATATAAATTAAAACTTAAGCATTTTCTTAAAAATAATGTAGAATCCAAATTAGCTAAACTTTTCTTCTTAATAACTGGCAAACATTTTTAATAATCATGTACTTTTTTTGTAAATTTTTTTGTGTAAAGATGTAAGCAGTTTTCAAAGAAATTGACTCGACAAAAAAAATTGAAGTAGATTATATTTATAAATTAAAGCACGAGAAATCTAAAAAATTTCTATTACTCATATAGTTACAGTATTAAAAATTGCAACTTAACTTATAATATTAACTATTTTACATTGTAAAGATGTAAGCAATTTTTTTCATACATTAAATCAATTTAAAAGTTTCTTCCTAAATCATTTACTACCTATTTCCAAATCTGAAATGTCATTTATAAAATTATAGCAAATAGTAACAATCGAAATAAATCGTCATCAACTTCTACTTCATCGTTCTTATTCCCTCAGTGTCTTCAGAAGTTCCATCTTGTTACTAAAGTAACAAACGATCGCATTCATTCTATTGGAAATCTTGGAATTAGTGTTGAAAGGTGGTATTTTTCCTAAAAGAAAGTAAAGGATAAAAGAAAATGTATACATTCACCGAATAGTTCTTTATTTTCTCGTTGGAATTCCAGTGACGACGAGATTCATCTTCTTCTGTCAGTCCGATTATTCGAAGTATTACTTCGGAAAATAACTTTCGTTTTCGATGGATTCCGTCGTTCTGTTATAAGAAAATACATTATTAGAACGCAGATTTCATTGTTTTAGAAATGTGACAGATAATATGAATGTGTAAAGTATTGGAGATAACAATATGCCCGATATTTCTACGACAGTTTATTGTAGCCTTTTATTAAACAAAGGTAAATGGCTAGTGAAAGGGAAAGACTAACCTGATGTTTTGGCATTCAAAATGAAATTTTGATGAATGAAAATAATGTTATAATAATAAAAATTCCGTCGTTCTATTATAAGAAAATACATTATTAGAACGCAGATTTCATTGTTTTAGAAATCTGACAGATAATCTTAATGTATAAACTATTGGAGATAACAATATGCCCGATATTTCTGCGACAGTTTATTGTAGCCTTTTATTAAACAAAGGTAAATGGCTAGTGAAAGGGAAAGACTAACCTGATGTTTTGGCATTCAAAATCGAATTTTGATGAATGAAAATAATGTTATAATAATAAAAATTCCGTCGTTCTATTATAAGAAAATACATTATTAGAACGCAGATTTCATTGTTTTAGAAATCTGACAGATAATCTTAATGTGTAAACTATTGGAGATAACAATATGCCCGATATTTCTGCGACAGATAATTGTAGCCTGTTATTAAAGAAATGTAAATGGCTTGTGAAAGTGAAAGACTAACATGAAGTTTTGGTATTTTAAATCACATTTTGATGAATGAAAATTATGTTAAAATAATAAAAATAAAATAATAGTAAAAATATTTTATAATAATAAAAATTATGTTATAATAATAAATAATGATGTATAATAAATAAAAATATCCGGTAGTAAAAGTCTCGCACACTTTATAATCAATAATAACTCAAAGCAAAACTAATTTTTAAATACTAGGATATCTTAGAATTTTGTTTATATTTTTACCATCTATCAGAAGTCATGGATTGTGTGCGTCTTATCTAGAATAATTTTATTTTGCAGTAATAAATTGTTCATCATTGAAAACGCTCGTAAATAATGCGTAAATTTGATACACCTAGATGAAGTACCATAAATAAAGGAAAATTTTAGATATTTTAGAATATTGCAGAAATGTGCTTTTACCCTCAAAAGAAACAAAACGCATATTAAAATTGACGATTCGGATCAGATTCCGTCCATTTTGAAGAAGTGGAAAGCAAGCACACAGCACGTGATTACAGGTATTTAACTCCTTTATCCCTTTTGCAATGAATGACGCAATCACACCTTTATGATGAGAACCACAGTTCCCTGATAATACTGATTAACTTACCAAAACAACCCATTATCCGAAACTATTCCCTCAGTATTTGTATTTATTATGATAAGTTGTGATGTCTCACGTTAAATTTATATGCTGTCTAATATTATCTGCCTGAAGAAAGGGCGACGGACCTTGTAGCGGATTGAGATGCGTGAGGATAGAACCTGGGACCTTGTAGGTCGCAGTCCACTAACATGACCATAATACAAAAGCAACTGTCTGGGTAGCGTACCTGTTAACTGGCTTATAAGCTTTCACCACAAGCTCAACTGAGAATAATTATTTTCCAAAACAATTTCCTCTACAATTTTTAAGAACATTTTGAATTAAAATAAATAACAGTAGATAATAACTAATAACAAGTGGATAAAATAACAGTAACCATGACTTTCCATGATACTGGAGACAGCACAAAATGCCCAACAGCATTCTCAAGCATTACTCCGAATTGAGAAAATTGAAAAACATCATGGAAATATCCTTGATTTTTTTATGCTAATAGGTATGCGTCCCCGATATGGCTTATTTTAAATTTCGAAATGTATCAAAAGAAATCGAGTTTCTATGTTGGGCATTATCCTTTTAAACAGTTGAATTTAAAATTAGTTACACGTAGATTTTGGTGATGGAAGTAAGCATCAAATTTCATTTCTCAAATTTCAAGTATTTGAGATTTATAGTGCCTACATACTCATGAATTTATAGAACGAAAAATAAGCACCCTATAATGTATTTGAACTCATACCGGGCTACAATTATAATATTAAACCCAAAAGGAGAAATTTCATTTGTGTAGACATTCTATTATTGCTTTATCTTGCGCAAAGCATGATTAGGCAGACAGAGAAGCTTTTTAAATTCGATAAAAATTTCGTGGAAATCTACCATTGTTAAAATTTTCAACATTTTGTTCTACTACCTTGTTTCTGCATCTCTGAAAACGAATCGGGCATTTCCGAACAATTCAGAAATTCAAGATTTTCACATGTTCAAATATTTTTTCACCATACTTTCCTTGAGACTGATTGGTAGTTTCTAAATCTGTCCTCCATTTATGCTAGAGTATCCTGCATTTCTGAATGATTCATATAAAGTGCATTCGAATGATAATTTTCATGGCCTAGTAACTCAAAATGGTTCTGGAACCATTTGCGACAGCATTTAAATTGCTGGCGGCACTAACGATAATCTTCGGTTATCTGCGGCTGCAGAAACGATGGAAATGAAATGAAGTGTACCAGAAGTGATCTGAGTATTCCAATTGGTAGTCCCGGATAATCGTATGCGATAATTTGTATGTTACAGACAATAGTAACGGATTGGTAAGACCGATTGCAAGTGGCACTGAAATCACTGTCATATTCAGCAAAATAGTTTTGTAGCTTTAATGATATAAATATCAATTAAGTAAAATGAATAGGTTAGGAGAGGATTTATTTTGATTATTATCTAACAATAATTTTTTATAACGATGTACCTCTAAAGTTTGGAATATTTCTATAAATCATAATCGTGTAGTTTCTGAATTTATGGTTGTTTTAGTAGAAAACTAATAAAATCTCTGATATTCTGTAGACGAATTAGAAGATACATTCACAATAATACGAATTGTAGTAATTGTATACAATTGTAACTAATTCGTACTCTTGACCCTAGATGGCGCTACTGAAATAACAAGAGACTCACCATTGGTTTAAAATCACTGATTTCTAAAATCAGTGGGCTTGTCTATGACATGTGCCATTAGAAACAACAACAACAATAATACTAGGATTCCAGCATCTGGCATACGTTGATTTAAATTTGTAGATCTATATACGTCAATACTTATATATATATAGCATGGCAACCATAAGAAAAGCAGGTGTGCATTTTGTATTGAGGACAAAAGTAACCAGAATGTTAAATTATTCTTTTGATATTTCAGTTTGTGTCAGTTGATAAAGGTAGCTCGCAGTCAGGATTTTACCTCTCAAATAGAGTTGGTAATTTCCATTCGAGGAAAGTTGTTTTAACATGTAGTTCAAACTAAATGCATTCAATCGAGGGATTTTATTGAATTGATTATTAAATACATTTAACCTACTTCTGAATAGTTCTATATATTTTGTTACTAAATATCTTTTTCTAGATTCAACGGCGCTGAATATTTATGTAGTCGAAACTTAACTCTAAAATGTTACAAACAGTAAATTTTGCATTGGAACTTATTTCGATAATAAATAATTTTCAAAATATTTGGAGAATTTACAAACAATTTACGGAAGTTAAAAATGACAACAAATAATGAAAGATTGTTTATTAATCAAATTAGGAAAACTAATAATATAAACTAAATCTAATCTCTCGCTTAGTAATTGAATGAAAATATACAGGGTGTTTATAAAGTCCCGGACCCATTTTGATGTTTAATAACTCATAAAATAATAAAGATATAAACACACTTATGACATTTATTGATGGAATAACTCATATATTTTCCTTTTCAGGTTTGAATATTTTTACTTTTGTAAATATCGTCTGCGCGCGTGGTTAATTTCAGATAATTTCATTTTCCAGTCTAAATATCTGTACTTTTCTAAATATTGTCTGCTTATTAATTGCATTTTTCTCTCTTTTGTTTTTGTCAACTATTGCAATGTTATGTTTACTTTTGATGTGTTTGTTCTATGTAGTATTTTTGTATGTGATGTTTTATTCGATCGGATATTAAGGAGAATGCATACACCACAAGAGAAAGCACAGATTTTATGGTGGTTCATAGAAATGAAATCGATAGTTCAAGCACAGAGAAATTTCAGAAGAATTTACCAAAAACATCCTCCATCCAAAAACAGCACCTTGAGGTGGAAAAAGAATTTTCTAGAAATTGGAAGTATCGAAGATAAGAAACGTTCCAGACGTCCTTGCACAAGTGATTTTGATGTTGAGCGTGTCAGAGAGACATTTTTACACAATCCTAGAATATCTGTGAGATCAGCGGCAACAGAATTGGATATGCCAATTTCGACGGTGTACAAGGTTATTAAGAAAAAATTAAGACTGCATGCATATAAAGTTCAAATTGTTCAAGTTTTGGAACCGAACGATAGACCTAGGAGGATGGCCTTTGCAACAGATATGCTAAGGAGGATAGAAGATGCTGCTGATTTTCTGAAGAGCATAATGTTCTCCGATGAAGCATCCTTTCATGTTTCTGGCATTGTTAATCGCCATAATGTGCGCAAATGGCTCTGTGGATGCCGACATGCTTGTCGCTACCTGGCGTGAAATTGACTATCGACTTGATATTCTACGTGCGACGAAGGGGGCACACGTGGAAGTTCATTGACAAGGGTCATGAAACTTTTTGAGTCTATTTAACCATTTATGTTATTAATTTAAATCTATCTTTATTATTTTAGGAGTTATTAAACATCAAAATGGGTCCGGGACTTTATAAACACCCTGTATTTACAAAATTGATGGAATTCAATCTTTATAACAAATAAATTTCTTTTATGAGTCCACTCATGGGAACAAATCATACGAAATAAATCTATGTTCTCACTTAATAATCGAAAGAAAATATATTTACGAAATTTATTGAATTAAACTTTTATAATAAATCAATATTTTTTAGGAAACCGCTCATGCAAACTAATGATATAAAACAAATCCATGCTCTCGCTTTATAACTGAAAGACAATATATTTACGAAATTGATAGAATTAATCTTTTATTACAAACTTGCCGCCCTTGGCGACCAACCGGTTCGCAGTATAAATGCTCACAAATTTTTCAATTAAATTTTTTATATAAATAGGTTTCTTAATATATAAAATATTTTTTTTAATTTTCAAGTTTTGATAATTATATAATTCACTTATGCTATTATGTAGCTCTTAAGCCTTTGTATTCAACTACGTGTCTCAATCTAATTTTCTGTTAGTTCCCTGAAATTTCAATTTTAAATTAAATTAGAAATGATTAATTTGCCTTTAATATAAAAATATCTTTAATTGAAAGCATGTTTTTCTTAAATATGAGAACTGATAACAGAATTGTTCGAGTGAAATCTGTTTTGCACAATACAGAATGATTTTCATAATTTATAGAATATCTCAAGTAAATATTCAACAAAATTTTATCTGATTCTTCATACAATCAATTTTTAGTTTGGATTTCAGAAGAATTTAAATGACGTCAGTAATAATACTTCATCTTGCTTCGTTCTATAAATTTACTTAAAAAATTATGAAGTTTAAATTTTATGCAGTCCTTTTGTCCTAAAGAGTCATATTCTATGAAATAACACTCCAACTTAAAAAAAAAAATAATGAACTTTTCTGTCTTCCGTGATCAAATCTCATCAATTTGTGAAATTTTGATTATTACTATTATAGAACAATCAATATTTTCGTAATCTAAAATCAATGAGTTTTGAGAAACCCTGGTAGATGATTGGCGTATCTTATCTGAAAGGTTCAAAGAGAGGTCGAAAATACTCCCGTTTTTATGGAATATATAAATATTTTTCATGAATCAGTTTTAGTGATTGATTAAGTTGATTAGAGTGTGACCCTTTTTTTTTGTTTTAAATATTAATGTCTCGAGAATATTTAAATATGATTTACAGGGAACAGAGAAGCTATGTAAAAATTTAAAGTTCGTAACTCATCAGAGTATTTACAGACTCAAGTCACATAAATACAATTATTTTTCTCATTTAGACCATTTTGTTAGCAGAAGGTTATATATTACTAACGGTTTACAAATTACCTGTTGGGTGCTCATTAGAGCGGATATTTTACATATATTAAGCCATGATCACTTTAAATAAAGATGATTTATTGGAATAATAATGTAGTTTTATAAACGATCATAGAAATCTTATTTTGGAATTATGTTTTAGAAAATTTCATATTTCATATTTATTTTATTTCATGCAAACACTTGCTGAATATTACAATTTCCTTGATTTCATTTCCAATAACAGTTAACAGCTTTTGTCAATGTGATGGCGACCAATTGATAAAATTTAATTTTTTCTTATGCATGCATAAAGTGCTCGTGCAAGTTAAATTTTATTTTTATTTTGCACCAAATAAATTGTTAAAAAATATGGTTAAAATATTTTTTTAAAAACTCATAAAAAATTGAAATTTAACTCATAGGTTAAAACAATGATATAATGAAAGAGATAATTTTTTGAACTTGAATATGATTTAAAAATTATTTTTGTGAGATAATATCTTTGAACGTTATATCGTAAAAGCGTCAAACTTTCGCTTAATTTTCAGTTAATTGAAATTATAATTAAAGGTTCAAAAAAAAATAGCACTGAGGTGCACATTCCCGACCTCCAAGGTATACAGTGACAAATTTGGTAGCTGTAGGTCGAATGGTCTGGGATGTAGAGCGCGAACACAAAGAGACACATTGAGTTTTATTATAAATATAGATAAATATAGTTTATGAATCGGCATTTATGAAAATAATAATATAAACTAAATATATGTTCTCCCTTTATAATTAATTGAAAGAAAATATAATCACGAAATTGATTCAATTAAAAATTTATAAACAATATTTTCATATTTATGCCATAAACGCTTGATAAAACTTGTGAGTATATTAATATAGTTAATATATTACTAACATTACAACTAATATAGCTATTCTCATTTTTATATTGCGAAAATAATAAATATCTGTAATTTTGTCTTAACAATATATATATAATTTCCATTAAAAAACACTAATTTTTTTTTCCTCTGATTAGATTTTAATAAGATCGACAACGGAAAACTAAATAACAGATTAATTAGTCAAATTATAGTATTATTAGTTTATATTCTATTGTAGGTGCCCATATAATTTTGTTTTTCATATGAAATATTTGCAAGAAAACAAATTAAATTTAGTCATGAAATAAAAGCTCATAAAACAATGCTACATCATAAGAATGTATATACTTACGGATGTTACTTTAAGCACACATTCATGACGATCAAAACCTGCTGACGCATTTGTTTATATATAAAGGGAAATATTTATTTGCAACGCGTCATTAAGTAAAAGAATGTATATCAGGCTATAAAGCAAATTACATCCTGTTGAGAGTAACTCGTTCAGACTCACTAAGTCATGAAATAACTCTCCCAGAGGTAAAAGCATTTCGTGAAAGGGAATTTGTCTGCTGATGAGTAAATCAAATTAAGAGCATCATGTAGTTATTGCCATTCTTACATTTCCACGAATAGTAACAAATTATGGTCATTCCATACTGTTGCTGGAATAGGAGAAAGTAACATCTTTTTCAAACATGTATTGCATTCCTTACTTCCAAACGAATCGCCCCAAAAGGAAAGGACAATCTGTTATTTCCTTCAGACATCATTTATTCATCAATTAGAAGGGGGGGATACTCCATTTCTTTCCCTAAACACACATTGCTGGTCACCTTTACGACATAAGGCTATTTTGGGAACGATTTGACTCGTCATCTACTCCCTGAGTGCTCGTTATGGATAATGCTATGATTGGCAAAAGACCAAAGAAATATTTACTCGAAAAATAGGAAGTGGCTTTGTGAGTTAGTATGCTGTAGGTTTTCAGATATCGAAAGTGGACTAATTATATTAATGTATTTAGATTTTGACTTGGTAAATGGAGGAATAAAGAAAAGTTAGTGAACATGTCAAGAATTAGGCAAAGTATCTTCCAATTTTTTTTAGCAATAACTTTTCGCCTTTTTGTGCAATGTAAGTTTTAGTTTGCTATGGTTTTATCAGTATCATTTCGTAATACTGAATACTAAATGAAACATCAAATTACTAAAAAGTTTGTGGAATGTATGATCCTTTAAGCAACCAGCAGTTTGTACGGTACAGGTAATTTTAATTTTTTAAGAATATATGAGAAAAGGTTTAAGAAAGCTGGATATGCATAGATTTATTCAATAAAGAGAAGGAAGAAATTTTAAATTAATAATCTCTTAAATTTTATTACTCTATTGATTGTTCGTAAAATTTGAGAAAATTTTTTACAAATTTATGCTTCTTGGATGCTTAGACTGATATTTACGGTCCGAAGTAAATTTACATACAAATACAAATAAAAGAAGAATAAAAGAGAAAGAATACATCATACAAATAAAAGAGGGAAAAAATTGTGGAAGCAAGTTGTATTATGATATGGAAATATACTTTTAATGAAACCAATTTTAATATTTGCAGAAGAAAACTGTTTTTAAGGACAATATGATTGTAATAAAAACAATGAGTTCATCAATTTTAGAAAGAAATGTTGCTTCGGAACCAAAATCAAAAACCGCAAAAAAGACAAAATTCTAAGATTGTTCATAATTTAATTGCCCAATGTATTCAATGAACCATGAAGTAAACCTTTTATAAAAACTAGAAGGAATATTCTTCCCTCAAATTTATCGTATGTTAACATAATATTGCCCGATTCTTCACTGTGAAGAAACTGGAATATGAAATTAGGATTTTTTTACTTTTTTTTTTCAAAATGATCACAAATTTGAAAACGATTAAACAACGCATATCGGATTTTATTTGCTTACATAATCGAGTCTTTAAGATATCGTGATAACGCATATACGAATATAAAGACCGATAGAAAATAAGCATCTTCAAAATGATCCATAATTTTACAAGTCCTTATTTCCAATGATAAAACTATATGTGAAATTTCACCCTTTTAACAGCATGATTTATTGACATTGGCAAATTAATAGACTTTCTGCTGACAGATTTCATCAAAAATGTGAAACAAAAACCGAAGTTTTTTGTTATAAAAACCATAAAAAATAATATAGGCTTATGGTTAGTTTCATTTCTGAATTATCGAATTAAAACCATAAAACATAATACATGCTTATGGTTAGTTTCGTTTCTGAATTATCGAATCTAAACCACAAAACATAATACATGCTTATGGTTACTTTCGTTTCTGAATTATCGAATTAAAACCATGAAACATAATACATGCTTAGGGTTATTTTCGTTTCTGAATTATCGAATTAAAACCATAAACCATAATACATGCTTATGGTCAGTTTCGTTTCTGAATTATCGAATTAAAACCATAATACATGCTTATGGTTAGTTTCGTTTCTGAATTATCGAATAAAAACAATAGAATATAATATATGCTTATGGTTAGTTTCGTTTCTGAATTATCGAATAAAAACCAAAAAACATAATACATGCTTATGATTAGTTTCGTTTCTGAATTATCGAATTAAAAACCATAAAACATAATACACACTTATGGTCAGTTTCGTTTCTGAATTATCGGATTAAAACCATAAAACATAACACATGCTCATGGTTAGTTTCGTTTCTGAATTATCGAATTCACAAACTATAAACAGAAATAATTATGAAAACATGTTTTAGTTCTCTGAATGTAGGTCTCATATACGAATATAATGGCAATGAGAAAAACTATATGTAAAATTTCACTCATTTTATACCATGGTTCATAGACATAGACACACGAATAGGTGACCCATATCATCCAAAATTTACAAGAAATCACAATTTTTGTTGCAAAAACCATAAAACATATGGTTAGTTTTGCTTCTGAATTATCAAATTCACTAGTACAATTATGTGTACCAGTATAATTATGTAAACATAATTTACTTATTTGAATGTGGATCTGATAACGAAAAATCTGAAACTTGGAGAATCATTAAAACAACGTAGTTTAATTTATCACTGTATTAAAATATTTTTTTTTCTTCGTATACTTCTCATACGAGAAAGCAAAAACCTAACATTTAACTTCCGTATACGAATTACGCACGTACCATTAAATTAAGACATTTCCTCCCATCTTGAAATACATTCAAACCTCAAATAACCTGTTTAAAAATCCTCGCATCACATTGCAATCCTCTATTCGTGTTTTAATCAGCATAATGGACTTTTAAAGCTGTTCAGACTACGATCCCACCTTTTCCCCGTAATGCCCTCTTTGACAGGATTAATGATGAAATTTTCGGAACCCCTAATGTGACGCGTAAAATTGGAAATAATTATGAGAGAAAGCAATTTCTATGCCGATACCTTTCCGATATATTTGTAGACCGCAAAATGAAACAAATTTACCTTAATGGCGCAAATGGAAGCGGCTTTTCACTTTGCTCTTTTCAGAATCGCAAATGGGCTCGTTTGCGAGATGTTTTGGAATCATTCGTGACTTGAATACACACGTGATTTCACTAATACGGAAGAGCAGTTGCTCCGAATGGAGTTAGAAAAACTGGCTAATGAGTTTATTTTGGATGTGTTGAATGGGTAATTTTTGTAACTTTGTTTTTATAGTAACAATTATTTTATTGTTTTTTGTGTTTTTTAGAGACTTAAAAATGTAACTGATGAAAAATTAAGTATTTTCAAATGAGATATACATCATTTAATGAGAAAATATATTATTCCTTTCTTTATGTTACGTTGTGAATATAGCATTACAGAATAGTGATAAAGAATAAATTATTTTAAAATCGAAATTCGATTCCAAATATTGAATAAAATTCTAATAGCTCATGTTTAAAAATATATTTAAGACTCTTAAGGGCCTTTCTGAACGAGCACGATTAAGGAATTAAAATATATGAAATAATTAGTTTATTTTCATCATAATTGAACAAAAACAAGTAAGTAATTTTTTTTACCTTAAGATCTGATTTTTTAAAATTATATTTAATTAAAAATAATTAATTGGCGATTTAAAAAAAAATCGTTATTTTGACTGGTTACATTTTGCATGAGGACTCGCACTTTAGGGAATAATTATTGGGCTAAATTAATACTTTTTACCTTTTAGACACGCGTTATGAAAAGTAATTATATTTCAAAAATCATAAAGATATTTTTTTCAAAATGTGTTAAAATTGGAGAAAAACTGCACAAAAAAATTGATATCACGGAAAAATTTTAAGTCTCGTATTTTTTTTAATATTAAAGTGGCGTGAAATGAGTTTTGTGCAATAATATACAAATAAAAATATTGACTAAAAATGTTAAATTTTAATTACATTTAATTAATTAAAATCAAAAGATTTTGAAATCACCTTCTTTAGTGAGTACTTTTTACTCAAGAAATAGCAACGTATCTTATCTGGTAACTATTATTGTCCAACAATCTATCTTGGAGGGGATTTTGAAAATCTGTTCTTGATACATTGAGCATTATGCAGCTGTAGCGGATAGTTATGAGCGAGAATAGAACCTGGGACCTTGTGGTTCGCAGCCGAGTAACAAGATCACAATACAAAAGCAATTGCCTGTGTATTATATCTGTTATCTGGCTTATAAGCTTTACACCACACAGTTAATAAAAACTAGGCCAGGCTAAAACATTATTATAATAAAATTTAAAATTCAGAAATATTGAATATATTCCATATTATTTATCTTATTAAACATCTAGCCAAAAATTAGACAAACGATTATCATTGAAATCAAAGCAATCAAAAGTTATATTCCACTTAACATTGTAATAGAAATTGTCCTAACGATTAATTAGCAGTTAAAGTAAATTATAAATGTGATCAAAATTTCGTTTTTTGTACTGTATTTCTTTCTTCACCTCAAGTTTTAATAATTTATTTTTTCTGCAGATTTTTTGGCAAAAAATTTTATTTTCAAACTTTTAGTGAGATAACAACAAATTATTTTACAATTTTTTATCTTACTGTTTTTTGAAATAAAAATTCTATCTCATGAATGCAAATTTTAAAATACGCAAATGAAATTCTAAGAATACACAGAGGTGTACATGTACTGAAAATCTTTTTTATAATACTTGAATGGGAATATTCTACATATGATATCAGACAAACAAAGTGCTTTGGTATTTAAATGTTATTACTTTATTTTCACTTTCGGATCATTAAAATGGAAAGAAAAGCGTATAAAGCACAACATTTTTACACTCTCTGCATTTTGGAGTTATTAAGATGTTAAAGCATTAAAGACTAGATTAATGAGAATAGTTCTATATCTGAAGGAAGAACAATACTTCGAAGTACTGCTCTTTGGTCTAATGTCTTTGATAAAAATTTATAAGCGAAGGGATTAAGGCGTTAAGAGAAGAAGGTATTATTACCTCTCTGTTACATAGCCAGACAAATTCTTAATAATTAAACTTAACACAATTCATATTTATCATTTAACCCCACATAGGAAAAGTCGCGAATAATTCCGATTTCTGGCATGTATGAACTACACGGTTCTACTTTCCATTGTAGGAAAAGTAGCTATTTATTTCATACTGAAACAAAAATTATGAAAGGTAAACACGATTGGGACATTTATACACATTAGTTCACAAAATTTTAATATTAAAAAATCGATAACTGTGTAAGTTAAACACTCTGACATTTTGCTTTTTCAAGGACCAATTTAGTTATTGTGAAATATGTTTTTTGAATTTTGATCATTTCTAAGAAATAACTTCTGTCTATTTTTTACAATACATCCCATTGTTGTAGTGAAATTCAAATATATTTTTTCTATTTCGTCAAATACTTAATAGTAAGATTTTCTCCAATGGCTGAATATAAAATTAAGAAAGTTTTTTCTAATCTGCTAAATTTACTGTAAGTATAAGAGTTGAATCTACAATAAAGCGAAACATATTTTGCAATAATAAGAAAGACTACTTTTCTCTTACATTTCAGTGGCAGCATGATAATATGAAACTTGAATTAATTGAAAGATTTATTTATGTAATAAGTTGAACATGTATTATTAAAACAAAACGGATTTAATGTTAAGCTTAATTTGATACATGGAAATACTACTTTGACGGAATCATAAATTACAATCGATACATAAAAAATTTAGTTATAATAAAATATGAGCAATATTTCCTATGAAAAAACTATCGAGACTGGTGAAAATAAATCAAAAGATATATTTTCTTTTAGATCCTTTTTCTACAGATAATTAATTTTAAAAGCAATTACATTTTCTCTCAGTCAACTATAGCATCAGAGGGATTAACTTTAACCTTTTTATTTTCCATAAAATAATTCTGAAAAGCAGGTAAAAAAACTTTTATCTTATATAATTAATGGAACAAAATAAGCTGTTCAATAATTTGATAGAAAAATTCAAAATATTGCTATGCATGACATATTCGCACATGAATAGCATTCGTATTTTCACTCAATCCATCATCGCGTCGGTTTCAAAGACTTTCAAATCCCCCTGGAAAAGCAGATACAGTTTGCATTTGTCAGCTATAGAGTCATTCTACTCTTACAAAAGAATATATTCCACCAGTATAAGCAGATGGATTTCAATTCTCGTAAATTTTATTTATTTATTTATTATACCATAAAATTCATCCGAGAGATGAAGACTAACTCATTGATATTAGAATTCGGCGGGGAAAATAAAAATCTCTAAGAAATGAAGATACATTTCCTTTCATCCGTTGCCTTCGCTTTCAAAATATATCATTTTCGAATACTTCTGACATATATGCATGTGTCATGGAGTATTTTTTTGCGGTACAACTATTCATCTGCTCAGAAATGATATTCGCAAATCTTCTAAAGCCAAAGATGCGATAAGAATGACTGAATTGAAAAAAGGAGATGATATATTTTCTCTTGCCATCGATGTTTCTGTAGTTTTATAAATGAGGTTCGGGAATCAATTTTAAAAGAAATTCATTCAATCTTTTATAATACAATTCAATCAATTTGTACTTTCATAGATTCTTTTCCATTTTTAATTTTTAATAAGAAAAGTTATTTCTAGATTTTAAAAGCATTTGATAATTTACTCATTCTTAATATAAACAGTTACAAGCATTAGTTTACTCATACTTTAAAGTATTTTAAAACTTTAAAATTCTAAATCTATTAAATCCAAATAAAGCTATTATTTCTAAGCTAAATCTAAAGCAGTTATTTATGCTCAAAGTAGGAAAATTTGGCAGTCCTCATTTCATATGATTGCGATATCACCATATGTAAAGAGAATCCCAAGACTTGAATTTGTCATCATTTTTTGCAGTAAAGAAATGGCAACCCTATTAAAAAAAACCATTTTACAGCTGATAGTTTAGGTTTAGTAAAAACGGAGAGTTACAATTTAGAACAACATGTTTTCATTGTGGAACAATGTTTCAAAAATAATAAAAGTCTGGCGGCTGCAGTTCAAAAATTTGAGAATTGGCCCTTAAATCGTGAGATTTAAGAACATTAGGCGTTTTTTGATGGCGTTATTTGCGGTCACAAATCTATGCCAACGAGCCAAAAAGCACTCGTTTATTGAAGGAGGAAATTCAACGCTGGACCAACGAAATTCAGCTATATTTATGGGAAATGGCCATGGAAAATTTCGACAAAAGGGGGCTATGTGCCAGCAAAACCGTGAATGTAGGGTTTGACTGTTTTTTAAAGCAAATTTGTTACATTTGAAAACCAGTTTTCAAATTAAGAAAACCTGTTTTCCAAAAAACACCTGAATATTCTTCTTCTACAAAAACAAACAAAAAATATTTTTAATTTTATCTGTTGGAATCTATTTGTCCAGCAGCTGAAAGATTAGGGCTACGAGATGCCAATTTATTAACATGTGAAGGTATATTTGAATTTCTGTTAAATGAACTAAAATTTTCAAACCCGGAAATAAGTTTGAAATTATTATATGCTTTAGGAAAACGAATTCAAAAAAGAAGACAAGTTGAATTAGCAACTCTTTTGCTGTATTGGCAAAATCCACAAAACATTTCTAGATCAGAGAAGAAATCTAGTGTATTTTCTTTAGCTTCAAAAACAGAAATTATTAAGTTATCTGGAAAGATATTATCTAGAATGTTTCCAAATTCTTATGTGGAAACCCATTCCGATGAAGAGCAAATCGAAGAAACTACTCATCAGAGTAATGCTTTTTTTAAAATAAGCCATGGAAAAATCAATTCATAAGTTTCTTGAAGACCCTGAAGAAAAGATTACAAATCCAACGACACTGAAAGATGAATTTTCATTATTTGAGGCAACGAATAAAAGAAGAAAAATCTTAGATTTGTTATTTGATGCCATGAAAACTATAAAACCAAGTTCAGTAGCTAGTGACCGAGTATTTTCCAATTCTAGGCAATATTGTGTTCAAAATAAGAACAAGACTTAGCCACCGTTCAGTGGATATTTTATGTTTTATAAAACCTATTTTCTTAGGAGAAATTAAAATTGGTGAAAATGATATTAATATTATTTGAAATTTTTGTTTGAGTTTTCGTTATTTTGTGTAAGCTGACTTTGATATTAATTTCGTTTTTTTGTTATTTTATATAAATAAAATAAAATATTTTCCCCTATTCTATTTTTTAACAAAAATTCGAAAACCGGCTAAAACCAGTTTTTTGGAAATATTGAATTCGAAAACCGGTTTTTCAAAGCATCGGTTTTTGTATAAACCCTACCTGGATGCCAATTGTCCTATGTGTTATTCCATACATAACCCTATCCTGGGTACTTTACAATTCAATAAAATGATACAATTTAAAAAGACAAAACTTGGGATTTTTTAAATTTAATTCAAATCTTGCGTTAACAAGTTGTTCTATAGTGTAACGCTCCATTTTTACTAAGCCTAAACTAACAACTGTCAACTGTTTTATTTTAATAGAATATCTAACACTTTACAGCACGAATGGTGGCGAATTCAAATCTTGCGTTAATTTTGGGACACCCTTTATAACCGTTATAACATAACCCACATAACCATTTTCTAATACTAATGCTCTTAAAAGAAATTGTAAAACTGTAAACTAAAGAAAATCCGAAGTTTTAAGTTTAAATAGTTTTTCAGTTATAAATGAAATTCAATTTCAGCTATTTGGGAAGAATGCTTTTTTAAATCACAAATGAAAGATCTATAGATTTGTACACAATAAATAGAACAGATATAAGGCTTTTACAATAACACGATTTGAATTATTATAATATGTTTTTATTGCAAGATTCATAAAGTACAAAAACATGGGCTGAAATATGTTGCACCCAACATTTCCTATAAACTAGTAGGTTGCAAAGGTGCTCATTAATTAATATAATTATAATTATATTAATGACTAAAATTGTGGATGATATGTAATTTTTCAGAATATTTCTGATGCACTCATTACCCTTCTTTCCTGTCTATTTAGAAGTCATAGATCAAAACTGTCACAGTTTCATTGATGTATAAATAGGCCATTACAAACAGAAATTCATACAAAAAATGTTTCAATCAAGAATTATCCCTTTATCCAATAAAAAGTGAATGTGGTTTTAGAAAAATTAAATAATTGTAGACAACCTAGAAATGAAAATGCTAAAGTTATTTAGAAAGATGTGATATCAGCAATTTAAAATAGATATACTAGCCGAATTTAAGATGCAGCATGCGAGATAGCTCTTGGAAATAAGTGGACTGCTACTTTTCATTTTTAGTTTCTAATTTTTAAAATTTTCATTTTCAGTTTTACACTCTGCCCTTCTTTTCGCACCATTTTACAAATTCTGACTAATTTTTTTGGTCCTAGCCAAAAACCGCTTTAATCATCTTCATTTTTTTTTACTCCACATATGCAGTTCAAATAATAGTTCCTTTTAATTCTTATTTCAGCAGGAAGAATGAAAAATAAACACTTGGGAGGAGATCAGGGACATTGTTCTAAGCAGGATATTCTGTGCAGCCAAAAACGATAAATACTGCTTTATGAGTTTACCGTTGTCTTTTTGAGGAAGCCATGATCCCCCCCCCGTATTCCATTTCATTTCATTTCTCCAATTCACAATGAGTAGCAATGGGTGTGCAGAGAGCTAGAGGTGAAGATGAAATTGATTTATGCCGGAGATCCAGTGCTTATCCAAAACCGATACATAATGAATTTTAAATAGGACATCACACTTTTGGAAAAGCAATGTTCTTTTATCCCACAAATCAGATTATTCCAGGTGACAGTGAGTAACCATGAATAATATTGTCTTGGTTGACAGATTAATCACAGGTTCTGCATAATTTTTTTTAGTTTCAAAAATTTACATTAAAAAATTATTAGACATCTACAAAACATTTAAATAAAACTAAAAAAAATATTTTCAGTTGAATATAAATTAATTTAACGGGGAAATCTTTCCTACATCTAGCAATCGATCCTTGAATGAAAAGTGACTCAAGAATTAGTTAACCAAGTTGTTTGGCCTCCTAATTCTGATTATGTTCCATATTATGTATTATTTATAGATATGTATTAAATTAATACCAAAAATTTTAATTTAATACATGTTTATAATTCATATATTAATTAATACATATACTTATATTACTATGAAAATGAAGAAATGAAACTATTTCTACACTCATTATATTTTCGCATTCCTCTTTTTTCTCTTTGTTCACTAATTTATTACAATGTAGTTATTTATTCAAAGTATAATATTAACTATGTAACTAAGATATGTATTAGAAATAGATTAATGTACATGCATATATATTTATATGAAATCTAATAATAATAAAATTTTAATAAATATCTAAGTACATATTTAACATACAATAAATAAATATCTTTAACATATATAAGATAATATTGAAAAAAATAGATGTTGTTTCCATGTTTATTTTAGAATTAATTGTTCTAATAAGTTACAACTATGGAATTTAATAAAATTCTATGAAATTAGAATTTGAAACATATTTTAAGATCTCTGTCTTGAATTACGATAAAAAATATATAAAGTTAAAAGAATCAACTATTAACAGTGTACATTAAATAGAGTCAAATAAATGTCCACTTTTCTTCCAGTACTTAACTCTTGCATGCAAACCCTTGCATTCATACCAAGATATTCAATCTAAATAATGCTTTAATGTTTTTGCAAGATAGAAAACTAAATGTATATGAAACTCCATAAATTCTGAAATGGTTTACCAGTGTGTTTGTAGAGCTTTGCTGATGCGTAGCAAGTTTAGAAGATTGAGCATTCTTGTAGATATGACAATAAAGTTCTCTTCAACATTTTTCAACTACAGGTCTCTAAATAATTTCGCTTTTTGCTTTTTCATCTTAGAACTATTAATATAGCTCCAACGGCATCGTGAATTAGAATTTATGTTAAAATTCGCATACCAATTAAATACGAAACATTTTATTACCCATCATGGTTATAAATAGAAATGATTTAAATGCCTTCCTTCGACAAGGAGTTCCTACTGCAGGAATTGATTAATATTTTATTGTGAATAAATAACTTACTTTATGCTGTTTCCAACAGAATCCAAATTCAAGAATGAAAGCTTTAAAGGCAACCAAGTTTTTAAGAAACTTAAAAGTTAATGGTTCTTTGCCGAAAGATTTTGCTTGAGTAATATATTTATTAGCTGTGCGATTTTGGCTGTTTAAAAAGCAAAATGCAGAAATATTTTATTATTAATGGAAAGAGTATCTCACGTTTCTGCAGTTTACGATAAAATTTTGAATTTCCTTGAAAAATGGCCTCATGTGCTTTGAAAAACCATGTTCTCTTAAAAAAAATAATAAAAAAAAATAAGAAGGGAATTAAACATGTATTTCCTAATTAAATTCAATCGATATGTATTGCATTTTTTTATTCTTATATTTCCTGCATCGCAATTATTTGATATGCAATACCAACTATTAGAAGAAAATTCTTCATTCCATTTATAATATCTTTCAAAAGGAATACTTGTTTTTCACTGAAATCTTTTTTTAAATGTTAACTATTTTTAGTAATAATATAAACGTTTTTCTAGGTGAGTGAGTGTGTACGTATGAGGTTGAATTATTGGGCTAAAATGAAGAAATTCGACAGAAGAGAACTTTGTAATATGGAGATGAAATGAGTTTTGCCAAAAATATAGTTTTAGAATTCTGATTAATTGAAAATTAAATAAAATTCTTGCAGTTTTTAATGATAAATTTGAAAATATTATTGATAAAAAAAAAACATTTTAAGAGAATCCTAAAAAAAACAGAGAAAAATCTTTTCAAGGATAACAATTTATTTGTTGCACATATGTTCCTCTAACTTGAAAACAAAGGATACATGTGTGCACTACACTATAAATTTTTTATAGCTACAATGAAACCAGTTTCAATTCTAATATACCTAATTAATTATATACATACATTTTCTATTGTTTAAAATTAATGAATGGATAGTTTATTTATTCTTCCTATTCTTCCGCTAATTCATAATCAATTTTACTTTTTTTCTTAATTTTTTTTCTGGAATCTGTGAAAAATGCCTTCTAGGATTATATAAATTTGAAATTTTCAGGAATTGTGTTCAATATGCTGAATAATAATGATTGTTTTTACAAGAATTTTTATATTAATATTAATTTATTCAACAGATGCAATTCTTTTTCCAGCTTTCTCTTTTAAATCTGGAATCAGCGGCATATTTCACATAAGTAATAAAAATATCACATTATCCCAGGCAACTTCCAATTATACATAAGCACATACAATTATGTGGTAGCATCTTAATACCATTACAGAAGGTTAATGTAAAATATGAAGAAAAAAACTGAAATAGAAGAAAAAAAAATATGAAGAAAATCCCCACACTCTTCAAAACCCTCAATGGCAGCGAGTTTTGTCAAGGAGTTGTTTTAAAAAGAGTCTTCACTTAGTTGATAACTATTAAACAATTGTATACTCTGCCCTTTTTTGAGTGTTGGCAGAAAACCTTCTATTCCCCAAATCTATATGTGCTAAGTTTCTAACGAATAAAGCAAGCGCGACAGGTGTTCAGTTAATGTTCAGATATTGCTCTTAACGGGCGGTGGAATTCAACAATGAAATTCGGACAACCCCGGTGGAGATCATTGCTTTTCTGAACGGGCGTTTGCGGCCTTTTCGTAATTTTATTAATATAATTGATAGAATTAAAAATACAATTGTAAGGGGATCATTCATGTCTAATTATATAAAAGATATTCAGTTAAAAGAGAATTCATACACTATTTCTGATAAATAAGCTACTCACAAAGACGGGTATTAAGAAATAAAACCTATCTAAAAATAATATTAATCATCTTAAAATGATATCAAAAACAAGCCATACGATATATTGCTCTTTCAAAGTATATAATAAAATATTTAAAAACATATTGATTTTATTATCAATTCATTCTACAAATATGTTTTTTTTTTTTGCTTTTAATAAGCATGCGAATTAAGGTCCTTTAGTTTTTCTTTTTTTAAATTATTATGAAGAGTTTAAATTGAAATTATTCAAAACATTTTAAATTTGAAAGTATACATTCACGAAACCTATATCAGTGGATTTTATTTAAAAATTATTTTATAATAATAAATCATATTTATTATAATGCACCGTGCATCAATTTTTCATGAACACAATGTGAAACGATTTTTAAAGAATAATATTATTACAAACCTTTTTCTTTATCGCATTCAAGCGTTATTGATATATAAGGAATCATTTATATGTGAACAACTTATACACCAATTGTTGCGATTAAAACAGCAGGAGCTGCGTCGTTTGAATGATATTCATTTTTCGCTAATGACCAGTATAGAAATTAGGTTTAGGAATTATTTAGTTAAGAAATTATTTAGTTTAGGAATTATTTAGTTTAGAAATTATTTAGTTTAGGAATTATTTCGTTTAGGAATTATTCAGAGATTTTGGAACACAAAATTCTAAGAAACCTCAAAATTGAGGTTGAGAATACTGTATGCTAGAATGTTATTTCATGAAATTTCAAAAACTTAAGTACTGCGAATTGTTTATTAAAGTCAGTCTCAAAAGTCAACCCAAAGTAACGAATATTATTTAATTTTTAAACAGTTAACCTAAGTAATAAAAATTCTTTGTAATTTATCAATTGGTTCTGATTGCAATTAGACATTTGAAATAGATTGTTATTGTAAACTTATAAGCCAACAAATATTTCTGTTAACTACCACTGTCATAAATATTGTACAAAATAATGTGGGAAAATATAATCTAACATTTCATTGGTTGTCATTGGCCAATTCATTCAATTATCAGATTTTGAAACAAGGAATGATACAGAGATCTACGTTTAAAATTTATCTTAACAAATTACACATTTCAAAAATTTATAAAGTTGTATTGTCCTTCATAGTAATGATTAAATATTTTTGAAAAAAATTTTCATAAGTATTTATCTTTATTTGTCAAATCTAAACAGTTTATTCGATATAAATTTTATTAATTTTATGTTAAAAAAAGATTTTTATTCGCATGCTTGAAGTAGGTAATGCATGACATTCAACAAATAACTCTATATCAAATTAATCTGGCAAAAAATTAAAGGGGATTTATTTTTATAATTTACATACGTTTTCTAAAATAAAAGCAGGAGTAATAGATATAGATGGATTGAGATTTACAAAAATGACATTGAAAATTCTAAAATATATTAAATAATGAAAGCATGAACGTATGTAAAAAAACAGATGGTGAAGCAAATATTTATCGATCTTTTAATTTTATAGATGTATAGAATCTTATTAAAAATATTGAATCATATTTCAAAAACCACAAAGAAATACTTGGTTTTTTTAATTACTATATTAAACCTCCACTATGTTTCTTGATATAAATCAATGGGTTAGATTCAAAAAATGAATCCAGTATGCATTAGTTTTTTTTATAACTAAAGAAAGGCCTTAAAATTAAGAGAATGCATAAGATTTCCTTTGCATATTGGTGCAAAGATTCTTTGAAATGCGTCAAATTCTAAATCGATACTCAATTTCAGAAAGCAATCTTGAAAGCAGATGAAAGGCAAATCGAAATAAAGAAAATCAACAACTACAGCTTCCTTTTTCCTAACAGACGCCTTGAATGCAATTTACAGTCTGCTTACGTGATGATCAAAATATAAATTGCATTTTCGTATCTAGTTTCCATTTGAATGACGAAAAAGAACTAAACATCGCAGCAAAGAATAAAGCTAAAGTCATATGAACTCATGACATCAGTTTAAGCATAGAAACTTTCTTCTTCACTTTTTTTATATTCTTAGCTTATAAATTCATATATATATATATATATAAATTAGAGTTGACTTATCAAATTTAAAATATTTTTTTTATTCTTTTTCATGTAAAGCAGGTTACTCAGTAATACATTCGAAATGCTGACGAAAACAGAAGAAAAAATAATTATTACTTTAACTACGAGTAATTTATAACACGCCAACAATCACAAATGCAAAAAAAAAAAAAAATGTCAATTTAAATCACATAAAAGTATCAAAAGTATATATAAGAATATAAAATTAATAATGACAATCTATACATCGAATGGCGACCGTCCCATATATTAATAAGTTGAAAAATAAGACTCATTTCTTGACAATCACTTGAATGCAAGGTTGACTTACTCATTTACTCATCACTTGAATGCAAGGTTTCTTACTCATTTTATTATTGGCCAATGTATTAAAAAACTGCCGTCAGTCCTCAAAAATGTCTTGAAAACAAAATGATTCTTAAGAACAGAATTATGTTCTTGTTAACTCTCTTCTAATCAAAGTACAGGTATCAAAAACTTACAGCACATTCGCTATAATTATAACTGAAATTCTTGTTCTTTGCAATTTCTGTTGACAGGCAAATGGTATCGAAAAAAAGAGAATTAAAAATAGCATTTGTCTCTTATCTTTTAAATTATTTTTTAGAAATTTAATAATTTACTTCTTCTTTGCATGAATTCGCAATTTGTCTATTTGCTGAATGATCTGAGATAATTCCAGTTATTAGATTTTATGTTTAATATTTTGAAATAGATAAAACAAAATGCATAAAATTGAAAAAAAGTCCAATCATAATTAATTTGAAAGAAAATGTATTTATATAATGCTAAAAGAAATATGTATTATTAAACATAATTCACTAAAACATAAATAAATAAATGAAACTAAAAGAAAATGAATTAGCATCCAAATAATATATTCTTAAAAAATCTGTACAAAGATATTTCAAACACACATTAGAGCAAAATTAAAATAGATTAATAAAATATTATTCACGTGAGATAATTTATTTTCATGCAAGAGCACTATAAGACAAAATAATTCTGATATATTAATTTTTAAATTCGCGATACCTTTTAACAGGAATTACTTGATCTTCAGTTTCTAAAGTAGAAGCTCCGTTAATTTCTAAAAATAATATCGGTTTTTTTTCAATTCTTGTGAGTAGAAAATCTCTGAAGAATCCAAATAACGTGAAATAGGCTTTATACCTTCAAAATACCGATTTTTATTTTTTGAATTTCATAAAATGATTATCTATATACGTCTCGATATTTCATTAAAGTTCATTCGAAGCAAATATAATGAATTCTTAGTTATTAATTATTTATTTAAATTGTCGGGTTTTTCCAGTTTCTATCTTTTAATCGTATATTATTAAGCTTAGGGTATTTGTACGTTGGCGGATATAAATTAGCGAAAGTATTTTTGCTCGAAATTCTTTATTCTGATAAAGGAATTATCTTGGGGCATGACATACTGAAAACCCTGAAGAGAATTTTATTTCATATAAATGTTTTGTGATTCATAGTATCTCTATATTTATTTATAATAAAAATGAATATTGTGTATTGGCATTCTACAGAGCTGGATGTTTAGCACAGAATTAAAAATTATCCTGCGCATAATGTGGCGAAGCAGAATGCTCAGCTCAGGTAAAGTTGTTTTTTTAAATTTGAATTATAATTTCAACTAATTAAAAGTTATGACGAATTTTAATGGCTTCCCACAATTACTTTCGATTAAAATTATAGTATAAAATTCAGCTTTACAATATCTTAAAATGCAAAACACACACACACACACACACACACAAATGAAATCTATTATTTTGCAAAAGGAATTTTCCTATTTTTAATTAATTTACAAAATATTTTCCAATAATATATTTCTTATAAAATAAAAATGCAATTTAATCTTACACTAGCAAATATGCATGTATGTGGGCAATTAACAAAGTATTGCCATTACTTTGAAAAGGTACAAATTAAAATTTTAAGTTCATTCTCATTGAAAACTAAACCTAGAAAAGCGTAAATTCTTATAATGGTCTGTATGAAAGATATTAGTATGAAATATAATATTTTCTAAAAAAATAAATTCAAGAAAATGTTTTATATGATCTTTCATGATATTAATAACAGTTATTCAATATTTCTGTATTATTTAAGATTAATTTGACTTACGTATACAGAATATAAATTCTAATCGCAGTCTAATAGCAAATTTATCATACGTTAGTAATAGGCACTTACAATTAATAGGAAAAATCTTCATTTTGATAAATGAAGAAATAAAAGGTTTAAATTAAATAAACAATTATATTTTATGTTGTTCTGGTAAATGAATATTATAGAGAATTATGAATTTTAAATAATAAATATAAATATTATTAACGTATTAATTATGAAAATGATCAGAGTATCGATTCAGCAAAAGCTTTATAACTTCCTACAATACTTCCTCATTTTCGCTGTGACGTTAAAATACTTTAATTTCTCAGTATTTATAAAAAGCTTTTTGTTCATTTGTCATCAAAGTTTTACTGCATAAAGGAAATAAATAGCATTCTGTATAAAACTGGTGTTTTTATACTTCAAGAGTAAATAACAACCATCACACCAGCTAAACAAAAGCGCATAAACTAATCTTAATTAACATTAGTAACTTTCTTCATAGAGTTCTGCATGGAAATTTTCACTGAGTAAAATCATTTGTTATTTATCAAGAAATAGTCATCTAGTTTCATTAGCAACATGTTTAGAATAAAAATCAAGAAAAACTAATATCTGATGCATAAAAGAAATAAATTCTAATAAGAAAAGTAGTTTCCAATGATAGTAACTTGCCTATATTAAAAGGGGAAAAAAGTTTCACTCACGGAACCAGGGTAATTGGTGCCTATTTCTGCCATAAAAATCAGAAATGGTGTATTTTATTCCAACAAAATAAATATCTCATTGCACCAAAATAACAAGAAACATCACTTTGGTAAATTAAGAGGCGTAAAAGGTTATTATTAATGGTTAATGTTTCGAGAACGCCTCGTTACTAACACTTTTTATGCCTTCTTTGGGAGAGTTTTGCAGCGAATGTTCACTGGGAACTGTTTATTTAGTTATTGCTTTAGCCGGATATTATCGCTGAGAGGTCGGCGAAAGGAGGTGATAAATTATATTGCAAACGACGTTGTAAAAGTATTGCGTTATTGAAATGTGTTTAGGAACATAAATTTCTTACTGATGTATATAGAAAGCAAAATAACCATTTTTCGATGATAATTTTCAGCTAACATGACGCAAAATGGTTATATTACTTACGTAACTGAAACATCAACGATAATTCATTTTGTATCTTTATGTAACATAAATGGGCATAATCGCTTTAATATTATTTTAATGCAAAATAAAGCATTCTGTCTTTAAGCATATTATTTCTTAATAAGCTTTTTTTTTCATAATCATTAGAAAATTATCTTCTGTAATATAAGTTGGTATTATTTGAGGTTTACTACACAGACTATGCTCCCTTATTGCACCCAAAAATCTGATTTCTACAATTTAGAAATATAACTACCAAATGGTAAAGTGTTTATTTTAATTAATATATTTTGGAAATTATTTGAGATATCTAACTTATTTATTATATTCTTCCCAGACCTACCAATCATATTTAGTAAAATATTCTTGAAGCTATAGCATTTTAAACAAAAACAAAAAAAATCATTTTTCTGCGAATAAAATTGATTGAATTACGAAACATTTAAATAACTATCTTAAACGAAACGAGATATCTTTAGGTATAATTTGAAAATTCAAATTAGGCATTATTGTTGTTTTTTTTCTGATTGTTCTTTAAAGTTCATTTGTACACAACGTATATTTAGATTATAATTTGAAAATTCAAATTAGGCATTATTGTTGTTTTTTTCTGATTGTTCTTTAAAGTCCATTGGTACACAATGTATATTTAGATTAAATCGATACAATTTAGTTAATTTCAGTCATGAAACAATGTTTTAGATGGTATTTTTCAATCCGTGAGCAGTTTTTTTCTAATTTAGACTCATAGGATGAGACACCCATTAAAAATAAGTATTCATAGGTTTTTCAGAATATATGTATTGGCTTAGATAATATAAAATAAATTTATTACTTTTATTGGAGACATTTTTTGAATCAGAAATGTATGATTGCATCTAATGTCTTTAGGCCATAATAATGAATGGACATCCAACATAATAAGAAATCCAAATCTTAAATAAGATGTCAGGCATTCTTCTAAAATAAATTTTTAAATAAGCAACAAAAAATTCATAGTGATTAAAAATTAGTCTTTTCAATAAATGTATCATACAACAAGTTTCAAGGGAGCTTTCAGATATCACCAAAATCTTTTTTGATAACTTTGGCGGAGCGAATTGATAATTTAATGACGAGTTTTCCTCTTAGAATGTTAGTCGAAACAAAGTTTATGTTAATACTTTCTAAAAGTAAAAGCAATTTTTAATGAAATAAATAATTATGGATGAATAAAAGTATCCAACACTTCTTTACTGAAAAATTATAACTATCTGAGCTATTTTAGTATGTAATTGTTTCACAATTATTTAAATTATTATCTAAATGTATTAGTTTCTTTTATTAAATGATTATTATAAAGTTAATTTTCATATATTCATGAAATTTTTGTCATTGAATGAATATTAGAAATAAGAAGAAAAAAAAAGGGTTCTTTATTAATGCCATATAGAATTTTATTGAATAATACTGAATAATTTTTTTCTAAAGTAATTGCTCTTCAAGTGATAGTATTTTTCCCATTTCTTCAATAAAAAGGAAGGAACTTTATACATTATTTCTCTTCTAAAGCAGACTTGATAGTGAATACACGGAAATTTCTTCCTTTTTCATCGTAGGAATATAAATTTCTCAGTTAAGTGAAACTCCGTTCTTGGAAAGAATTCGAATATACATATATGTATTTCAGCACTTCGAAAGATGTCAACCGCGTATTGATTTCTTCGTCCACACAGGTGAAGTTTTCCCCCAAATGCAGTTCTGAATACCCTAACATTTCTATCCTCTTCCACATGTCAGAACTCCCCTGAAGAATTTGAACTGACAGGGAATAAAAATGACAAACGCGTATTTTTCAGCAGGTGGACCAAAATTGAGAACGATGAACTCGGTTTTCTGGCGTTACAGAAATATTTCTAAATATATGTTTGCTGGAAAATGTTAACATCGGAAAAAACAGCCTAAATAACTATTATATATTTCTCACAAAATACTTTCATATTAATTGAAAAAGCTAATTTTTCTCATAATTATATTATGATTACAATTTAATGTCTAAAACCGACTTACATCTGATTTATATCCTATGCTTTTTTATGACTATTACCAATTGGTTCTTATTCTGATTTACCAAGTTTAGTTTAGTTTAGTTACATCAACGTCCCGTTATAAAGCAACACTAGGGCTATTTTGGGACGGACCTCGTCATTTTGAACAGCAGTTAGATGACGAGAATGACCTGAGCTGGCACCCCCATCTCCATACCGCACCACACCAGCGGGAGGACGTTTGGTCTGACGGATTTAACGTGCAACAGACCCACTTACACGACGGTTCTTCGGTGGAATCGGGTCACGAACTTGAAATTCTACGGCTCACAAGCCGAGACCTTACCACTAGGCCACTGCGGCCTATTTCTGATTTACCAAACCAAATTAGGTTTGACTGGTTTAAACCAAGAACAGAAAATTCATGTGACGCTTATGTCATATTTTACTCTTTGTGTGAAAATGTTTGTATTTCAGAATAGTTCATACACCAAAGAAATCTTCAAAAATAAATTATCTTACAAATTCAACTCTAGAATTTATAGATTTTTCAAACATATGTAATAGATTCAAATAGTTAGTGAAGTATGTATCCAAAATTCTTAAGATTGTGGTGGATTGAATTGAGGGAGGACCTTGGGTTTGCAGATCAGTAACATGACCACAATACAAAAGCAATTGCCCGTGTAGCGTAGCTGTTAACTGGCTTATAAGCTTTCACCACAAGATGTGCAAAGCTCATATCTAAACGGAAGGGGAAAGAATTGAAGGAAAATGAAAAACAATGATTTGAATGAATGATGTCCAAGAAATGATAAAATTACAAAACTCCATTCGTAAATTAGAATTAGTAAAATTCATCCAATATATACCAGTATTGACTGTCAATTCTATGAATTTAATATCCATTTATGAATTTGCCAACTAAGGGCTTCGATGTTAATGACTCAACTGCCTGGATCCTGAGAGATTCTTGGAAGTTGGAAAGACCATGAATGATGTCCAAGAAATGATAAAATTACAAAACTCCATTCGTAAATTTGAATTAGTAAAATTCATCCAATATATACCAGTATTGACTGTCAATTCTATGAATTTAATATCCATTTATGAATTTGCCAACTAAGGGCTTCGATGTTAATGACTCAACTGCCTGGATCCTGAGAGATTCTTGGAAGTTGGAAAGACCAAAATAAATGAAAATAGGTATCGAATAAAACAAATATAAAGACTCAGAAAAAATCGTTAAACATGAATAACTGTAAATTGACTATTAAAAATCTTGTTATAATTCTTGAAGAAACTCATTTATTTCATCAATTCCTTTGAGATATTTAATATTAAATAAAGAAAAAAGAAACATGTCCGCGTCTCTAACTCATAAATGAATGTTATTGCTCGATTTTTATTTGAAGTTATATTTAGATTATTATCAAATTTGCGTTCCTCATGCAAATCAAATATTTTTGAAATTATCATCTCACTGAACCGTTTATTCAAAGTTTTTGAATTTATATTAATTCATTTTGATGTTTTTATTCTTTCTTTTTTTTTTCATATAATTTATTTTAAGATTAATGCCATACATATATCATCGTTCTAGAAATTCAAATTAGTTTCCTCATCTTCTTTAAGGTGCTTTATTATTAGTTCGATTAAATTCATTTTATTAGTTTTATGGACATTTTATTAGTTATGGAAGGACATATGTGGAGTACTTCCCAAACAAATAAAAAAAATTCCTAAATCTAATCTCTTGAGATTCAGCAAATGAATTCAATGCATGCAATAAGAACAAAGACTATGTTATATTTATCAAACGTAACTAAAATAATATGCATTCAATTTTCATAAGATCTAAGCAGAGTTGATTGCAAAAATGTGAGTTCACCTCAGATATTTCTCTAAACTCAGGTTTTCCGCAATAAAACACAAATTTAAGTATTTAAAATAGATCCAAATAAATTAATTTTTCAGAGATTTATGAAGAAAAAAGAAAAGGAAAAACATTTCTATTAAAGTCTTAAGTTTCAGATATTCTTATGTAATTTAGATTACAACATATGGTTTCTGAAGATTTAATTTTTCCACTTCTTTAATTTTAATTTATGGTACGATTTAATCAATCATGAGCTGAAAAATATATTCAAAATATTTATTTCCACTTTGGAGTTCGTTCTCAGCCATTTTTCTTTCATTTTATACGTTTGTAAAATATATTCAAGACTGAAACTGAAGAGGCAGTTGTTATGCTACAAATTTCCACGATAACACATAATTTTAATTGCTTTAAATTATATCAAAATATAAATTGAATTTGTGAAGATTTATCGAAAAGGTGGAGAGAAAAAAAAACGTTTCTTTTAAGATCTTATATTTCGGATATTTTTATGAAATTTAATTTGCAACATGTGGTTCTCGGGATTTAATTTTTTTCCATTTCATTGAATTTTAATCTTTGAAATAATTTATTCAATCATGAACCTAGGGACACCTTTAAAATATTTACTTCAAGTTAAAATTCATTCTCAGACATTTTTTTTTCTTTTATTTCATATTCCTACAGTTATTCTACTGAGCATTTTAAATTAAAATATGTCATGATAAAATTTCTTTAAAGATAATATACTGCAGGATCCATTTCTGGATATCTTGGCTTACACGTTGAAGCACTTCAAGGATTTGTTGACCAGGTGTTGGATTCGTATCCCTTGGTTACACTCTCCATGTACATGGTGGCGGGTGTACATATAAATATGTCGTAGACACAAAGTCTTCCAAGTCGAGACAATGAATTACGATCTAAATTACGATCTGAGAATGAATGAATGAATTGTATGAATGAAGTCCGCTCCATGAAAAGGATTGTGACGCATGAGTAGTTAAGATGTACTCTTGGTCCTAGATGGCGCTACTGAAACAAGAGACATTAAAACACGGCTTAAAATCACCTTCGTCAGCTGTCTTCTCTATGACAAGTGCCATAAGCAACAACAACAACAGAAGCAATACATGTTTTCTTTCTTCCAAATTCCGTTATGTGGCAAAAAAAAAAAAAAAAAAAAAAAATTCACATTTTAAAAATAGAAACATATATATATTTTATTTTACATCTCGTATGAACAGGAGACCCCCTGTACACATCTTATATGATTTTTTTAAATGTTAAAACCATTAATTTTTTAAAAAACTTAAAGTAGTTGAGTTTTTAACTGGAGAACATGTTTTTCCCTTGACTTCCTACTTTAAAGGATGATTAAATGAAGTTGTAATTCTAAAAAAGTGATTTTTAAATTCTGAAAATCTGAAAAAAATTGAAAATTAAAAGTTAAAATTCTAAAAAGTGATTTTGAAATTTATTTTGCAAATAAATTGCAAATAAAATATATTTTTAATTACATTTTTTCTTACTTGTGAACATCCTTGTTTCCTTGTACATTTTGATAAAAAAAGTTCTAAATGGTATAAAGTCTTCTTATTTTAGTAAAACTTGTGAACCAACAACATTTTAAAAGAAAATCAATAATATAAACGATTCACTCAAAAAATGCAATCTTTAGCTCCACGAATTTGTTATTTTCTTTCTCTTTATTTATCAAAGTGAAATAAAAATTCTAGTTTTTAAATCTTCTTTATTCTAATGAATCTCTTGCTCTGTTGGAATTTCGTTTCAGATTTCTGAGTTCTAAATTCTTTCACATTACAATAAACCGTTGAAATTGCTAATCTACTCTAAAATTACCAATAATTAACAAATACGCTAAGCTGCATTACATTCTCTTAAATGCCCCATTAGCATTCCTTTACAGAAGTCTGGTACACTTTGGTCTGCGATTCTTGAAATCATATAAGCACGTCACTGAGGGAATTTATTATTCAGAATGCATTCGGGGCATACTTAAAGTGAAGGAATAGTTGTATTAAAATGTTTTACCACCTTTCTGTGTCTCGCCTTTGTAGAGCCTGAGGCTAATCCGTCTTTGGTTAATTAACTTAATATAGTGAATAATTCCCAGGATAATCAGCAACGGAGTTGTTTGATTGAGACGGCTGAATAAAGTTTGATTTACTTGATTTTAAAGGGAAATATCAGTTTTAGAAAAAGCATTACCTAACATGAAGTAATGGTTAAAGGGCTAATATATGCGTCTTAATTTGATTATTTAATAATCAATTTTTAAATTTCCGTCTAGAAATTTTTAATAACGTTTGATGAGACTGCCAGCTACTGTATAATTAAGTTGGCCTCTTTGTGTTTGTCTAATGTACGGAAAATCTAGTTATTTTAATGAAATAATTTTTTTCTAAATTTTAGAGAGTTAATTGAATGTAATATATTGCTCAAATATACTAAAGGAATGAATGAATTTAAGAATATCCAGTTTTAAACGTAAGGAAATAAAATTTTGTGAATATTAATGTTAGGGAATAAAAACTTTGTTTGACGAATAAGTCCACTAAACTAAAATGAAGAATTTTTTACACAAATATTTAGACAAGCCGATCTATTATATTCATAAGTAAATTACTCTTACACCAAAATGACCAACCAATCTCCACAATAATATCGTTATGGTAATTAAAAAGAAGTTAGCAATTCAACATCTGCATATAAACTAAGTTAAAATCTACAGTTTGTCGTTTTTAAAGTTTCATGTTGAACGCTTAGAAAATTTTTGATTTCTATTTTGCTCATTCTAAATGTTATGCGCAATTCTACATTTAGAGAAACATTTTTCAATTTAAATGCGAATCTTCTTTTAATATGTGAAAGATATTTCTTTTTTGGAAATAAATTGTATGTGACTGTACGTTTGAATTATAGCAGTGGAGCATTCTTGATTTAAAATACGATTCTTTATTTTAAATGGCATTATCGAGAATGGCCGATATAAAATTTAAACTACCAAGCTATTGCAGTATAGGGCAGAATTATCTTTATCACTGTTTCAAAAAGAATCTTTCGATGTTTAGATGAAATTCTCCAATATGGATCTGTTATTTTTAGAAATTTGATATAATTCAGTGACTTTAATAGATTCAACTCTTAGATGGGTTTTCAAAATAATTTTATTGTTCATGTGACTTCCAAGAAATTTTATTACATGTAAACGTGTTATTCTTTTACCTTCCCAATGAATTGAGGACCCATTAGCTTGCTGAAAACTATTAGTTTGCTGAAAAATAATTCATTAATCTTATCCGCTTAAATTCGAAACTTAATTCTGCAAAGTCCAAGGAGATAATTTTGCAATGACTCATTGATTTAAGTTTTTAAATAAATTATTGGATAATAAGATATAAGAACTAAAATGTCTTGGAAAGCTCAAATGATGGCGTTCGTAGTCATTTTTCTTGAAGCATGTCTTTTGCAATAAAATTTGTGAGTATCATGGCTGCTGGCACCTGATTACTGGATCTTTGCTAATATTAAGGGCAACTATTTTGGCTTGGAGAAGATTTTTAAATTTATATATGGTTATATGCTATTGTCAATATATTTCTAATGCAATATGGATAAAATTTTTCTCGAGCAGAAAACGCTATTTTATAATTGAGATAAAATATTCATAAAGAATTAAATCTATGATAAAGCTGAATCTGAAACTTCAAATAGCATAAGAGAGAAATATTCCAGCTAATTCATTTACAGAAAACGCAAGATTTGAACCTGGAAAATAATCAGGACTTATTATCCTTTACTCTTTTACAAACATGCAAATGCAGACTTTGGAATATTTTCCAGTTATACAGATGTATGATGAGAATTGTCAATTGTACATCGTTTGAACAATTCACTCATATCCATTTGCTGCCCATAAGGCAAGTTGAAATTTATAAACTCTACACTCGTGAAATAATGCAAACTGAGTCAAATCACAGGCAAAAGATGGGATTTTAGGTCAATCCAAAACAATATGGAATGCCTAGAATACCTCCAGTTACTATTTAAAAGTGGCCTTTCTGAACACGTATTTTATAGCATGGAATGTTGGCTTCTTCAACCATACCTTAAAATTTGGTCAAATATTTCCTGTGTGTCAGGGTATAAAATAAATTACTTTTTCTGTTTTTGAAGGTTTTAAATAAAGTCAAAATGTAAATGTATCGGGAAATTAATTTGAAATTATTCAAAATATAAAACTTTAAATTTTGTATAGAAAAATTGCAAACAAATTTCTTAAATTCTTTAAAACCGTAATTATTTTTTTAATCATTGAATGTGAATTTCTCTACCAAGTTACACGTGAGGAATAAAACAAAAATCATTTCTTTCAGAAAATGTCCCAGAATAGAGGTAGGAATATCAATGTTTAATAACAGAAAACAAAAAATAAGAATGCAAATGAGTTAATTTTTCAATAAGCTCAAAGCAGTAGCGTAAAACATTATAAAATAGATGTAGGAAAATCAACGTTTAATAACAGAAAACAAAAAATGCAAATGAGCTAATTTTTTAATAAGCGCAAAACGAGATTTATAAAATTCTTTGAGATTTATAAAATTGTGTCCAAAAGGAAGCGAAATGAAACACATAGCAATTAAATTTTATCAATACAATGTTTTAAATTCATATCAATACAGTACAACATTTTAAATTCATATCAATAAAATACTATAGTTTAAATTCATATCAATACGAAATTGTACTGTAAATAATCAATAATACATCGCATTAGTTTATATGTAATCCAACTAACAGTTAAAAACTAAATCAAATAGATATAAAAATAATTAAATATTTATGACATAAATTATTGGAATAGATTCTGGAAATGAATTCTCATTAGATGAATTTCTGTAGTCGAAATGAATGTTCTGAAAAATTAAGAGAACTTCATAAATATTTCTTTACATACCGGTGTAAATCTTTGAAATCGATTGAAATGAAATCAATATTCAATCTCGAAAAAGCAATCTGGATGACAAACGGAAGTTAAACCGAATAAAATGAAAATCAACAATACCAAATTACTTTTTCTCAACAGTCGCCTTGAATGCAATTCAGATTTTGAATATGTGATGATCAAGAAATAAATTCTATTTTCGCACCTAATTTCCATTTTTATAAGCCATGGAAACTAAATTTCGAAGCCGAGAATGGAATTTCAAATTTGAAGGACACGTGCACTCAACTTTGGAAGATAAAAGAGCTTCTTCCATTTAAACTCCCAGAAAATTTGTTTATTGTAAGCTTACTTTCCACTACTTTTAATTTATGTATTACCGGGATTGGAAAGTAAAGTATTGCGCATGGCAAAGGATTTAAATATCAATTAGTTGACTACGCTCTCAATAATTGTATAAATTCAATGCGCTGGATTTTTTTTTTTTTACAGGAAGGTTTTCCGAGTCATTACATTCGTTAGCGAAATGTTTAGTTCAAAATTGAGAAACGTTGTGTTGTTTGGATTGTGTATTATATGAGTTGCAGAAAAGTAGTAATATAATATAACTGTGTTTGTAATGAGGGTTTGTATGAAATAACCATCCAGACGCATTATATTTCTTAAATAACAAATATAATTTTCTAGGTCGAGATCGAGAATTTTGAGCAGTGTAATAATGATGTGTAAATTTTGTTTTGAAATAAAATTATTATTATTATTATTCGATTCAAAAAAATTAAATACATTATACTGCAAAGAAATAAACTTTCTAAAATTTATCATATACTCAACCTATTACCAAAATGAAGTCGTGAAACATGAAGAAGTGAAAGCAAATTGGAACAATTTACCTAACAATGCGATAAAACTTGGTATACGATAATTTTACAGATAAATCTTAAAATAATTTTAAGATTTATCTATAAAAAATAGGACATCAGAAAGGAAACAAACTAATTAATAATATTTATAAATTCTAAGTCTCTAAGTATCTGGACTTACTCCATGAAAATTGTCTAGACATTTTTCGTAGAAATACTAATTCTTAAATTTTTATTTCCTTAATGAGGGCAGATTTTTTTAATGTCAGTTCCTTCATAAGTTATGAGCTGAATATTTATTTAATAACTATAATTAATATTTATATTTTATTTATAATTTATTTAAAACAGACATTTTTAATTTAATTTGTATAACTTGAGAATGTTTTGGGCATTTTAATATAAAGAATATACGTTTTCACGATTCCTAACTAACCTCTTAGAAACATATTTTTGTGTATTTGAAAAATTAAACTCTAAGAAACAAAAAAAAAAAAACAAAAAAAAAATTTGCACTTAAATAATTTTTTTTGTGTGTGTGTGTGTTCAAATATTAGTGCATAAGATAGTATTTCTAAAACATCTGAGCTTTTTTCGTCATAAAAAATAAAATTTTAATAAGTTCCAAAAATTAATTATCTATAAAATTTTTAAATAAATTACAGTTCGCTGAAAGTATTTAAACAGAATTATCCTTATATTACGAGAACTGGAAAGTTTTGGCATCAAGCTAAAACAAATATATAAAAACACACACACGAAAAAAAACACAAAGAAGTATTATTTCATTTTTATATATTAGTTTAATTATTTAAAGTTAGTTTCCTAAAAAGAATAAGATCAATTGATATGTTAAAAGCATTTTTGCGATTGTTTTTACACTTTTAATATTTTCATGCATGTCAAATAAGATATCGATCCAACAAAAAACATTTACATGTGGTTTTAATTTCCAAATGCACTTAACATTACTGTAGCTTTAGTTACCACTAAATAAATCTTTCATTACATTTCTAAGAAGAAAATATTTCTGATATTTTAATATAGCATTTTTATCTGATATTTTCACTAAGAAAGGTTTACCAAGGTTCAACATCTCTTTGAAAAAATATAAATACTTCTTATTTGAAATAATAAATGAATTATCTTTGTTCATTTCTTCTATTATTTAATGTATTAATATCCATATCCTTAATATTTTAAAAGAACGTTCTGATAAAAAAAAAAAAAGATATTAGTTTCAATAGCCTTTAGAAGAACTACTAAGTTTGTTTCTCTTTACGCATCTTTATACAACACTTGTCTTTTTAATGGATTTCGAAAAGAAAACTTCTTCTCTAGATAAAGACTTTCAACAATTATTTAATAATGAGACTTTCTATGGATACATTAATATTAATTACAATTAAGATTCATCACTCTCTTTTTAAAGATTAGCTCGTAAAGAATAATCAAATTTCCTTCAAGTAAATTCATTTGTTATTGAACAAGGAGCGGAAATATGGTTACATAAGGTCCATGAGATAAAAAAAATAATTCTCAATTATTAAAAAAATTAATTAAGGAAGAAAAGCCTTATCATGCTTCCAATTTCAAAAGAGAAAATGTTTCATTTTCCGAACCCGGGCAATTGGCAAATATTTTCATTACGAGAATTTTTCTACTTTATTCTAATACAATAAATGCTTCATTGCACCCAAAATGTAATGTGCATCAATTTAGTAAATTAAAAGAAGCACAAAAGGTTATTAATAATGGTTTATGTATGCCTACTTTTTTTTTCCGAGAACAGAATCTTTCAAAATGCCTCGATGAAAAGCTTTTTATAGATTCAATGAAACTGTTCGGCAACAAAAATTCTGGTAAATAATTATTTATTTATTATTTTCGTCTGTTAATATTGCTGAAAGGGTGACGATAGAAAGTAATAAATTATATTGTTAACGTAGTTGTGAAAGCATTGTGAAGTGAAATATGTTTATGGTCATAAATCTCTTACTGATTCTGTACTGATAGCAAAATTACCATCTTTTTGGCATAAATTTTCTCTAAATTGACACAAAATGGCCGAATAAATTAATCCTTAATGTGAAAGATAAAATCCCCTTTGTACCTCTTTGTTGTGTAAATAGAATGAATTGCTTTAATACTATTATCAAGCCAAAATGAAATTTTTCTGGCTTCCGTTACAAGAGCAACAAACGGGTATACATATTTCATTGTCAATGTACACTTTATTTTACAATCAAATTAAAATTATGAATTTTTAAAATTTAATTGGATTTCTGTGTGATGTTTATCATTTCAGGCTTGTTTCGTATTTTTAAGAAATTATCTTTCCGTTACTGAGTAACATATTTTTTAATTGTTCGATATAAAATCTTGATAAACAATTTGAGTTTATATAACACAATAATTTTAAATCGCATTCTATTCTATAGAAGTTAAAAAGATTAGAATTTATACAATAATGAAAGTCATTTAAATCGTTACAGAAAACCAGTAGTAGTTTTACATTATTTCAAAAAGTTTGTATATAATTTTAAAGAAATAAATTAAAATTTAATTTCATTTAAAATTCATACCGTATTCTATATATCCTTGGAATTGGAAATTTATAAAAGTAATAATTTTACACTGAAACCGTTAATTAAAAGGCATTTTATTTTCTTAAACCATTTTATATTACATGAATTAAATTAATTTTAAACAATATGAATGCACGTTTTTTGGTTCGAAAAGTTTTTATTTTGAAAAGAATTTAACCAGAAATTTTAAATTTTAACTTAATTTTTGCATCCACTTTAAATCATTCCTTAACTTTTACTTAATTTACATTTACTTAATTTTTAATTAACTTAAATTTTAACATTTAAGCTCAATTTACAAAGAAATATATATTTGTATTATAATCCCAAAATACAGTTGTCATGAAAATGGAAGATGTCTTATCTGATGAAATTTCATTTTTATTTAAAATAAGATTCAACAACTTCGTAGTCAATATTAATACATATTTTTATTGAATATGTTGCCATTTTAAAATAATTTATTACTGAATTAATGCTTCTTGAACGTGTTTCTTGAATAAAAATGCAAATGTAAAATCACCTTTTCCTAATGATGCAAAATTAATGTGAATAAAAGAAATATTTGGATTTGTTATTTCTGTAAAATTTTCTTCTTACTTTTAAGAAATCCTAATTTGTTTCAAAATTTTGAACGGGCCATGTCTTGCGAATGGATATTCAGATATTTCATTGAAGTTGATTGTTATTGAGATGTTACTCCAAATTAAGTTCAGAATATCCTATCTCTTCTAGTATCTTGAACTTGTCAAAATTCATTCGCAGAATTTCTCTTGGCAGGAAATAACTAAATCAAGTCCATAATTTTCTGTAGCTAAGCTAAACTACACTATTAAAAACCACATCAATCATTAAATTCTTGTCAGTAAACATTTGGACGGTATACTTGCAGTAACTCGAAAATTATTGAAAGTGTGGGTAGTAAAAGAGGTGTTACTACCATGTTGTACTATTATTTGCAAGAAGTAGCTTTTGCATTCTGATAACATTCAGGGTACTTTAAAAAGTGAAAGTGTTAAATTTTCATACAGAAAAGTATTCAAATATTTAATGCGAAATTTGTATCAAATGAGAACTAAGAAAATAAAAAGATTAATTCCTTTTAATACATGAATTAACTCATGAGAATATCTTTTAATATTCTTTTTGTAAGATACATGAAAACAGTAACTTTGACTTCTGGTAATGAAGGTGGTGCATGATACTGTGCTTCTTTCTGATTGATTCTGACTTCTGTGCATGATTCTGTGCTTTTCGAGCAACTGAATGTCGATTTTGGTTGTAATGACTGTTCCAAAGTGATTCTATAATCCTAAAAGGAATTGATAAGGCTCCGATGGTATAAAAAATGCTTCGACTAATGATAGATGGTATCCCTTAGAAATTGATTTTAGTAAATCAATTTCTAAGTAAATCTAAGTAATTAAGTTTTTTAGTAAATCATAATGCCATCCCTAAAAAAATTAAAGTTTAGAATCTACAACATCCCTTTTCCTAGAGCGTAGGTCACTCTGACGAGTTTGAGTTGAATGTTAAAGGAAGGGTAAGATGTAAAGCGAAGTGCTTATTCTTGAAGTTTTTATGGTAAGAGTATGAGAGAAAATTTTAAAATAGTATAAAATAAAATTTAAAAGGTTGGAACTATTTTTACAGAACACGAGTTTTGAAAATTTCAGCAGCAGAATTGTTTCTGAATTTGAACTTTACAGCATTTCATTTGTTTTAAGAAATTACCATTTACACAATAAAATGATTACATCGATGATAAGAGTGATTATTAAGTCTTTATTTAGTATCTTCCACATTGAATATTAAGGACAAATCGTGGACAAGCTGAGTAAATAAAAAAAAACACATAAATATATACAAATAAAAATCCGACAGAATAGTTCACTATGATTTTCGAAAAAAAAGAAAGGAAAAGATATACAAATAAAAATAATAGAAAGATAAACTACTTAAATGCACAACGACTGTATACGTAGATTAACGTATAGAAAAAAAGAATAATCATAATGGGCACATGCATTCCTGTGAAATTCTCTTTTTTATTATATTGATTTAAAATACCATTATATTTTCGAATATTCCGTTTTTCATATGATTTTATAAACATCAAAATATTTTGAATGTAAGAAATCTTTCAAACAGAGAATTCTCATAACCTGAATATCCTAATATGTATTTCAACGGAAATTATCGCTTACCATAAAAATAAATATTTCTCTGTCCATTTAATTTATTGCCGTAAATTAAAATTATTGTAGATATCTATTAAAATAGAGAAATATTTCAGCACCAAGGATTTAATTAGTAACATTACGTCTAAGAATAACTAAATTAAACAGAAAAACAAATAACTCCTTCAAAAATTCTTAATAGAAATCAAATTGATTCAAGCCAACAGTTTTAGTTTGAACAACCACACATTTCATACCAAGCGTAACTTCTAGAACTTGGGGGAGTGAAAACTTTCTCATGCATAAAATTTCTACAGATGGCTATATTCAATGCATTCGAGCGGGAATTATCAATGACCGAAAAACTAACGAAACTGTCTTGCCATTTGTGAATGCCGTTAAACTGCCCGAGGAGCTAATGATATTCTTCATGTATTTTCAGTTGCAGAACCAGACGCTAGAGACGAAATGAAGCGTTTCGGAACAGATTTGAAGGGAAGTTAAAGTAAGTGAGAGGTTCGGGAAAATGAAATAATTCAAGCGTTTTAAACAATATATAACGCATAATCAAGTCATATCGAAAGCATTACAGAAAACATTATAAACCTCATTTAACCACAGCCTGTAGGAACATGTTTCAAAGATACTAATTTAATTTTACAAGCATGATAAATAATTTAATAAATTGTAATCTATTATGTATCATTTTAAGTTCCTCTGAAATAAGTGGTTTTGCAGAATTTTAATGAAGATATTTTAGACTTTATTGTGTTTTTACAACAGTTGAGCAAATAAATTTTAGCTATTAAATTTATAGAAGTAGATATTAAATAATTACTCATTATTATAATCAAATGAACGCGTACATTTAAATTTCAATTGCTGATATAACTAATAAGAAATATATATATATATATATAATGCTTGTATGTATGTATACATACAGGTTTTGTTCCATAATATTTTCGGGAATTATGGCCGGAAAGTGTAAAAGATTTCTTCATTTTCATTTCATTTAAATTTTTAAAACATAGGTCCTAGATGGAAAATCCTATCCTCCAAAGCTTATAGTACAAATCTGGAATAGAGACTGCAGTGCGTCAGCACACACAAAGCATATAATACCAGGTTTGGTCTAGACTGCAATACGTCAGTACAGACACATATTTTTACTTTTATTATGAGTAAAGATTCATTTGATTTAAACATTTTCTTCTGCTTCAAATATTTACACAGAGGACCATTTTATTATGTTACAAAAGAAAAAAAATATTATCACCTGAAAAAGCTTTAATAAAAAATATTCTTAAAACATTTGCAAATCTTTAATAATAATAAAATTCTAATTTTCAACGAAGTGAAATATTCGAATAACTATTTAAATAACTTTTCCTTAAAATTAAAAGATCAAATATATAAAAATAACAAGAAAAAGAAGGAATCGACATTGTCGCACTTGCTTTGGAAAGGACAAAGGATTTCTATTAATGCCATTATTATTATTAATTCCGACAAATTAACTAATAAATTAAAGCGGGTAATAATAGCGCAAATAATAGTTTTATTGATATAAATATTATTTAAAAGTTAATAAATATATATATTCATCAAAATAAATTTGAAATTGTACAATAATAATTATTTTTTTATATTTTTAACAAAATACAAGTAAACATTGAAAGTATACATAAAATGAAAATCATAATACATTTTTGTTTATTAATCTTAGGGGACAGAGAAAAAAATGGAAGAAAGTGTACAAATAGTTTCACATATATATTATACATATATGTATGTATTACTGGGATTGCAACCATATATTATATTCATATTAAATAAAGTATATAAACTAAATATGCAACAGAGGAATACCTATATTTAGGGCTTTTCTTTTAAACATACATTCAGGACAGAAAGAAAAAAAAACATTCAGCCGTATCTAGTGAGCAGAAAGTGATTATATATATATTTGTATGCATTACTAGAATGGCGGATATATTATTACAGTAATAAAGAAAATCATATTCCATTGAGAGTTGTCTAGACGAACAAAGTAGTAAAATAAATCTTTTCTAGGAAACAATAATTTCTGCTAACAAATTTACTTCTTACACGTAAAAGTAAATCAAATTAAGGACATAAGGAAATTATTACTCTCCAACAAATTCCGCATGCAATAAGAAATAATGACTCTTCCATTCTCTACATAAGTCTATTGGGAGAAAAAAAAATCTTCATACCTGTAGTTAGTTTCTTGCAACAAACAAATGGTACAATAAAGGAAAAGTAATCCATTACTTCTCTCAGACATCCTTTATGTATCAATCAAGAGAGAAAAGAGTATCATTTTTCCCCCATCACACATTACTGGTCATCTTAACGAATGAGGGTCATTTCGGGAACGATTTGACCACTTCATCTACTCCCTAACTGCTCGTTATGAACTCCGTTATGGCTTGAAGAACCAAAGAAATATTAACAAGCAGTCGAAAAACAAGCCATAAAATAAAGGAACTCCAGGGAGAGGGGGTGGGTGTTGGTCAAGTGAAAGAATGGACATTGTATTTTCGGACATCAGAAGTGGACTAATTTCGACTATTTGTTAGAATGTCAGTTTGATAAGACAAAGAACAAAATGATGTGTGAGAAAATGGGTAAATTATTTCTGTGATCTTTCTATCCCCATTTAAGAGACAGCTTAACGTTGAAAGGAGTTTAATAAACCTAAAACTCCTTTCCACTCCTTTGGACAATTCCTTATCAGTTTCATGCATCAAAATTGCAGGCTAAAATCCTGGGAAAGAGAATTAAAATAGTCTAAGAAACAGTTTTTCTAAATTATACATTTGTCGGATAGGGCATCTCTATAATGGAAGCAAATATGGGTGTTTTTCATAACACATTCCATAAGGTAGATCGTTTAATCTGAAACTATAAAAAGAGGACAGGATTGTATATTTTAAAATTGTATATATAAACATTTCGCAATTAAGATAAATCCTTTATAAAGAACCAAATCTATTGCACCTAACCTGGCTCTGAAATTTCAATCCTCATGGTGAAGTTGAAATGGCGAAATACTCCACCTAATTCATTTACAGTGAACACAAGAATTTAAACTGGAAGATAATCTGTATCTATTAGCACTGGAAAACACCCCTTTCACAAACATGCAGAGGCACACTCTCGAATATATTCCTATTCAACAGCTGTATGATGGGGAATTGTTCGTTGTACATCCTTTGAACAATTCACTCATATCCATTTGCTTCCCCATAAGTTAAGTGGGAATTTATAAATTCTGAATAATGCTACATGGTTAAAATCACACCGGAAGATGTTGATTTCGGTCAATCCCAAACAATATGGACTGCCTAGAATGTCTCCATTTGCTATTTAAAAGTGGCGTTTCTGAACACATATTTTGCAGTATAGAGCGTTGGCTTCTTCTACCACGTTTTAAAATTAGAGCAAATATTTCCTGGCTGTCAGGGTATGAAAGAAATTACCTTTTTTGAATTCCCCTTTTTTCAAGTAATGTCAAAATATAAATTATTAAGAATTATTTTGATTATTATTCAAAACAAGCGAAAACAAAACTATTTATTCATTATACAAAGAACAAAAATGCAGAACTATACATTTTTTATAGAGAACAATGTAAACAAAATTATTAAATTCTTTAAAATTTCTAATCGCGGAATTCTTCAATCAAATTGCATGTGAAAGGGAAATGATCGATTCTGTCAAGTAGCATTTCAAAATAGAGGTAGGAAAATAATAACAGTTTAATAACAGAGTTTAATAACAGAAAACAAAGAAAAAAAAGTAACAATAAGCTAATTTTTCAAAAAGTGCAAAACATTCGTTATGATTTATGGTAATATCCAGTAATACATCGATTTAGTTATGTGAAATTCAACTGCAAATGAAACGCTAAATCAATTAATCAGGAATCCATGACATAATTTAATAGAATAGATTCTAGAAATAAATTCGAATTAGATGAATTTCTATAGTCGTAGCGAATATTCTGAAAGTTTTAGAGAACTGCATAAATATTTCCTTAGACACGGGTGTAAATCTATGAAATCGATTGAAATGATATCAATATTCAATCTCGAAAAAGCAATCTGGATGACAAACGGATGTTAAATCGAATAAAATGAAAATCAACAATACCAAATTACTTTTTCTCAACAGTCGCCTTGAATGCAATTCAGATTTTGAACATGTGATGATCGAACAATAAATTCGATTTTTGCTCCTAATTTCCATTTTGATAAGTCAAAGAAATTAGGTTTCGCAACCGAGAATGGAATTTGAAATTTGGAGGAGATTTACACTCAACTTTAGAAGATAAAAAAGCTTCTTCCATTTAAATTCCCAGAAACTCTGTTTATAGTAAGCTTCCTTTCAATGACTTTTAATTTATGGAGTAATGGGATTGGAAAGTAATGTATTGGCTTATATCAAAGAATTTTAATATCAATTAGATGATTATGTTCATCGAAGTTGTGTAACTTCGATGTGCCGAATTTCTTTTCTTTTGCTTTACATGATAATTTACGATTCAACACATTCGTTAACGAAATGTTTAGTCAAAATTTAGAAAATTGCATAGCAGGCATTTCTCGATGTATGAGTTTCAGAAAAGTAATAATGCAACCAAAATGCATTTGTTACTTTTTTTCTACTAACCATTATGTTGGTGTGTAGGAAAAAAATATATCCAGACACATTAGTTTAATTGAATGAATTGAATATTCTAGGTTCAGAGAATTTTGAGCATTGTGATTGTGATGTGTAAATTATGTTATTCTAATTCTTATTATCATTATTACTTAATTCCAAGTAAATTAACTATATTATTCTGCAACGAAATAACTTTTTCGAAACTTATTATAAAAGCCAGTTTTTAAAAAGATATTTCATGAAGTAATAAAAGTAATGTAAAACAATTTATTTAACAATACGATAAACCAGGAGTCAATAGATAAATTATTTAAAGATTTATCTATAAAAAAATTAAAATGTCAAAACCAAACCAAGCTAATTAATATTCTGGAAAATACGAAATTCATGAACTTGAAATATATCTCTTTTTACCTAAATAGTAACGTTAATTCATTTTGATCTTATATAACCCTAATAAATAATTTGAAGTCTCCAATTGAAAATTTATCAAATAAATTATTTATAAAATCTAGGCCTGGCCTATTTCCATGAAAAGGTATTAATATTTTTCATAGAAATGATTATTCTTAAATTTTTATTTCATGAATAAGGACAAATTTTATTTTTATTTCAGCTCCTTCAGAAGGTAATATATTAATATTTATTTAATAATTATAGTTTATATTTAATTTATAATGGAAATTTTTAATTAATTTCCCATAGTTAATGAATGCGTATTCCAATATTAAGAGCACGATTCTTAACTTAGGTCTGTGAAACACATTGTGTGCATTTGAAAAATAAAATGTAAGAGGCAGAAAACATTCTAATGAATTAGATTTTTTTTCTATGCTGAAATATTAATGCAGCAGAGAGTATTTATAAATTCTCACTAAATTTCTAAAATTTCTGAGATTTGTTACTCACAAAAATTAAATTTTTAAAGAAGTTCCAAAAATTATTTGTTTTATCCATAAAATTTTTAAAAAAATTACAGTTTATATAAAATATTTAAATAGAAATATTCTTATTCTGATAAATGGAAAATTTTGGCACCAAATTGAAACAAACTTAAAGAACACATAGATAAAAAAAAAGACAAATAAATATATTTTCTTTTTATTCATCGCTTAGTTATTTATAATTTCCTAAGATTGCTAAAATCAATTGATGTTAAAAAAAATGTTCCTATGGTGGTTTTCGCAACTTTTATCCCTTTCTTTTTTCTTTTTTTATTTCTTTATTCTTCAAATACTAAGTCAACGAACAACGCTTACATTTGGCGTTGACTTACAAATGCACTTAACCTTGTTGCAGCTTTAGTTAATACTAAATACGTTTTTCATTGTATTTCTAAAAACAACATGTCGCTGATATTTTGACATAACATTTGAGTTTGAAATTCGCCTTCTGGTTTCATAACGACCATTCTAACAAAAACCGGTTTTTCAAGGTTTAACATCTATTTAACAAAAAATTTATATCTCTGATTTGAAATAATAAACTACGTTACATACATTCATTTCTTCTCTCATTTAATGAATTCATATTTTCGCTTTTAAAAGAACGTTCTCTTAAAAGCAAACAATAAAAAATATTAGTTTCAGTGGATTTTAGAAAAACTACTAAGTTTGTTTATCTTTAGATATTTTCAATATACAACCGCTTGCCATTTAAATGGATTCGATAAAAGAAAACGTTCTCTTGTTGAAGATTTCCAGCGATCATTTAATAATGAGCCTATCTTTGGATGCATTAATATTAATTACAATTAATATCCATCATTCTCCTTTTAAAGATTAGCTCATAAGGAGTAATCAAATTTTCTTGAAGTAAAATCATTTGTTATTGAATAAAGAGCGAAAATAAAGTTACATATGGTTCATGAGATAAAAAAAAAACTCGCATAATAAAGAAATAAATTACATGAAGAAAGGCTCTCTCAAGCTTGCTAATATCAAAAGGCGAAGTGTTTCATTTTCCGAACCCGGGTAATTGGCAAGTATATTCATAATGAGAATTTTTCTACTCTATCCCATTATAATAAATGCTTCATTGCACCCAAAATGTAATGGGCATCAATTTAGTAAATTAAAAGTGGTACAAAAGGTTATTAATAATGGTTTATGTATACCAGCTTTTTTTTCCGAGAACAAAATCTTTCAAAATGGCGCGATGAAAAGCTTTTTATACATTCAATGGAACTGTTTGGTAACAAAATTCTTGGTAAATATTTATTTATTTATTATTTTCGCCTATTAATATTGCTGATAGTTTGCGATAGAAAGTCATAAATTATACTTTTAAAGCCGATGCGAAAGCACTGCAAAGTGAAATATGTTTATGGTCATAAATTTCTAACTGATTGTGTACTGATAACAGAATTACTATGCCTTTGAAGCAATATTTTGCTAAATTGACACAAAATGGACTGATAAAATAATCTGAAACATGAAAGATAACATTCACTTAGTATCTCTTTGTTGAATAAATAGAGTAAAAAACTTTAATGCTATTATTAAGGCAAAAAGGCCTTATACTGATTTCCATTATGTACTAAAAGCGGGTATATAAATTGAGTTTTAAATATACACTTTATTTTATAATTAAATTAAAATTATGATTTTCATTTTAATTTAACTGAATTTCTGTATGGTATTTATTATTTCAGGCTTGTTTTGTAATTAAAAAATTATCTGTGGCGGTATTATGTAACATATTTTGAGTTATAAAATCTTGTTAAACAGTTTATACTACAAAATTATTATAAATCGTAAAATATTTTAAAGAATTTAAAAAGATTCGAAAATAAGCGATAATCGGAAGCAATTCAAATCCGTTTTAGAAAAGCATTTCAACTTTTTAGAAAGTTTGATAAGGCATATTAAGAAATAGAAAAGCTAAATTTAAAATTCTACTACGTTCTAAATAAGCTTAAATTAAATTTTTAATAATAATAATTTATTCCACTGAAATTTTAACCAAAATAAATTTTGCTTTTTCAAACCATTTTTTTATTTCATAAATTAATTTAATTTTTTACAGTATTAATAAAAGAAGTTTTTTTGCTAGAAAATCTTTTACTTCTAAAAGCATTTGATTTGAAATTTTTATATAACATTTAACTTAAATCTACAGTTAAATATATTTGTATTACAATTCCAAAATGGAAATGTCATGAAATTTCTCTTATGAGATGAGAATTATTTTCATCTCATAATAATTTAATTATTTCATATTCTGTAAATAATTGAATCTTAATTCATATTTTTCGTCAATAGGAATTCCTATTTTTATTGATTGTGCAATTTTTCATTAAAGTAATACTTCTTGAACATGGTTCTTGAATAAGAATTCAAAACTAAGGTTACATTCTCTTAATGATAGAACATTAAATATGAAAAAAAGAAATGTTTAGATCTGGAATTTAAAAAAAAATTATTGCCTTTAAGAAATCCAAATCTGTTTTAAAATTTTGATATGCTTATATTACGAATGGATTTTCAGATATTTTATTCAAATTGATTCATTGAGGTTTCATTCTAAATTTAGTTATGGATATCCTAATCCTTCTGGTATCTTGCACATGTCAGAATTCATTAATAGAACATCTCTTGGCAGGAAATAACAAAATCCAGTGCATAATTTTCAGCAGTTGAACGAAATACACTTCTGCAAACCCCATCCATCAAAATGTCTTGTCAGAAAACATTTGTGTCCTATATTTGAAATAATTCAAAAGTTATATTATAGTTTAGGGAGTAGAGGCGTTGTTATTAACATGTTCTATTATTATTTGCATGCAGTATCTTTTGCAATTTAATAGCATTCGATTTTGCAATTGGATAAAAAAAATCAGCGTGACAGGAAGCGCCAAATTTTCTTACAGAAAAGTTTTCAAATATTTTATGCGAAATTTGCATCAGATGAGAATCAAGGTGATAAAATGATTGACTTCCTTTAATACATGAATTTAATATATTTCCTTTAATACTTTCTTTGGAAGATACATGCAAAAATTTTGCTGCAGACACTGTAATTTTAACTTCTGGAGATGAGGATGGTTCCTCGTATTGAGCTTCTCTCTCTTTCTCTCTTGCCATCTCCATTCCAATGTATTTTGTAATCTTATGATCTATGTTGCTGAATATATAAATACCTGAATATATAAATAATATGGATTAATAAACTATACTCATTAGAATTTGCTTTAGAACAATTGACTCTCCAATTTTGTTGCGGTGACTCTTCCATAGGGCTTCTGTAGTGCTAAAAAATAAGGTTTGGGAGTTTATAAAAATTGCTTCAGACAAATGATAGATGATATTTATTAGAAATTTACTGTAGTAAATCATAATTTTTTCTAAAAAAATTAAGGTTTAGGAAGTATGATTGTTATGCCACATCATGTTTCCATTCTTAAAGTGTAGGTCGTTCCTGATCAATTTGAAATGAATGTGAAGGGTAAGAAAACATGTGTAAAGCGATTTATTTATTTTTGAATTTTTATGAGAAGATAATGACATAAATTTTTTAAATAATATATAGCAAAATTTTAAAGATTAGAATTATTTTTACGGCACACGACTTCTTAAACTTTCAACAACAAAACTTTTACTGAACTTCCACTTCACATCATCTCATTTAGTTTGAGAAATTGCCACTTCGGTGATATTAACTCAGACGATAAGATGATTACTTAAGTGACAAGAGTGATTATTAAACCTTTAATTAGTATCTTCCTTCATCAAATCGAAGAGGAATTGAAGAAGAAATCAAGACATAAATATGTATGCATAAATATATACAAATACAAAAATCTTACACATTGTTCTCCACGATTTTTAGAATAACATGACATGTAAAATGGAAAATCAATTTCCAAAAATATATTATAACAGGGAAAAGATAAGGAGATAAAAATAATAAAAATTATGAACTACTTAAACGCACAACGCTTACACGTATACATAATTTTGAAATGACCTTTTTTATGAAATCATATTTCATTGTATCGTATTTCATTTTATAAGATCTCTTAAATATCAAAAAGTTTTGAATGTGTGTAGACTTTCCTACAGATACTATAGTTAAATCATGCAAGTGTGTATTTGAACGACAATTATCACTGGTCATAAAAGTAAATATTTCTCAATTCATTTCATTCATTGCCGTAAATTAAAATCGTAAATTGCCGTAAATTAAAATCGTAAAGAATCATTGTATATGTTCATTAAAATAGAGAAATATTCCAACACCAAGAATTTAATTAGTAACATTATGTCTAAAACCGTACAAAATTAAACAGAAAAACAAATAACTCTTTTAAAATTTCTTAATAGAAATCAAATTGATTCAAGTCAACAGTTTTAGTTTTGCACAACTATACATTTAATACCAAGCATGAATTCTCAAACTTAAAGAAGTGGAAATTTTTTCATGTATGAAATCTCTACAGATGGCAAAAATCAGTGCATTCAATCAGGAATTATCGATGACCGTAAAACTAACAAAAGTATCTTGACATTTGTGAATACCGTTAAACTGCCGACGGAGCTAATGAAATTCTTCATGTATTTTTGGTTGAAGAATCGAACACTAGAGACGAAATGAAGCGTCTCAGAAGAGATTTGAAGCGAAAGAGTAGTTAAAATGACTGAGAGGATCTAAGCAATGGAATAATTCAAGCTTTTCAAACATTACATAATGCATAATCAAATCACAATGAAAGCATTACACATTTCATTTAACTATATCATTTAGGTTTTAACGGTACTAATTTAACCTTGCAAGCATGATAAAAAATTAAGGAAATGTTATCTATTGCATATGTTATTTTGAGTTTGTTTGAAGTAAGTGGCAATGTAAAATTTTAATACTGGTGTTTCAAAGTTCATCATGTTTCTGCAACAATTGAGTAAATAAATTGTTTGCAATTGAATTAAGGCATTTCAGTTAAATGTTTAGATTTAAATTTCAGTAACTGATGAGGTATTTTTATGATTGAATTGATTTCGAATGTACTAGCCGTTTTTTTCTCTGTTTATTTTTAGCTATATTTATTTTTTTTCTATATAATTTTTATTTTATTCATGAGAATATATAATTATGAGATGATTCACAAGATATACATGTCTTTAAAATTTCAAAATTAAGTATTTTTATGTAAATTGATCTTAATAGCTTCTTATGCAGAATTATTTTAAGTTCCAAATTTAGTAGTAATAACATAATCCATACTATTTTAGAAGTTTGCACAGTTCTGTCCATTGTAGTATGTATTTCTCTAATTCTCTGTCAACATTGTTTAAAGTTGAAATAATTTAATTTGAAACAACAATCGTTAAACTTTAAATAATACAAAAAGAGTAGTCAGATGAGAACGAATGGAGTTTTTAATAATTTTTTAGCATTGAAGTCTTACGTATACAAGGTAGTATTTTTTTCAGTTTATATAAATTCTAAGCTGGTTGTCGAAAATAATTCCGATGATTCTACGAAAAATGCAGTTGACTATATTCAAAAACAATTTATCAAGTATAATTTGTGAAAAAGATGTTTTATATAAAATTTTAAAGTCTCTTGATTAATTGAGTCTAAATGTTTTTTTTTTGTATCACATATTGACTTAGAGAACCCTTTTATTACATTACAAATGAAAAAAAAATATTACGTCATCTGAAAAGACTTGAATCAAAAATATTCTTAAAACAATATAATTAATACTGAATTTTTTTTATTTTCAAAGATAAGAAATATTCAACTATCTATTAAATTAATTTTTCTTTAAAATTAAAACACCATTTTTTTAAAACAAAATAACTTGGAAAAAAATAGGATAGGCGCTGACGCACCTCCTTCCAAAGTAAAAAAAGATAAAATTTTTATTTTTTGCTATTAATTCTGACGAAATAGCTGATCTCCAAAAGTGGTTCTAATAACATAAAAATAGTTTTATTGATATAAATGTTATTCAAGTTAATAAATATCTATTCATCAAAATTTAAAATTGTTAAATAATAAATGTTTTTAATATTTTTAACAAAAATACGTGCAAACATTGGAAGTGTATTTAAAATTGAAATTATCAGTATCATATTACATACATCATTATCATATTACAGTTTTGTTTACAAATGCTATTGAATTGCGAAAAAATAATAGAAACCATTCGGATAGTTTCATATAAATATCATATATAAAGAAATATATATATATGTAATTATAATGCTAAAATTACAACAATATATCATATTAAATAAAGTATATAAACTGAATATGCAACAGAATACCTATATTTAGAGTTTCTCTTTTAGATATACGTTCGCGATTAGAAGAAAAATATTCAGTCGTATTTAGTGAGCCAAAAAGGATAATATAGCTATTTGTATGCATTACTAAAATGGCGGCTCTATTATTACAGTAATAAAGCATATATTCCATTGAGAATTGTCTAGACGAACAAAGTAGCAAAATATATCTTTTCTAGGAAACAATAATTTTTGTGCTAACAAATTTACTTCTTACACATAAAAGTAAATCAAACTAAGAACATAATGAAATTATTACACTCTAACAAATTCCGCATGCAATAAGAAATAATGACTATTCCATTCTCTACATAAGTCTAATGGGGAAAAAATATTCTTTTTACCTGTAGTTAATTTCTTGCAATAAACAAATAGTACAATAAAGGAAAAGTAATCCATTACTTCTCTCAGACATCCTTTATGTATCAATCAAGAGAGAAAAGAGTATCATTTTCCCCCCATCACACATTACCGGTCATCTTAACGAATGAGGGTCATTTCGGGAACGATTTGACCACTTCATCTACTCCCCAACTGCTCGTTATGGACTTCATTATGGCATGGAGAACCAAAGAAATATTAACAAGCAGTCGCAAAACAAGCCATAAAATAAAGGCGAATGTAAGAGAACTGCAGCGGGAAGGGTGTTGGTCAAGTGGACGAATGGTCAGTGAATTTTCGGACATCAGAAGTGGACCAATTCCGACCACTTGTTAGGATTTCAGCTCGATACGACAAGAAACAAAATGATGTGTGAGAAATTGAGTAAATTGTTTCCGTGGTCTTTTTGTCCCCATTTAAGAGACAGTTTAACGACTAAAAGAGTATTAGGTTTATTATGGACAATTCTGTATCAGTTTCATGCTTCAAAAATCCGGGCTAAAATCCTGGTAAAAAATATTAAAATAGTCTAAGAAACATTTTTTTTTAAGATATAAATTAGTCGAATTGGGTATCTTAATAATGGAAGTGAATATGAGTGTTTATCATAACACACTCCACACAGTAGATCTTTTAATCGGAAACTATTGAAGGAGGATAGGATTCTATATTTTGAAGCGATTATTTTATGATATTATTAATAAATTATTAGAGTTATTAGAGAAAGTTACTAGAAAGAGTTATTATTCAAAGAACTAAAATGCTCAAAATTCAAAATTAATTTTGCATAAACCTAAAAGTAAAAAAGAATTTTTTTTTGATGTATACAAATCTAACTATAACCAACATAATTTCCTAATTTAATTTTCTAAATGAAATATTTATTTCCTAAAATATTAAATCTATATTTATATGCAATATCCTAGAATGGTAACTGTAAACCTTGCCAACTTCACTACTTAATAAAATCTTTATATTTTCCATATTTTTTACCTTACATTCCATTACCTTATACCAATATATCCTTACATTCCATTACCCCTTATATATATATATATGAATATAAATATAAATATATATATATATATATATATATATATATATATATATATATATATATATATATATATATATATATATATATATATATATATATATATATATATATATATATATATATATATATATATATATATGTGTGTGTGTGTGTGTGTGTACTCGTAAGAATTTTAGTGTAATAGAGCTCCCAACATATATTCGGCCATGATCTTAATCGATATATTACTAACAATTAATGCCAGCACTATCCCTGGTTGCTGATTTAAAGTCCTTAAATAGGTGTTGAAACTTGTTCACAGTTTCCGAAATAACAATATAGGTTGAGTTCTAAAATAGATTGGAATTGTCTGGATTTACATTCTTTTTCACTGTTTAGGCAATATTTTATATTTGTGGTCGTAACTTAAGTAATAATGTTGGATAATTCATGCATTTATTCCAAAGTATCAGAAAAGAAGTTAATAAAAAGACTTGAGAACTTAAAATATCATGATCTGAAAATCAGTGACTAATTAAAATAAATAATCCCTACAAAAAAGAGTTTTTAAAGATTCTTTCATATATAATATTAAATACATTAAAATATCAATTTCAATAAAAATCTTTTTAATGATTACTTAAGATATTTAACTTTTCGTTAAGAGAAATATACTTGTAAACATCATTAATAGTATTAAATTACAACGTGCCTCAGAAGTAAGTAAATGCATGAAATCGTGAAACGTTATTAAATGATTGCTTGGACCTTTTAAATAAAAAAAATCCAAACCGTTATTTTTTTTTAAAAATATAAAGCATGTAAATTTATAATCATAATTTAAAAAAACTGGAAATATATTTTGCATCAGAAAATTCACAGCATTTTCTGTTCACATTTGGCATGACATTTTATGATTAAATTTTTGAAGATGTGAATAACTCTATTTTATTATTTTAAAAGTAAAATTATAACGGAATATATTGAAGGAAGATGAATAAATTAAAGATCGCTTTTTTTAACCTTTCTCAGAAGCTTTAATTGGGCAAAAACATTATCCATCAATAAAAAAACGTTTTCTGTAAAGAACAGATAATTAAAGATTAAACAGATAACAGATCTGTCAAGTTCACAGCCTTTTCTGTTCACATTTGGCATGACATTTTATGATTTTTTAAAGATGTGAATAACTCTATTTTATTATTTTAAAAGTAAAATTAAAACGGAATATATTGGAGGAAGATGAATAAATTAAAGATCGCTTTTTTTAACCTCTCTCAGAAGCTTTAATTGGGCAAAAACGTTAACCATCGATAAAAAAACTTTTTCTGTAAAGAACAGATAATTTTTTTTTCGAAATGTTGAATGTTTATTAGATATTTTAAATTCCAAAAACCTTTAATTATATTATAATCTATTCGATGCATATGCATTCTAGGTAAAAACAATCAGTGAATAATATATAGAACAATGCAACCATTTATCTCTTGATAAAAATCTCAAAAAGAATCAAAATATCAGTTCTTGGTTAAAATATATATTCTAATACCATTCAATCTACACTAAAATTATACCTGTGGATGAATTTTTATTACTTAAACATCACACATTTCATGCCTTTTTTTGATCACAAGTATCTGCAAATGTAATTTAAATGCATTACTACCAATCTCTAAAATGCAAACCATAAGATGTTTGCTTTATATTTTTATTATTGGAAAGGTGCCTAACACACTTTTATGCCAGTAGAAAACCGCAGACTTAATACTTATGGGGGAAAAAACCTAGTTAGATGGAAAATATGCGAGAAACAAAAGTTTTATGGAGCTTAAAAATTAATGGCATTTCACGGTAAGGACCAACTTCATTAAAATGTTTATCATCTGCTCGATTTCGGTCTTTTCGGGGGTGAATTCCAGAAATATTTCACCATTAATGAGAAATCTTTCAAAGGACTTGAATAGAAGATCTCACGTTTTCGAAATTTACAGCGCCGGAGTTTAATATGGTGGAAAGCATGGCTCTTGTGCTTTGTGCATATAAAATGAGCCGAAATGGATTATTTTTCTAAAATTAGTTTAAGGGAAGGTGATTGAAATATGTATAGAAATAAAATTTTAAAGTAAAATTTGCCTTTTTACTGCACTACGATTAAATCTTAAAGAATCATCTAAGAATTCTATATAAATAAGTGCTAAGATTGTTGTAGAAAACATAATTTAAAATATTGTTGTCAAATTCATATTATTTTTTAACTGAGGTGTCGGTTACACATATAATGCATTTTATAATCTCTTATATGCACATGCGTGTTATGAATGCAAATACAGGGGGATTCAAAAGTCTGTTGACATTTGAAAATTCAAGAATTTACGAAATAATGAAGGTAGAGAGTTAAAAATTGACACACATGCTTGAAAAGACATACTTTTTTATTGAATAAAAAAAGGTGCGAAAATTACCAACAGATGGCGCTTCATATGATAAAAAGCAATAATTACTATAACGATTTTATAATAAATGTTCAATACATCGGCATTCATTCACTAGCAACATCTGTGGTTGAGTGGAAATGTTGTGAATTGTTCTATATATTATATCTGTAAGAACGGTGAGAAATTGTTATTTGATGTTGTCTTTTAACATAATTAATTTTGTTGGATGGTCGGACGCCTCTTCATGTAATGAAAATTCTTAAACGAAATTTTTAAACGGAAGATTTAAATTTATTTCGTCATATAACTTTAATGCTAAATAATATTCCGTACATAATAAACTTCTCATTGATAATACCTGTTTGATATCATTTCTGTCCTTCAGTATATAGTTTTATAAAACTGTATTAGAATAGAAGGAAACTGAAAATCTGTCGACTGAAGGAAACTAAAATTTTGCAATGTCTGTTGTTGATTTAGAATTCCACTGCCATCTTTATTGAATGGATAAAATATAGTAGTGCCAAATGGAAACATCTGAATCTGTTATGAAACGAGATACTTTATTTAGAAGAAAACACTGAATAAAGCAAGTGTAAATTTTCTGTCTTGAAGAGTATTTGATTATCTCCTGGGAATTCTAGTGGTTGCGAGATTCATTTCCATTTGTCAGTGCGGCTATTCGGAGTAACAAATCAGGAATCTCTGCTCTCTTAGGATTCCACTGATCCATTAAGGAAGGCTATATTGCAGTATCAGTAACATGATTCTTTTATTGCCTACTGTGACACAAGCAGCTAGTCCAATGCGGTTCCAAAGATTGGATCTGAAGCAAAGGCGAATAAAGATAAATTTTCTTTATTTAGATTATCGAATATATCTTTTGAAAATTTAAAATCCAATAACTTCGTAACTTCACAAAATGCCCTTTAACAATTAATCGGATTTTTTAATCATCCATTTATTTTAAAATACATGCTCTCTTAACCAATAAAATGACTTTTGATTTGTGACATATTTTAGTATTCATAAGGGATCCAATTGATATTAATATATCAGGAAAAATATCTCTCCTGATCTGAAAGTCAGGAGAGATATTTTTCTTAATTTTAGTTCAATTAAAGAAAACCGTTATTCATTATGTGTTGAAAATATTATATGTTTCTGTAATAATTATGTCAACCGCTGAAATCAGGGACAAAATTCTTCACTGATAATATTTCTCGATTACTCGATTGCGTATCATCGGTTATTCATTTTTTTTCTCACCGAAAAGTGAGGAAAGAGAGTCATTGAGTGCGAATTACTAAAAAATATTTTCAAATCATAAAAAAATTGAAAATTGGAGTTGGAAAACGCATTAAACACTAGCTGTAGTCTGAACAACAGACAGAAAAAAATTAATTATAGAATAGTTTTCACACTTAATGTACTTTTGCATGCTAACTCGTGATATTAATGTATTCTTCATTTCTCTTTAGTTCTGTTTCTTTTACATACATCCGCGTATGTAAGTTTGATATTCGCAATCTTTTAAGAAGATTCGATTTTAATTATGCTTTTTGATTATTTAAAGTAGAATTTCGCAATACATTGAACCTAATATAACGAGTAGTTGATGAAGCAACAACTCTTTCTAATATAATCATCCCTTTACTACATTCTCTAAGTCACGCAGAATAATATGTCACTATTTATCAACATGTTCTTAAATTAGTTAGAATGTTTTGGATACCTATATGTACTCAAGGGGGAAAATATTGATACTAAATACAGTCTAATGCACAGCATTAAGTAGGCATGTAATACTTTTTCATATGGAACATAAAATTTATATTACTTTATAAAAGCGTTTTCTTTATTTTCATTCTCTGTATAGGAATTAAAGGGCACTTCCTTAATTTCCTTATTTAATTTGTGCAATATTTACTTAATTTGTATTTTATTATTAGTTTATATTAATTTTATTTAATTAATTATTTTGAATTTAATCGAACAAAAAAATATGAATACCAACTAATCTCCATAAAATAATATTATAAATTGTTTTTGGAAAAAATCCCTTTAATTTCCTTAAATTTCCTTTAATTCTTATACAGAGAATAAAAATAAAGAAAACGCTTTATAAAGTAATATAAATGTTATATTCCATATGGAAAAGTATTACATGCCAAATAAATGCTGTGCATTAGACGTCCGCTACGCATTGAAACTTCAAGGAAATACCAGCTAAAGGTTAAAAAGCAAAAATTAGGAATTATAAGCGCAACACACATATTTTCATATTAAAGGGGGGGGGGGTAGCGTCAAATGTGCTTACGAGGTACTAGTCTAAATATGTTAATAGTTTTTAAAGTGACTTTTTCAAATGAACCTTAATAGAGAATAAGAAAAAAGGAATTTTAATTAAAAGGAGTATATTGCACAAAATGAATCCAGATTATTATCATTCACATTAATATAAGAATTCGTTTCTTTAATAAGTATTATGAACGTTGTTCAAACATGAATCATAAAATATTTCTAAGATAAAATAACTCAAAACGCTAGTTTTAAATTATTTTTAATTTAATCAAACAAAAAAACTCTGAATACCAACTCCTCTCTATAAAATACCATTATTGAAAACATTTTGGAAAAATGATTTCTGTTTTGGTACAAAAATATGACTGAGTTTAAAGCAAGCTTATTTTTCTAGTAACTTCATTTTATCTGAAATAATTCTTTATTGATCTCTCATTGGTTGAAATAACTTTTCAATAGTTCAAAACTTTTGCCATAATTCAGAAATTTCTCTTTGTAACATATGAGACAAACACATATTCCATTTCCTATCTCATTGATTTCGACAAATATAATACTTTAAAAGAAAGTAAATCCGAATACAATTGTTGAAATATCACTGTTTATCTTAGATTTAAAATGTTCTTTTTTATTTTAATTTTGGTTTCGAATATTCAGAAATTCATATTTGCAATACATGAGAAAAACACATATTCCATAATATCTTCTTGATTTCTCTAAACAGAAGACTTTCGGAGATAATTTTTGGGTTGTTTATTTGGTAGGGAAAAAAATAAGATTGAATAAAATTATCGAAATATCACTTTTATTTTGCTTTAAAAAAGGGGTTTGACTTTATTTAAAAAAAAAAATGGCTCCAATCTTTTAACGATAATTTTGTAGACAATTTATATGCCGAAATTACTAAAGTTATAATCTTATCCTTCCCCCAATACAATTACCGGATTTTAAATCATTATTTAAGTTAAGGTCATCGAGAATTAAAGTCGTTGCAAATATTTCTTGATGCCGTTTGAAAGCAGTTTTTGACTGGAATGTTAATTTAATTCATTATGTAATTCATTTGATCAGTTAATATATGTAGTTACTTGAAATGGAAGTAAATTTTTCTATTATTATTAAAATCCGTTTCACCATACAACACGGCTCAAAGACTTCAAAGAAACTTAAGCGTCTAAGAATATGTAACAATTTAAGTAAAGCTAGTTCAGTGATGTCATTTAATAACAACAGAAAATCATTTCGTTGATGCTCAGTCGCATTTAAAGTGGAAAATATGTCACATTGAGTTTTGAATAACTTTGTTAATAGTGATTATAATCTAATAAAAAATGGCAGTAAAAATTTAGCAATAAATGATACCAAGGGATTGTTTAGAGACATTAATCTTGTTGCATGTCTATTTAGTACACATCTTTTTAACCCGTAAGGAAAACTACTTGAAATATACACTGAAGAGCCAGAAAAACTTGTATAGCAGGTCGTATGTAAATAATGAAGATGCTCAACCAATCAGCATAACGCGATGTAATCGATAGTGCGTATATAAGACAACAGGTGTCTGAGGAGGTTATTACATGGATTCTTGCTGTTATAATATCAGGTTATCTAGACTAGTTATTTTCAACGGGGAATAATCATCGGCGTACGAGAGATGGATCACAGCATTTCCGAAGTACCGATGAAATTTGGATTTTTGGGCAAAACCATTTCAAGAGTGTACCACGAATAACAGGTTTCCGGTAAAACTTCAAATCTTCGACAGCGGTGCTGCCGGAAAAAGATCTTGACAGAGCGGGATCACCAACGACTGAAAAGAATCGTTATACGAGATTGCCGTTCAAAACTTTCTCAAATTGCTGCGGATTTGAATGCAGGCCCATGAATAAGTGCCGGCTTACGCATTGGGCAAGGTATCTTAATTGGTATGAGCTTCCGCAGCCGCAGACCATACTGTGTATCATTGTGAACTTCGTGGTACAAAGCTCTGCGCCTTGCCTGGGCTCGCCAACATCGTCATTGGACTCTTAGTGATTGAAAAAAAGTTTTATGGTCTGACTAATCACGTTTCCAATTGAATCGGGTGGATATCTGTGTGCGGATGTAAAGAAAACCCATGGATCCCTCATGCCTACAAGGAACTGTTCAAGCTGGTGGATACTCTGTGATGGTATGGGGCGTGCGCAATTTGCGTGAAATGGGACCATTGATTATGTCTAGATTCGAACTTTTATAGGGGGCGTTACGTTAGCATCCTTTCTAATTCCCTGCATCCATTCATGTCCTGTGTGCATTACGACGGACGTGGACAATTCCAACAGGATAATGCGCCACTACACAGTTATACAGTAACTACCGAGTGGCTTCAGGTGCACTTTTCTCAATTTCGTTCCTTCTCCTGGCCACTTAATTCCCCTGATATGAACATTATCGAGCATATCTGGGATGTTTTGCAACTTGCTGTCCTTAGAAAATCTCCCCCACCTCTCCCTCCCTTTGTGGACTGTCCTGCATCATGGTGTGAACTCTCTACTGAATATCGTCACGCATTAGTTGAATCCATGCCATGCCATGTTGCGTCACTTCTGGAGACTCTACACAATATTGGATTGGTGTACAATTTTATCCGGCACTTCAGTGTAAATTGATTAAAAATAGAAGAAAATAAATATGCGACCAAGAATTTGTATAGTCGAAAATACTTTTTTTTTAATTTTAAGATGATGTAAAATCATTTTAACAATAATATTTCCTGAACTTACTGCTAAAAATGTGCAAAATGTAGCTTAATTTGTGATTAATTGAGATTCTCATTAAAATTTCTAAGGAATTGCTTCCAGGTTCACATTCATTTCTCCCAAAATAAATATTCACATGCCGAATTGGTTAGTTCTAGGTCGAACAATATAGCCACACACATAAAATTCATCTGTATTCTAAGGTAAATATAAAATTTACGATGTAATAACATCGTATACTCATGAACTTAATTCATGTTGCTTAGACATATAATTTCCCAGACGATTGTCAGAAACTTCAAAGTTTATTTAAATACTTTTGCATCAGCTTGTGGAAGGACAACTATTACAGAAAAGTATTTCTAATTTTATTAATGGATACAAGCTTCATATGCCTTCCTGTCAAATGAGATCTCAGAATTACTACATAATAGGAGGAAGAACCAGTTAAAAGGGAAACCATAATAAAAACGATAAGCCGTTTGAAAATTAAAGGCTCTTCAAGGGAAGAGACTTATTAATTTGCTTATTAACTACGGGAATTTGGACTTTCTACAGACAAATTTCAGAAATATTTCACTAATAATGTGGGACATTTCCACGAACATGAATATAAAATCTCTGATTTTCTAAATTTAGACAGACATTTTGCCATTTTGAGGAAAAATGGTATTTTGTGGTAAAATAGAGAGGGCGATGAAAAACTAGAATTAATCGTATTATGAAATCTGTTAAGACTAATAGACTAAAATAACCTTAATATATATTTTATCAAGCAAACAGATTGGTTAATTTTAAATGGATAAGAACAGAAATTGTTTATCATTACTCTTAGTGGCAAACATTGAAATAAAGAGATATTCTAAAGAATCTTGAAACGTTCAAGTTATGGAGAGAATATGCTACCGGCTTTAAATATTCGTATAAGATAAAACCAATTGATATAAATAGTCGAACATATAATGCTAATGAAATATAAAAAGTAAAAAAATAAGAAAAATTCAAGAAAAGCATCTAACGCTGCAATTAATATTTATTTCATTTTTTTTTTATTCAAGGCAGAATGAAGCTTTATCAAAATAAAATAAAATATTGCAAAAAATAAAATGCTAAAAAAATATTTATCGAAATAAACTTTTTAATTTCTTTGTGACAATTAATAAACTCACAGATTCTGGATGCAAGTTCTCAGTTTATCCAATAATATAAATATTGCCGCATTGAAAAGAGACAGTCGACTCTCCATTTCCGAATGGTCATAGCGCTGGTTTCTTAATCAATAGGTCGTAAGTTCGAATCACGCTAGAGACAATGCGATTCATAGTATGTGTGAGTATTTAATTCCTTGATTTTATGTTTTCCTTTATTTCATGTTCCAGAAGATTCTGGACATTTCTTTAGTTCACCAGACAAGTGTTCTGGACTTTTCTTACTGTCTCCAGAAAAGTATTCTGGAACTTCCCCTGCTAGTATAAAAGCAGAAGATCTGTCAGTCACTGTGTTCTGAGTTGAGTTAATAAATTGGTTTAGCTCTACTTCTTGTGTGTGTCATTGAGTTCCATACTAAAGAACCTACGTCACAATATATCTTTACCAAAACTAAGCCCTTGTTAAAATCTTGCTTTTATATTACAGTGATATTATCTGAAAAGAATAAAATTTTAATTTATAAATAGCTTCAAAATGTTTTCATTAAAACAAATGATGGGAAAAATCATAATGGTCACCAATTCATTTTTATAATTAAAAAAATGGATATAAAAGAGTTTTTTGCATGAAAACTACATTCTGCTTCTGAAGTGATCAAAGAATAAATTTCTTATCAAATTTGCAAAGTGAAAGCAAATTTCGCACTTGAGAATAACATTTTATCCATCCTTAATTTAATAAATACTAAAAGTTATCAGATAAAATAAACAGAACAAAAAAACTTATCTCTGAGTTTGGTGCCAGTGGCATGGATCTTTCTTCCAGATCTTTAAAGCATTCTCTTGGAAAATATGCAAAAATAAATTTAAAAAAAATTATTTTAATTTCAAAAAAAGATTAATTTCATATTTTGGGATCTTAGTAGAAAATTTAATGTGATTTTAAAATACAAACCAGATTTTATAATTATATTCATGCTCTAAAAATCATATTTTTTTATTATTCCACAAAGAATCTTTAGAATAAAATATCGTATGAGCTTTTTAATATCTAAAACTGAAGGACGAGGACAACTCATTTCTCGTTGGTAGGAAAGGCGGGTGTCACCAACTTATTGCGTGTTCGCTGCAACCGTAATTGAAATTCTTGTACTTTGCAGATTTCGTTGACATGTCCGGATTTTCAGTGAAAGGGGAATTAGTTGAAGAGGAATGAACCTTGTTTTACCTCTTTAGAGTTCTTTAGATGAAATCTGGAGAATTTTTTCTTCTTAGTAAGAACAGAATTTCTTGAAAAAAAGAAAAAAAAAACAGATTGAATGTAGAATAACAGTAATCTATTGTTAAAGTAGGAAGAATAGAATGTATCGTTATAATCAAAATTCAATCTTTCTGTAGTGATGCATATTATTATTTTGAATACCCAACATCAGAAGGAACTTGCAACTTGTAACTTGTTTCCTACATTTATAAGTTAAATTTGATTTGTAACAGCTACATTTATGAGTTAAATTTAAAACACAAATTAAAATATTTGTTTAAAAGAATGTTTTTAATAAATCAACAATTTAATAGGTGTTTGTTAGGCCCTATTAGGCCAGGATAGCCTGGTTGGTAGAGCGTCGGATTCGCGTCCCTTAGGTTGCGAGTTCGAACCCCGCAGGCCGAAGATTCCCCGCGTGCTTGGTGGCTGACGCGCGTTAAATTTGTCGTGGTCACGAAGTCTTCCATGTCGAGAGTAATACCACTGGGGGTACTGGATCAGGTGTGATCGTTCTCTGATTCAGGTCTAAATTACGATCTGTGTTTGAGTGGAATGAAGTCCGCCCCGTAAAAAGGGTTGTGACGTGTGTGTAGCTAAGTCGTTCTCTTGGCCCTAGATGGCGCTACTATAGAAACCAGAGGCGCTCCCCCCCTAGGCTTAAATCCACTGTCTTCGAACAGCGGGCTTGCCTATGGCAAGTGCCATAAGAAACAACAACAACAACATAGGTGTTTATACAAAATGTAGCATTAATTATCTAAAACAATAAAATAATTGAAAAAAAAACCTAAAAGTTATGAACCAACAAGAGAACAAAATGCTTTAAAATTAAAATTTAATTTAAATATTATTCCAATTGTTAAATAACTGATCCACAAATATTTCTAAATCATAATATATGAACTCGGAATTTTCTCTTTATATTTTTAACATAGTAAATTTAAACATTATATTTCTAATAAATATTATTTTTAAATATTAGATTTCTAATAAATATTTTATTTAAATATTTGATTTCTAATATTAATTTCTAATTTTGATTAAATTTATAAATATATTGATTTCTAATTATTAAATGTATTAATATTTTAATTATTTTGATCTCTCTTTATATTTTGAATTTAAATATAATTAAAATGTCAAAAAATACTATTTTATACTCTACGAATGAACGATTTCGTAAATGGAAATTACGCGTTTTAATGAAAAAAATAATGAGGAAGGCAAAACACTTTTAACTATAAAATACACATTCAATGCCCAATGGAATTTCAAATATTCATATTGTTCCAAATAAATCAAACAAAAATTCAAAGGGAAAAGATTATTGCCCAACATTATTATGATTCATTGCATTTTTAATTTTTGAAAATTATATTTAATATTTATAAAAACAATTTTATTTATATTTATAGGCTTTTGAAAAATGAATTTCAAAGCATTATTTCTAATATTCTTTTAAAAAAGCATCCCAAATATATTACTTTTATATTTTTCCAAAATTATATTCCAAATAAATAAATTATACTGAGTATTGTTAAACGGCAGATTCAATTAAAACGAGATGCATTTATTGGGAAAAAAAGACAAATGGCAATAATTAATATTAATATCCAAAATTTCAGCATTGATTACGAATATATCAAAATATTGTAGGAAACGTTATATATCCAAGAGAATGATTATCGTTATCTCTTGTGAAAATGCTCTTCTTTCAAAAAGAATTAGTACTCCATATTATATAAATGATAATGTTTGTTTTCTTAAGAATACCTTTCTCTACCTACATAATTATAATAAATATAAATTTACAAATGAAATTACCATTTTCTGTAAAGCTTTCTGTAATGGCTATAATGGATAGATTGTTTTCAGTAATGGCTTTGCAATGGCTAGACAATTAATAAGCATATATTCTCTGTCTTAATTAATGTAAATATATATAAAAATTCAGAGTTTCCTTTTCAAAGGCTTTGCTCAAAGAAATGACTAAATTTTCTTTCAGGGATGAGATTTTGCTATCTAATAAAAAAGTTGCAATCAAATACGGGAAATAATAATTCTCGATTTCTTCAGGGGAAAAATATTTCAACAGAAAAAAAAAAGCCCTCCTAAATTATTAATGAGTGTTCAAGTTCATTTTTAAAAACCGCCCAAATTTTCCAAATGCATAGTTATGAACTATATATTTGAAGTTGAACTATGTATTTTTCCAAATACATAGTTCCTTTTTTCAGCTGGTGATAGTTGGCAGACGTCTCGTATTAATTCTTTTTAAATTTTCTACCATATTAAATTTTTCGATGTATCTAAATAACAAATATATCATCTTATAAGTCCAATAATAGAAGCGCGTAGTTTCACTGTTTATGGTTTATCTTTATCGTACTAGGCTTAAATTTATGTTTTAGGTTTAAGTGTGTAGCTGCGCGGATACACAGAAAAAGTCTTCCCTATCAACGGATTTACACCAAACAGGGCACATTGGGTGAAGCTGGAATTTACAATTCAAAAGTACAAAATTAAAAGAAAATTAAATTTAGAAATGAGCAGGGGAAGAATTTGACAATCTTAGTAGAGAAATCTATATTTATGAATAAAGATCAATGTGTGTGTGTGTGTTGGCGCTCTACAGGCCAGGTCATTTGAAATAAAACTACCAAATTTGGCACATGTATACATTAGAGGTCAGGAATGTGCACATGGGGTTCCTTTTTTGAATTTTTAATTAGAATTTTAATTATTAATTAAAAACTAACTTTCCCGCCAAAAAAAATCTTCCATTTTCCCCACCGCCAAATGAGTAAGGTTTCAATTTTTTTTTTCACGCAACAGTAATGAGGCTAGGGTTAACATTTTTCGGCCGATTATTTCAAACGATTTTGTTTATTTTCTTAATGTTTTATGCATTTAAAATTAAACATTGTTAATTAATCCATGTTTCGGATTCATTCTGAAGTACTTTTGAATTAAAATAACACAGAATAAAGGAAATTAAAAATGTCTAATCTGCATAGCGTTACCCCAACTGGCATAGAAAAATTCTAGCATTTGCGTTACCGTAACTGGTGAAGAGAATTCACGCATGCGCATTGTGTTCTGATTGTTGACATTACAACCATTTTCAACGGATGATTTAAATTATTTTTAGGTTAGTTGCATGCTTTTGTAATTAAATTGTATTTATGTTAGTTATATATATTTTTTTTGTATATGCTTATAGTTTTAAGAACATCGTTTTTAAAGTAGTTTTTTTAAACCTGTTTTAGACCGATTATTTTAAACGATTCATTTTATTTTCTTAGTGTTTAATGCATTTAAAATGAAACATTGTTCATTAATCGATCTGTTCATGATGAATCTGAGAAAATTTTGTTGACAAATTCTTGAGATATTACATAAATTAAGAAAGATATTCTTTAGTGCCCATAAAGTTTAAACGCTTAGTGACTCTGTTATCAGTAATCATATTATTAAATAAATGCTTTGTTTCAGTAAAAAAATATTATTATATTAATTGCAGATTAATCATTTACACTTTAATGTAAAGCATAAATTCTACGAGAGATAACAGAAAATTAGCGAGATACATATCACGTTATGACTGAAGGCGTTTATAATATTAGGAGTGAATTATATGACTATCCAAATTTGAAGTTTTAAAATATTTTGCTGCAGAATCTATTAAAGTTGGAATTGCGTAAAATATTTAATGGTACGACCGGAGTTTAACCCCCTGCTTGGCAAAATTTTTAAAAATCACCAACAACGGCCTTGCGAAAGGTTCAAAAGCAAAGGAGCAGATGTTCAATTATAGTGCATAATAAAGATTGGCAGCTTTGGCGCGTTATCGCAATTTGGCGAAGAAGGGGGTTAAACTCCGGTTCAACCTATTTAGTTATTAAAATTTAAACGAACCTTAAGATTGGCGAACCGGCTGGTAGCCAAAGGCGGCTAGTAATTCAATATAGTACTTGAATATTGAATGCTCAGATATTTCTGGATATTAAAGAATCTCAAAATAGACAAGACATTATCCGAAATATTATTGCCTGGTTAATGGTGATGTTAGTAAATAAGTTTTTGGTTACAGTTTGGTTGTTAATTTTCTTTTATTTTTATTTTGGAATTAGAATTGTTCGAACACAAAATAAAGTTTATATTGTTTTGATAAGTTAATAATGGATATGATTTATTATTTAAAAACTCTTGCTGTGAAATTCTAATTCATATTAGTAGATAAAACACCATTTAAACAAGTTTTAAAAGTGTCCTATTCTTCTGATTCACACTTTTCGGCACTTGCCTTAACTCAAAACTTTTCATTCTCGAATATTTCACGTAGTTAGAAACAAACGCAAGAATGCTACTGGGGGATAAATTTGTATTTCCAAGAATTGAAATTTTCTCAAAAATATTTCCATGAAAAGTGTGAATTGTGAATAATTTTTGAAAAAGAAAATATTGCATTTCAGTATTTCAAATAATTTCCTCAAGAACATTTGAAGATCATTTTTTTACAATAAAAACTTTCTTAGTTGACTTGTTTACTCGTCTTGAAAATGAAATATATTGAAAACCTTACAGCAGATAGAATTCAGCCGAACATTAGAAGTTAAAAATAAAAAAATCATCTTTCATTTTCCACCAAATTGAATTTCTAAGAAAAATTCCTTTTATTTTCTGTTTGCCGAAAATTTTAACTTTCAGTTTTGTTGTAAGAGTTTTCCGTCATGCATTTGAATTCTTTCCTTTAATCATAAAAGATGTATTTCCAAAAAGAATTTATATTGGTGAAACGTTTATTTGCATCGATATGAGAAAGACTTATGAAATGTTTAGGAAAACAAAAGCTTAACTGAAACTTTTTAGCATAAAATTCCAAAAAGAAATATCCTTTGAAGTCACCTATCGTTAAAAGGTAACATGACATTAAAAGAATTAAGAGTTCTCTATAAAGAAAAATGAGGGAATTCCAGGTTTAAGAGAAAGAGAATTTTTGAATTAAAAATCATATCTGATCTCGAGTTCGATGACCTTTGATGATTGCAATACTTTTTTTTTCAGTCTTCGTAAACAAGATATGATAACATTACTATTAAAATAGTTAAAAATAGATTTTATAGGTAAGCAGACAGCTTCTTTCACTTCATTTCAGGAAACAAATATACTTACTACGTTGTTTGAAGCAGGATTTATTGCTTTCTGGAATCTCAATCACATATTTATTAATGAAAACATGCTTAATTTTCACAATAAACGCATAAGACACATAAAACTGACCTTTAAGTGATTTTTTCATCCAATTAAATTATCTTGCTAAAAACTGCATCTTCAACAGACTAATGAAGATCTTGAAAATATTGCTGTAAGAAATCCAAACTGACAAAGAATGTGCTAGCTAAGAAACTCTGTAAAAAACCAACAACTAACTGTAAAAATGATAATCTTCGACTATACTTAATATCTTACTACCATTCCAACTTACAACGTACAGTAACGGAATCTACTATTGCCCTGTTTTAGCGTAATATGCACCGATTATACTAATAAAAATGTGATGTTTTTGGCTTCATGTGTATTTATATTACTGTTCTAGTAGCCATCCAAAAATCAACCCCTAGTGAGGTTAAAAATTAAAATTGATTCCTAGTGGGGTTGAAAATTCCAAGAAAAAATGGGCATTGTGCAGAAAATGAAAAATCAAGAATAACAACTGAAGCCCTAGAAAGTAAGAAATTCAAACAATAAAAATAGATACCGCAAGGAAATACCTAAATTTAAGAAATTTAAAATACATCATAACAAATAAACTTAATTCAAGAAATTCATCAGTGTTTGAAAATAATTATCCAACAAAAATCTGAAAACAATCACAAAATGCGGGAAGATCTACTGTAGCTATAACACACGCGTGTCTAATGTTTATCACAAAAAATATAGAAACTATAAAATACCAAAATTTTAAACACCTTTTAGTGCTTTCTTTTTTCAATATACGTTTTTAGTTTTTTACACAAACGACTGTTATCTTCTTTCTTCAATAATTCTTTCTCTTTTTATCATTAATCTTTTGGGTGGAGAAGTGTTGAAAATTGTTTAATGAATTCTCTAAATCGTGAATGTTTTTTTTTTATTTTCTTATTTAATTATTTTATTTTCTTCTTTTAAAAAAATTTGTTTCGTCCTTTCTATAAATTCATATTTGCTTTATTATCCCGTTGCAGACATTGTTTTTAGGGGTACGGTAACCCTTTCTCCTATGTCCTTGATGTGAATTAGGGGAATCTTTTTTCTTTTGCCATTGTTCCGAGATGTTTAGAAGATAAATATATCAAAACTCTTTGCTGAATTCCGTAAATTATGGATCTTCATTTAATTTTGTTACTTGGTGCTTTAAATTTAGGAAATTTTGATATTCCACTGTTTCTTTTCTCCATTTTTTCTCATTGACTAAATTTCCTAAGTATCAATTTCTTTCGTCATTTTTTTATTCTTGGTGTGGTGTTTCTATTGCTACATAATGCGTTTTTTTTCCCTTCTTTTTTTTTTTTTTTTTTTTTTTTTTACAAAACGACTTTTTATTTCGGTGGGGGGAGGTTCGGGTCTCGAGGTAGTCATTTTTGAACAATTATTTGACCCCCTCTGAGAAACACCTCCGTGGTTTGAATCCCTTGATCGAATAACCTTTATAAAGTCTCTCGGGTAGATTTATTTTTTTATTGATTTTCCTTATTTTCTTTTGCTATTTTTATATTTTATAATATTTATCATAGATATGTGTAATCTTTTGTTCCTTTTAGATGATGCAGCGTTCTGCGCTCTAATTTTAATATTTTCCTAAATAAAAAAATAAATAAAAAAATGGGTTATTTCAATTGACTTGTTAAACTTTGTATTTTAATTATTTTTCATTTTCCTACATTTAAGCATATATTATTATTTTTGTATTTTGAATTACATAAATTGTAACTGCTCTTATATTAAGTTATAAGTAAGTTTATTGCATTGCACATGGATACTCCATATTTTTGGATTCTATTTGGCACAAATGCACACAATTTCGTTTCTCTTCGTTCACGGGAAGCATGCAACATGTAACTGTTCTAAAGAAGAACATGGATTCTTCAAATTCATTCCACATGCTTTTAATAAATGATGCTGTAAGTATCTTCATTTCATAATGCAGCAAAACCAACCTTCAGTTTATAAAAGTTAGAATGTAAATGCACTTGAAATTGTCTCACAGCATGTGTGAAAGTTTACCTTACTTTGCAAGTTTCAAATTGTGATGTGGCTTTCAATAATTGCCCTGATATCGATCCAATAGCTTAATAGTCTATAAGGAAAATCCCTACAAACATTGCTTTATATATATAGATAGACAGATAGGTTAATATCAATCCTGAGGCAAAAATAATTCTGTTATTCAAATAGTGACAACAATAATTATTATCTGTTTTTTTTAGAATCTTGTATATCTTATTTTGCATTCATGTCCGTGATGCTTTTTACTTCGTACAGAATTCTTATATATCTTTGATGATAGTTGGCTACTGTATTGCTAGAATATTATTATAATTTTAACTCTGTTTCTACTTGTAAAATTGAAGATTTCAATACCTTTAAACATTTTTAGGACAGCGGATATCATTTTGAAAAAATAAATAAATTGATCCAGGAGTTTATTAATTAATGATGAACGTTCATACGAATGTTACCATTCATATGCAGAGATACGGGCTTAGAGAAACACACTGAAAATTCTATAAAAATCATTAATTTTTTAATGCTTTCACATCATGTCTAAAATATTAAATAGAAAAAATAATTCAAACTATTTAATAAATTCATAAATTTATTTCAAGCCATTACAATTGCTATAGTTTTTTTTGACAAAAAGGATTAATTTCTTTTAAATTTACCAAATAATATTTAAATGTCTGACAATATAGATTCTAGTAGATATTTTAAATATATTTGGGCTAAAATAATTTAAAAATATGGATATATTTGATATTTATTACAATGGCTCCTATACATTGAAATTCTTTATTCCGAAATAATTATGAGGCAAAATCTTACGTAGAAGGAGCATTTTATGAAGTGATATGTATTCCTAAAATGTGTATGGATAAAAAAATATTAAAAAACCATCAAAAATGACTTTAGAATTTCAGTAGCAAAATTAGTTCTCACCTTCGTATCTCCATATCTTAGTGTTAATGCTAAGACAATTAATAACTAAATAAAAAAATTTCAATTCCCATTCCTAAAAAGTCAAAACCCGAAACAGAGCAAAACATACGGGCAATGTGGCAACATTAATGCCACTAGTACCAGAAAATAAAAGGAATAAATATGTGCTGTAAGTAATAAACTTTTATGCTTCTATCAATTTCCCCAGTTAATGTTCTTTACTATCTTGAACAGTGAACAATTTATTATTCTAGAAAAAGTCCACGATTCCTGATTATTAGGATGAACTTGAGTACCAATTACAGAAATCATAAAAAATGGAACTCGTATTTCTGCAAATTTGGCAAGCTAACAACATTTAGTAGTACTTTTCTTGATATAATGTCTTTCTTTCTTCTAGTAAATTGCTCTATATTTTCCTTTAGCTCAGATTTTCGCATATTCCTCTCTAATAATTGCAAAAGCTTTACTGAAAATATTAAATAATTTCTTAAAAATAGCCTTATAGAAAGAATTTAGTATGTTAATTAAAGTTTCAGTGGAAGTAGAAAAGGAGAGATCTCCATTTCTGCTTTATTGCTCTTAAATTTTCGTACCAATTTTCTTTGAAATTTTGAAGCAAATTTCTATTAGACTATTTTCAAGTTGTGAAAAATTACAGTATTACTCATTTAGTTATATTATGAATTTTCGCTAAATGATAAAAAAAGTTATTAAAACATTGTATACATTAAAATGATTCCACATACATTAAGATGCTATAGTACATTTTTCTGATTTTTCTAAATCACACGTTTTAGCTATTATTTAATATTTTGAATATTTATGTATATTAGTTTTGCCGTAAAGAAAACATTGCTTTCATATCAAAATGGCATAATGTTTATTTTAAAAAAATACTAGCATCATTGTAATAATAATGTGCAATGTCCTCAATAAAATAAGTATTCTTAAGTGATTGTTTATTCAACTTACAATCGATATATGCATGCAAAAAAACATAGGAGAAAAATATTGTGTCGTTATAGTTAGAAATATAATGCTTGTGAAGTACTGTAAAAGAAATAAAGAGGTTTTTGAAAAAATTCGAAAACTTTATTTAAAATATCTATATAACAATCCAGAATACGATAAAAAATAACTATTTTGCTCATTCCAATAAATATTAAAATATCGTTTGTCAGTGTAATTAATTTATTAATTAAAATTGTAAATAAAAATTTCATCTCAAAATCGGTCGAGCTCCAAAAATTTAAAAGCCAGATAGAAATTTTCATTATTTTTAGCTATTATTTAATTTATATATATATATATATATATATATATATATATATATATATATATATATATATATATATATATATATATATATATAGAGAGAGAGAGAGAGAGAGAGAGAGAGAGAGAGAGACTAATCGAGAAGACTCGTGATTGTTTCAAACCGGTTTAAACTGGTTAATGACTGAAATTAATTAAGACAAATAGTGACTTAAAATAATAAAGTTCTCACATAATAACTTGAAATTTGCAATTGTAGATTTCATTTAAATTTCATTTTTTTATTTCATTTATAGATTTAGAAAATATGGACTTGTCAATCCTAGGTCAAATGAATAGATTATCCATATAAATTCTCCTAGAAGCATCCGAATCTTTAATGAAAAGTGATGATTTCTTAAGACGAATAAAACACACATTCTTCTGTTGATGTGTTTTAGATTTTCTTTCTGGTAGGAATTCTGGTCTTGGCAAGATTCATCTTCATCTGTCAGTCCGGCTGTTCGGAATAATAAATCAAGAACCCCCGTTTTATGACCCACCCTATTAAAATGTAATATATTGTATTATTAAGGAACATTTTATTTTCAAATGTAGCATATCTTATTGTCCAATACGATGATCAAATATTTTGAAGCTAATGTAATATCGAATTTGTTTTCTATGATTTCGTGGAAATTTTCTTTATTGTGATGTTTTATCCAAAATAAACTCTTTCTAACGTTTATTTGAATCAATTATTCCATCTAAAAATATTACTTAATCAGTAAGTATTCGTATTTTTTCTTTCTTCAAGGTGTTTGCTCAACCGTTATTTGTGCGTATCAATGTCGGATTTAAGACTAGGTATATCATGAATAACTGGTTAGGTTCTTAAAATATTATAATTGCGTTTACTCAGATATTAGAGTATTTAAAAATACCTAAAATCAGCTTGAATATTATTATTAACTTGAATGCTAGATTGCCTAGAGTCATAGTAGATGAATAAAAACAAACGAATTTCACGAAATAGATAAATTAAAAAGAAGAATATAAAACAGAATAAAATAAAATAAAATACGTTAAAATGTAATATAGACTAATTTGTTAAAAGAGGGTCCCGTTCTGTACATTGCCTAGGGCCGTAAAACATCTAAATCCGCTACTGATCCTTGCTTTGATTAATCGCACTTCAGACAACGTTGCAATGCAGAAGAGGAAGTTTACCTTGTTAAGAGTTTTCAGCCATTATGCTCAGCTAAATGCAATGCAGGCATGAGGCAAAGTCAGACTTCAGCGTTTGTGTCTCTGGGTCCTTGACCTCTTGAAGCTGCATTTTAAGCCCTTTTATCATGACTCGTCGATTAGGAGACAATGAGCACACTGCGAGGCTGTGCTACATTGTTTGAAGACGTTCGGGCTCATGGACCTGGTTTGATGTTACTGTTGACCAGGTAAGATAAGCCACAACAACAACAGAGTTTTCAGAAGCCACTAGTTTGACTTTTGAAAAAGAACAGGTAGATGTCTTGTCGCATTGTGATCATAGCGAGTCATCTGTTTCTAAAGGCTTGTCAATTAACCAGATTTTAATTTTAAGGATTATTTGCCTGACCTTTAAATAACCCCTAATCTTCTTATTGTGATTCAAGTTCTTAAGCCATGTTTGACTTAAAACACTGAACAACATCAGTGCACTTTCAGTTCAAAATGTGTATGAGAGAATCGGAAACTTGATCTGTGCTTAAACCATTGAACAACTTCAGTGTACTTTCAGTACAAAATGTGTATGAGAGAATCGGAAACTTGATCAGTGCTTAAAACATTGAACAACTTCAGTGTACTTTCAGTTCAAAATGTGTATGAGAGAATCGGAAACTTGATCTGTGACTTAAAACACTGAACTACTTCAGTGTACTTTCAGTTCAAAATGTGTATGAGAGAATCGGAAACTTGATCTGTGATATAAAAAAATTATATTTAGAGAAGTCAAGAAAATAACCTACATTATAAAGAAAGTTATCAAGAATAAGAAGATGACTAACAATCTACAACTCTAAAGTTAAACACCAGCAAACTTGAAAAATAATAATAATTTACCATAACAACGGAATATATTTCATGTTGATTTTACAAGGTGCTATTTGAAAGTTTCATGCCTTATAGGCTTAGTTTCTTTAAAACATGCGAATGGAAAAGCCTGTTATTGCATCATATTTTCTGTTCACTCTCGAGATGTTTGCTAAAGATACCTAAACCTATTTCAGTTTTTATCTTCTTAATTTTCTTGCCTCCATTTCTACTGTAAAATTCCAGGATATTTCGAGAAAGCTTTATATGTTCACCTATTTTCTAAGGTTAAGGACAATGTAAAGAATGCTCAACAAGATTTAAGGACACACAAAAAATCTCTTTCTTCTTGAGAATACGTGTTGGTTCAGAAATATCCAAGTACAAAATTAAAAGACATCAAATAATATTTAATATATATTTAAAAATATTCTTAATGTTTTATAACATTAAGTAATTTCAAAGTTCTTTGTCTGTCAGTCAAAAAAGACAGAAATGTGATTAATTATCTTGTTTGCCCAATGTATAAAGATTTTATAGTGAAAATAGCTAAAAAAACATTAAATTAAGTTTTGTGCTGATTATAATTAACCAAAATCAATCCTTATAAAAAGATATTAATTTCTTATCGAATACATTGATATTTTAAATTGTTTTCCATATCTTTCACAAAATCTATGAATATTTTTTTTTTCTAAATTGGAATTTTAAAAATCGCTTTGGTTTTAAATTTTATGAAACATAGATAAACCTATGAGAATAAATTTTCAATAATTTCCTTTAAACTTTTGACAATTTCTCTTACTTATTTCATTAAAACTTTTTCTAATGCCATTAAAGTATTTTGCAAAAGCATACAAAAATCTGTAAATCTTGAAAACAATTCCTCGGTCAAGATCTGTTCTAAAACACGTCTTTGATTACAATCAATTTGTAATATCGTATTTAATTTAAATCCTACTCCTGAGGATAATTATCGCACTGACACTTAAATTCAGATAGAAAATCGTTTTCTTTCCCACTTCAATTGATTAATGATTCTACAGTTCAATAAGCATCATCAATTAATTTATAATACAAATTGTCTTCGATTTTCTCTTAATTTACTCACTTTCATTCTCATATTGACGTAATTTATGAACATATATTCAAAATCACAAATATTGATCATGAAATGGATTTGTTATTGAGAAAACACTTAAGAAATAATTGAAGATGAGAAATAATTGTATTGAAGAGTTTTATCATCATTTATGGATTTCTCTTTGAAACATTTGAGGCAAACCGTTCAACAATTAGTTATCATAATGATTTCGACAAAGATAATGAATTCCAAAACATTTATTGTCTAGTTTGTAGAGCAATAAACGTTTTGGATATTATATAAATATTGTTAATTTGTAAATAATAAATGTTTTGGATATTATATAAATATTGTTAATTTGAAAATAATAAATGTTTTGGATATTATATAAATATTCTTAATTTGTAAATAATAAATGTTTTGGATATTATATAAATATTGTTAATTTGTAAATAATAAATGTTTTGGATATTTTATAAATATTGTTTAGTTTATATACTTATTATCTCTTTTACTATCTTTTCAAAGATAATACAGCAATGCGTTCGTGCTATAAATTACATAACAAGAGGGTTTTTTTTCTAGACATTCAAAAAATAACTTCTTATAAACAGTCTCTTTACTTGTAATTTATATATTTTGTATTTACCTAACCGAAAATTAAGAAGAATGAGTTTGAGCATGTATATATATATATATATATATATATATATATATATATATATATATATATATATATATATATATATATATATATATATATATATATATATATATATATATAATCTAGATTTCCATCAGTATTAGAATTCTTCGATATATTCTTTTATTAAATTTCTTTCTTTATTATTGAAAAAATTGGAATTGCACTTACAAAAAGGAAGAATGATATAATAATTTTCATATTTTCATATTTGTTTTAAACTATTCAATACCTCAAATCGAAGTTCAGATTTTCACAGCGTTTCTTTATTTCTATTTTATTCCATGTTTATCTCAAATAGCGATATAAATTATTTAAGCAGCCGGTTAGTCTGATTAGTATTTTTAAAGTAAATCATATCACTGACTCTCTGAAGGCACACGGATGAATAATGCTGAATGTCTGGATCACCGCAACAGCAGCACTGGCGGGAACTGTGGTTGAATCTTAAGGGCCATTACCGGCTACGGTACAATCCGTCCCTAAGGAAGTACGTCCCGTCTTCGATGGGAGGAGCCAGATCCCCACCTTTTCGTGCATCCTCTAGGGTGGTGAGATCCAACCACCATGACTGACGCCTCTCAGCTCATTTCAAGGTGCCCCCGGGGGGGGAGTATTTTTAAAGTAAATAATAAGAAAGAATAGAATTAAGATAAGGTACTTTACGTATATAAGTAAGTCTGAAAAATCAGTTTTAAGAACAAATAAAATTAGCAATTATGGTTTCACTCAAATTTCTAAAATTTTAAGATATGATATCCGAAGTATAAAGTTGTAAGGGAATGTGATCAAAAACAAGAATTATCTGCATGTAATCTGGAGTTTATAAATCGGCAAATCATGTTCAGATATTTAGAAAATCCATGAAGAATGTGTGGGTATTTTCACCTAACAAAGAAAAGAGTAATTTGAAAATATATCTACTATATCAAATTCTATTCTATCACTAAAGAATAGAAAGGTTATGATACCTCGATAAGAGTTTAGTAATGAAATGCACTTTTTTACGTGGCGCGATTGATTTAAAATAGCAATTTTACCTGTGTGGAATTATTTATTTATTAAATAGAATGATTTTAATTCATAGTTTTAACCTCATCCAAATCTTTACTTCATCATAACATATCATCAAAACTTTATTCTTTCCTCTCATCTAATCTTTTTTTCATAACATTTCATCGAAAGGCTTACTTCATCATAATACTTGATAGATACTTCTACTTCATCAAGACACTTCATCGAAAATGAAGCTTATTAATTTAAACCGCAATCAGATTACCATACCTGAACCTTACCTAGGGATTCCAGTACGTTTAAATTAAATAAAATGTAACGAAAATAATTCCATAGTAGATTTCTGAGCTGCAGCATTAATGTTTTAATATTTAATTTCTTTTTTTAAAAAAAGAAGAGTATTTAGAAAAAATTATGTGCAAAAATAATCTCAATATCTCATGACTTTTAGAATAATGTTAAAATTAACTTAGAACTATTTTTCAGTGTACAAATATAACATTGGCGAACTGAATAATTAAATAGGAATAGCACACACTAATGGCGAAACATTTGCAAAAGAGTGCATAAAACTTCCCGATAAACTGATAGCTTTGGAACTGTGGTACTATTGCCGTAAATGTGTATTAACCATCAATAATAAATTTTTACCTCTCAATTAATTCGCGCACAATTGATGATCCTTTCTATTTTGGTGCAGATAAGCATTTAATTTACGAAGAAAAAAGAATAATTTCTTTTTTTTAAATAAGTCTGGATACCAGTTACCCCAGGTCAGAAAAATTAAACTGTTTGTCTTTTGATGCTGGCAGGCTATTATCATTTAAAGCTGCATTTTCTCTTATAATTTCTTTCTTTCATCTAGTTCTCATGAAATCGCTTTATTTTTTTCACTCTTCAAATAATCTGCTTCTGCTTAATAAATAGGCTTCATATAAAATATAATTATTTCGCTAAACGAAAATTTAAAAAAGGTTGTTCTGAATATTAATTATGATTGAGGTCAATTAAGACCAGCACACTGAAAGTTTTATCCTTAATAACAGAGTTAGTTATATTCTAAAGATAAATACACTTAACTATTTTGTTATAATAGAAGATTTGAAGACTGGATTTAGAAAGAAAAAATGTCTCAGTTGAAGATTAATTAAAGATTAATATTAATAACTTTCATAAATTAGTTAGTGGATAATGAATACGTTAAATAAATAATTGAATTTTGCATATGTGTATTAATTATGCATATTTAAATATCTTTCAACAAATGCTGCAATTTTTAAGAGAGTATTTTGCTATAATAAAGCATTGGAAAGCACTTTATAAACTTCAGATTCGATCACGTGTTGTAGTATTAGCAATGCGTTGCAGAAATGTAGCACGAAATATTTTAATAATAAATTTCGTTTTAACTTAAGTTCCTCAAGAAATAAACAGGTCTAAAAGTTAGATTCTCTGAAAAGCGCATTTCATTTATAAAAGCCATTTTATCTTATTTATTCTATGAAAAGCATGCTAAGCAAATAAAAACTTTATGCCAGTGCAGAAAGTGAAAAGAAAGTTTAAAAATTACTTTAACTTAAAGCAAAGCTAATATTTGAAAAAAAAATTTTCTTATATCATAACCAATATTATAATATGTTATATCATAAATGGAAAATAATATCTATTTTAACCACGTTTTGTTTTATTTTAATTTTACAGAACTTTTATATTTGCTGTATAAATTTTTATTTTCTTTCATGAGGCAGTTTAAAAATTACTTAATATCTAACATATTCCTAAAAATTCTTTTTCCGAATTTGTATTTTTCTCAATATTTTATGAGCTAATTCTTACATTAAAAGTACGTTTTGCTATTTCGATTTACTATTATTATGGATAAAAATATGCTTGTGGCAGTCTTTAAATCTTTAGGTATGGAAAATCCCTTTATTTATCTGCATATTTTTATCTTTTCATAGATAATATTAATCTAAAGGCAATAAGTTGGATCGATAGAGATATGAACTATCCTGTAACTATAGAACAAAATATCTGAAGGTTGTGGTATGGGATTTCAGGTGTTTAGTCCTCGCCATCTGATGACTGTTCAAAATTATGATTTTCGTCCAGAAACTAGTTCTAGTTTTGTTTTAAATAAGACATTAATATAACAAAATTAAAACTAAACTGAGCTGTATGGGGTATTTGAAGAAATGAACAATTTTTAAGTACCAAGATTCATTGTTCAAACGACGAATAACTTTAATATTTATTTTGTTAACCTTTTTATTATTTTCATTGAATTTCACTTATCTACTAGTCTGATGTATTTTTAAACATTAGGTAATTTTTTTTCATTTACAAATGTAATATGCTCTGTTTTTAGTTGAAATTATACTTTGCAGAAGTTATCGCTCGGAAATGCCAAAATTCAGCTTAATTTCCAATTTAAAATTTTGATTAACATTTTTTAAAAATTGCACCGAAATATATATGGGCCAAATTTGGCAGTTGTAATTCAAACCTGTTGGCCTGTAGAGCGCCAAATCACATACACACTCATCTTTAGAATTAGGAAATAGAGATTGAGTACCACTGTTATAAATCAATTTAGTGTTCTAAATTTAAACAATAAATAATTATTTATCAACCAGTTCTTCCAAAATATTTTATTACCTACTAGCCGCCTTTGGCGACCAGCCGGTGCGCCAATCTTAATGCTCGTTAAAATTTTAATAATTAACTATTTTATGTAATTCCTGCTTTAATAGCTTATTCATTAAATTATTTTAAAATTTCAAATTTCAATTCACTTAGAATATTATAAAGGCCTTCAGTCATAACGTAATCTGTATCTCTCCAATTTTCTGTTAGCTCCCGTAGAATTTATGCTTTAATTTAAAGTGGAAATGATGAATCTGCAATTAATATAATAATATTTTTTACTGAAACAAAGCATTTTTTTTTCGTAATATGATTACTGAAAACAGAGTCACTGAGCATTTAAACCTTATGGGCACTAAATAATATCTTTCTTAATTTATGTAATATCTCAAGAATTTGTCAACAAAATTTTTTCAGATTCATCTTGAGCAGGTATATTAATTAACAATGTTTAATTTTAAATGCCTAAAACACTAAGAAAATTAACAGAATCGTTTAAAATAATCGGTCGAAAGCAGGTTAAAAAATAACTTAAAAAACGAATAAACAGAATCGTTTAAAATAATCGGTCGAAAACAGGTTAAAAAATTACTTAAAAAACGATGAACTTAAACTAACATAAATACAATTTAATTACAAAAGCATACGACTAACCTAAAAATAATTTAAATCTAGTCCGCTTCCGTTGAAATGTAAACAATCAGAATACAATGCTCATGCGTGAATTTTCAACGCCAGTTACGGTAACGCAAATGCGTGATTTTTTCTACGCCAGTTGGGGTAACGCTATGTAGATTAGAAATTTTTAATTTCCTTTAATCTGTTTTATTTTAATTCAAAAGTACTTCAGAATGAATCTGAAGGATCGATTAATTAACAATGTTTAATTTTAAATGCATAAAACATTAAGAAAATAAACAGAATCGTTTGAAATAATCGGCCGAAAAATGTTAGCCCTAGCCTCATTGCTGTTGGAAAAAAACTGAAGCCTTACTCATTTGGCGGTGGGGAAAATGAAAGGATTTTTTTGGCGAGACAGTTAGTTTTTAATTAATAATTAAAATTCTAATTAAAATTTCAAAAAAGGGACCCCAGGTGCATATTCCCGACCTCCAAGGTATACACGTACCAAATTTGGTAGCTGTAGGTCAAATGGTCTTTTCTGTAGAGCGCCAACACACAGACACATTGAACTTTATATATAAGTATAGATGATAAGAAATCTATCGTATAGTTATCAATTGATCGTTTCGGTCACATAGATAGAATTGTATTTAATAATTAATACAAAAACAAATAATTATATAATAACTGTTTATTGTTAGTTTCATAAAATAGGTACTATTTAATTTTTTGTAAATTGCTGTGAAATGCAATAATTATCAAAAGCCTTTCCAAATTAAGAAATAAACAGTGAAAGCTTTTTTAAAGTTTATTACAACCAAACTTAATTTTTTATAGGTTATGTATCCATTCCTAAATGTAAACTAAATACCGACATTTACACTCTCAAGAAATAATCACGTAAGGTTATACATGTCAAGATTGTTTCCAAATTTGAATATTCCTCACCAATATTGAGTTTCCTCTTTTTTTTCTATTTTTTCTTTTAAGCTACTCTTTTTTAGCTCTTTTAGCTGTATTCACTCTTTAACTACATTACCTCAGAAATAATGAAAGAAATTTAAACTGAATAATTCTATCCCTGCATGTACAACCAGAAGATTAATTTTACATTAATGAGGAATTGTCTGAGTAGATCCAGGAACAAGTAGGCATTTGAATATAGACTGCACCCGTTGAAGAAAATGAAGGTTTGTCCGTCATGAAATGATTGCAAATTAAGGCAGCTGTATTGTATGCGTCCGATGTCGATTACATAGAGGCGCCCTAGAAGGCATTGTCGTCAGGACATTTGGAGTTAATACTAAAGATAGCTTTGGGAGATGATAGCATTGTTACGGCAAATGAAATGGAAGATTTGATGCAGAACTCGAAGGGAATGGTTTATAGAATGATTGGAATAGTCTACGATGCTTTTCTGCAAGAATTATTTGAAGATTAATAGGTTGAGGCTTATTCTCAATCCCTAATAGTAAATTATTTCACAGCAGTATTCAATGAATGATTGATAAACAATAAAATTTCCTCCTTATTTAGATATCCGTAAGAGTTTATTTTAAAATGTATGAAAGTTATATGGAATATGACTATGAATTTCACTAACTTTTATTTTCTATGAGTTATGTAATCAATTTAATTATATGATTTTTATTAAACAATTAAGATTGGAAATTCAGCAGATTTATAACCCATATCATCTGTTTCTGCGTCTGGAATAAAATATATATATGATCGAATTTTAAAATAATTGCAGATTTCTATTAAAAAAACTCTATTATACTATTTTTAAAGATATTTTTAAACCTCTTAGGAATATGCAATTTAATTTTATTAAATGGAAATAAGAAAAAAAAAGATTCAACAGTGGGAGCAAGGCCATTTTTTTATCAACCGTTTTTAAAACAGCAACAATGAAGGGCAATAACGAAGTAGTAGAAGTATGGTTTCAAGATAATGTTAAAATAAACTATATACTGATTAAACTTTCAAGATAAACTTTCTTTTCAATTACCATAACATATTTTACAATATGAATTGAGACATTACATGCTTTATTTGTCATCTACTACTCGTCATAAAAATAAAAATAGTGTTCAAGTGAAAAATTGTTTGATGTCAAGTATAATATAATGAATATTAGATATAAAGATAATATTGATGAATATGTAGTTCAAAGAGGGAGATAGGAGCATTTTTTAAAAAATGAGAAGACGATTTACACAGCTGAATCTAAAATGTATGGCAAAATTGCCTGTGACTATATAAATTTTACATATGGTATTAAATTTGAAACAAAAAGAATCAACATAAGCTTTAAGATAATTGCCCTTTCTTTTATATCATTAAGTTGTTAAAGCTTATTGTTGAACATTTAATCGAACAAAAATATATAAGTGAATAATCAATTCAGATTCAACATCAACTCTTATGGCATTAGAATTTTTGAATGAAAATTTCTTTTTAAATGATATTAGAAATGAGAGAGTCAGTGAAATCAAAAACTGAACCTGGATTTCAAATTGGACGATTCAAACACTCAAATTAAAACGAAATTAGAGAAAAAACATTGGACCTTTGGCAAGAGAAACAATTTAACTCTATAAAAGGTAGAGTTACAAAGGAAACTTTTAGAAATGAGAGTAAAATGCTGACTTTTTACCTTAACCATGTCTTTATTGAACATGGTATCTTCAAGAAGTGTCAGAAGGTATTCTTATTGGAGAGAGAAGTGAAAATAGTAAGCAGATGAAGAAGACGATAAACACCTTTTGAAGACCAAGAAATGGAAACAAAAATTCGAAGCTTTGATGTTGGGTTGGAAGATTGCATTGAGAATTCTTCTTTTATACTCCAGTTTTCAAAACTTTTCAAAACTTTACAAACTCTTAACTCTAGAATTTTGAAGTGAGACTGTTTAATCTTATTTTGCTCTTACATATATATATTTTATTCTTGCAGGTCTTGATTTATTATTGCTTCGTTACTTTATTATTCTTACTTTATTCTTGCATTTGTTTTTATTTTTTCATTCTCAGCATATTTTATTGTAAAATTATAAAATCCGAATGATTGATTGTATAGAGAATCGATTACATAGAGATGCCATGTTGGTTGCCGTTGTTTCATTTGTAAGAAATATCCAAGAATAGTTTTCTTACTGTTAATGAAATGAAATACATTTTTGGGAAATAAAACGGGAATGATTTACAGAATATTTTCGTCACTTTGGATCTTGCTAATGTCTATCTAGAAGCATTATTTAAAATTTGATTTTTCATATTCAGGTGAGTAAACTGCAACTTTCGATTTTGTTAGGAAAAGTTTGATAAATAAAGTTGGACAAAACTTCTTGATACATTATTGCAATTGACCTGAAATTATTGTTGAAGAATTTAATATTTGTTTATATTTATATTGAATCAAATCTGCTTTCAAAATATGTTGATATTTTTTTCTTTTTCTTTTTATGTGTGAAACATAAGGCCACCTAATATTTCCAGCATTGGACTGGAAACATGAATAAAACTTTATTTCCTTTTAAAAATAATTTGCTTTCTATCAGCACAATTATAATGTTTTTCTTTGGTAATGTCTCGCATAAGTTTCATAGGGACTCACACATCGCTTCATAATTCCAACAAAAAGATTTTTCTTCAGTATTTCTACAGTGGTAAGAAAATTAGGTTTATGATTTCCACAATTCTACATTCAGAATGGAACATCCTCTGATCTCTCTAATAAATAAAGTAAAAGGAAGCGGCCGACCAATCTTTTGCCGAAATGAAACGCGGTTCTAATCAACTTGCATTGAATTGCAGCAACCAATGTTGTTTACTGTGCTCAGTTCAAAATAAAAATTCTTGTTCTTTTCAGAATTCTCAACAAGAACTTATTTCCAATCAAAGGAAAACTGGATTGAGAGAAACGAATCATTGTCTTATATCTTTGGAGATCCTTAGATCAATCGCTGCTAATTTTTCATTTTTTTATGTAATAACAAGATTGCTTAAAGAAAGTAAATTGAACATAGAAAAGAGATTCATTAATTTAGATAAACTGTTATAAGTATTAAAAAGAGGAACCGTCATTATATTTGGCATAAAATTCAATGTTTACTAAAATAATAATTATTTATTTTGAGAACAATTAATCGCAAACGATATAATCAGTAATTAAAAACAGAATATTTAAAATAATTTTAATAATAAGCAATCTAGAATGACTTCATTGAAAATGTAGCATGTATCTATTAAAATAATAACTATTTTTAAACACAATTATATAGAAATACAGAACAGAAGAAAAGTGATTATTATATTTAAATTAAATAGAGTCTGCAAACCCGCCACTATATAAATAAAAATATCATTATTTTTGAAATGTAAAATTCTTTACTTTTCCGAATAATTTTAAAATATTAAAAATCCTTTAAAATAGATATAAATAGAAAAGTATGCATTTTATCTTCCTTTCCAATAATGATATGATTTAATAAAAAAAATTATCTCCAGAACTACCATTTTATCACTTTAAATCAAATTTCTATAATTACTGCGAACAATTTTAAGGACAATATAGTACTTCAAAGTCACATTTCTGACGTTATCATTTTTTAGACACAATTATATGGAAATACAGAGCAGAATGAAAGTGTTTCCACATTTAAATTAAATGTAATATGTAAACACACAACTATATAAACAACTCCATCATTATTCTTGAAAAGTAAAATGCGTAAATTCATTATTTTATTCCTTATAATTTTAAAATATTAAAGATGTTTTAAAATATATGCAACTAAAATAGTAGGCATTTTATCGTCATTTTCAGTGATTATATGACTTTACAAAAAAAAAAGAAGATTTTATCTCCATAATTCTTTTATCACATTAAACCAAATCTCTATAATTATTGTGACAATTTTAAGGATAACATAGTACTCCAAAGTCGCATTTCTAAAGTGTTATCAACGTAACTTGTTTCGAATCCCTTAAGGATTTTAAAATATCATCTTGACTATTGTGAGTAATGTTTTAAAAGGGAAAAAGATTTTTTAGCCTCTTTCGTTTCCGGTTGGCTTGGATTTTCTTACTAATTCTTACGTAGCTTTTGTTAAAAAGTGATCTTATTTTTTGAATGATATATATGAATTTTAAATTAAAACTTATATTTATATATTTCACGAATTTTTTTATAAAATATTGTAAAAAATACTTTCATATAAAAGATAAAGTTAAAAGTCATAAGTAAAAGTTAAGTTAAAGATAAGTTAAAAATCATAAGTAAAAAAAAAACATTTATATATCCTAATGAGCAATTCTAAAGAATAGAACAAAATCTGATAAAGCGCAATTATATTTAAATAAGATATGTCACTCCTTACAGAAGAATTAACATAACGTTCACATATTCACGTTCATAACGTTCACAAATTAAAGTTTTCAGAATATAATTTAAAAATATTCTGACTAACAAAGACAGCACATATTTGATTCTTTGGCTCCTTTTTCATTCGCTTTATTAATACAGTTCTTACGCGTTGAAAGATTATAAATCCTGAACAAAATATAATAAAAGCAGCTACTCTGGAAATTACGGTGTTCGAAACAAGTTCACGGGCATAAACAGATTTTAATAAAATTTTTGCTACGTCACTAGCAGAATAATTTATCATCTCCCCAGTTTAGTGATAAAACCCGCCAAAAGCAATAACTGCCTATTTTCAACACCTATTCGCAACAAATCAATCGAAAAAAAGAAGGAAGGGAGAAAAAAATCCGCCATTGAGAAAGCTTTAATGCTGCTGTTGCCAAAAAATGAAATGGATAAACATAAACTATGAATAATAAACTTTTACGCTTCAATTAATTTCCCCAGTTTATGTTTCTTATATTTTAGTCGCAGAAGAGAATTTATTATACTGAAAAAGTACATGATCCCTGATTATTATAACGAGCTTGCCTAGCAATTACACAGCAAGTAAAAATGAGAAGGCCTTAAAAATTTGGCAAACTATCATCATTTCTTTTTATTTTGCTCGCTACGATTTTTTTCTTTCATCTCTTTGGTAAATTAATATTTATTTTTCTCTAACAAAGATATTTTTATGCTGGTTTATACTTAAAATAAATACCTTTAACTGAAAATAATAAATAGTTTTTCATAAGAAAAACTTTGTGAAGATAATTATGAATATTAGTCTCAATAGATATTAATTAAGTGTATAATAAAGGAGAGAAAAGCAAATTAATTAATTTATCTATTAAAGCTGTGAAATTTCATATAATTTTGTTTGAAATTTTCATCATACTTTTTTATTCTTCTTTTTTTAAGCTGTTAAAAATATCAATAATATAAATTTATGACATTACGATTTTTCATAATAATAAAACATAATACACATTATAAAACATAAAATTATACTATATATATTAAGTCTAACATTACAGTTACTTCCTAATTTTTTAACCATTAATTTTCAAATCTACACAATATTATGAATTTTTAACTTTACCTAAATATTATTTTTGTTTTCAATCAAAATTTAACATCCCTTTAATAACAGAAGCATGAATACGCATGCCTTAAAAGATAAAATTAAAAAAATCACAATATGCATTTCATTGAAAATTCTATCAGTACAATCTTATTTCTAGTAACAAAAAAGATCAATGCGTGCATATGTGGCTGCTGTACAAAAAAGACAGTTTCACTTATAGCTACCAAATTCGGCTCCTATATATATTATAGGAATAGGAATGTACACTTCAGTGGCATTTTTTAAAATTTTTAATTAAATTTTTAATTAGTTAAAAATTAAACTGGATTTTGCCCTCTTTCAGTGATATTATCAGAAAAATCGTTGCACAAAAACGGATTTACATTTTTATAATGATATAAAATGGATAGTTCTGTAAATTAAATTTCCTTTTTTCTTGATTTCCAAGCGATAACAGGCACACAACACACACCTATCCCTCCCCCAAATCTTTATTATTATTAGAAATGCCTATAACACAACGACCTCAGTACACATTGTTGGACGTCCTTAAGCAGTGATAAGTAATATCAAAAACTAAGAAGTAGTCCTTACTAAAAACTTGAAACTGGAACAGGTATTGATTTCTATGACAGGAAGTCCAAACACTAAATAATAATTTAAATAAAATTTCCAAAAGAAATATCTTTGAAAACGCGTTTTCTACAGTACCCTACCTTATCTATGCTTCATATTACATGGTATATATGTGCCAGTTCCTTTCTCTTTTTTTCTTTGGCCGTATGTCAAGTAATCTGGCCTATAAACATAAACGCACATATTCTGACCTATAAACACATCTTTATTATTAGCAGATAAGTTCATACGGAATGTTGATGTTAACGATCAGCTATGATGTGGTGCAAATAGCTTAAGACAGAAAACATCGCAAAGTGTAGGAAAGTAAGTAAAAAAAAATTAAAAAATAGAATGTTGAAAAAAAATTGAAAACACACGGATTAAGCTGCTAATAATTTTCATAAATTTTTAAAAATTATTCGCCTTTTCCTATTTTATTTTCATTTTCCAATTCAAAATTTTTAGAATCCGATTCGTCATAGATAAAATAACTAGTAAATACAATTAAGTAATGTTTGTATTTTTTTTTAATAATAAATCCCTTTCTACTCACTTCTATTCCAATTAAAGAATTAAAACAATAAGACAATGTTTCTAACTCAAATGAAACTAATTAATTAAAATCCTTCTAAAAACCGTCAAAAAATGAAACAATCAAACAGTTCGAAATCACTGCTAAATAAATCAAAACTAGCCAAAATGACGATTTAAACGAAAATTGTTTCCGATTTCAAAAATAGTATTGAGAGAAACCTTTATTTCAAAACAAATAAAAAAGTGATTTTAAATTAGCAAAATCATTATAAGTTATGATTTACAGATTTCTACACAAATACTGTATAAGAATAAATTCAAATATACAAAAAATGGGCAGCACATGTATCTATGAGCTCTTATTTCATGTAATTGTTTTTAAATTTGAAAGACTTTCATAGAAATTTTATTTCTATGAAAAGAATAGGAAATCTATGAGCATCTCATGCAATCCTTTGAACAGAAAAGGTTTGTTGACTTATTAATAAAAGATGAATTTTATCTCTTTTATCTATTTCTCTATAATTTTGGATGAAAAAATGAATTTTCTGAGAAATCTACTAAAATCTCATGAATTAGATTAACTTATACATATATCTTTCTTATACCTTTGCCACAAAATAGACAGAATTTTCATGTAAATTATTACTGAAATAATCTTTCCACCGTGTTTCTACAAATCTCTACTTCCTTTCTTTAAGCCATTTTGAAAATCTAAAATGTATCAAATTAAATTTAAGGAAATTGCGAAAATTGTTGGAAGAAAAATAAACAGACAATATAAACAACCTTCTCGGGAAACATAGTCTTTCATTAATATGTTTATTTAAAGCTTTAATATTAATTTCCTTAATCTCTTACAAGAACAGTCTTTCTGAGATGGCATTAAGAGGTGTTAGTTTCCTAAATTTTATCAATAATAGTAAGATTTGTTTACCTTTAAAATATCTTTTTAATATATGTAAAGCTGAATTTATTTTTAGAAAAATTCATTACTTTCAAACCTTGCAGATTTATAGACGGGGAATTAGTTAATATTTACACTTTCTAGGTCTCAAATGATATCAGAATCATAATTAATATTCATTAATTTCTTTTGGAATTTTACTTTCTTGGAATAATTTAATTCATCTTTAGTAAACATATCGAGCTTTTTAATATTGAAAAGTAACTAATTAGAAAATATCTAAGCAATAAATATTTATAAATACTCTTATTTACGAATAATGTGAGAAAATTACATAAAATAGGAAAGACATTTAGAAGTGAAGACAGATTAACAGAATTAGCAAGGAAAATGTTTTATTTTTATCATCTAGATTCTTCGTTCGCCAGAAAGGAAGAAATTTTGTAATATTTCGTTAAAATAATCACTTTATTTTATTGAAACAGTAAAGAAAATTGAATGCTTGGCTTAAAGGAATTGTAATATTTTATTGTTATTATTATTTTACTGAAATAATATATCATTCTGTTTTTGTTTGGCCAAAAAATTTAGTCGCATTTTTCCATGTTTATCTGTATGAATTTTTTTTGTTACAAATTATTTTCTGTTAACAGTTTGTGTGCATATAAACATTGAATTCATTTGGAAAGAAGATTGTTTTTATATATAATACATGTAATTAGTAGTACATATATTTTTATTCCAATCAAATTAATTAATTAAAATTATTTTTCACTATCCGTAAATAATTTTCAAAAGCAACTATTGTCGCATGCGCAAGTTTTTTCATATATAC